>NC_031769.1:24824694-24989721 GCF_001522545.3 Parus major | reverse complement strand
CCCTCTTTTCTTTGGTTATATTTATTTAAGTTACCAAATTATTCTCAAATGAAAAATGATTAAAATTAAAGTCCTAATGCATCAATCAGTGCATTATAAATCAGGGTAGATACAGCAGTTTAGCTTTATAAGCCCTTTTTTAGGGGCTGGCTTTGCAGATTTTTGCCATCTAAGTAGTGCAGTCTTTGCTGAGGCACCTTGCAATGGCTGGTGAGCCTCGACAGGCGTGTGGGAAAATCCTGTAAGGCTTTTGTCTTCTCTGGCTTATAAAGGTCATTGTACACTGACCTGCTTGAGGTGGATAGACAAGAAAATACAAATGTTAAAGCACTCTTTTTCTTTTAATTCAAAGATATTCTGCAGTGCTTATGGCCAGGTATCTGAAATGTACCCACAGAATATTTGTTCAGTGCGACATTTCCTGGCAAAGGAAATGGATTCCACCAAAGCAGAGTCTAACCCTTGCAGTGCCATATTTTTGCAAAGAAAGCCTTCTTACTTTGGGCTTTGAGATGAAGGTTTAGCCAAGTAAAATCTGTTCCTTTGTTTATTATTATTCTGTGGGTCATAACAAGGGACATACTCCCAGTGTTTTAAACTATCTACAAAATGTCACAGCAACGCTCTACTTTGTACATAGTAATGGTAGATTGAAACTGAATTGCCACAAAAAAAAAAAGAAAAAAAAAAAAAAAAAAAGAAACAGCAGCCTTGGTTTTATAGAATAATTATTCCCAATTAGATACAACATTCTGCCTAAACATAGCATGCAGATTCTCGAAGGGGAAAAGGTATAAGAGATCTTTCCTTTTCCACTTTAACACTAGTCAGTCCTAATGGGGAATGAAATTCTGCAGAACCCTGTAATTTCCCTGAAAGTTCCCTGACTGAAAATGCATCTCATACTGATGTCTTCATGCTTTCTTGGTGTACTTGGCACAGCAAGCAGACACAGAAAAGACAGGAGAGATTTGTCCCTGGCTCTTTGCTTAATCATTTAAACAGATAGACCAGCTCCTGTACTTTATTCAAAGCTTAAGGTCATTTATACTACCATGGGTATGAAAACATAATGTGTCGGAATTTTCTGCTGACACAAAAAACCCCATCAGGCTGTGGCTGGGGCTGCTGTAGAGCTAAGACTTTTTCACAGTCAAAAACTATTACCATTTCTGTCACCAGGAACCTCTAGGCAGGCAAAGTCACAGGCCAAAGTCACTCAGCCTTCTTTTCATCTGACTTTGTAAACAGATTTTAATTATTATAATTAAAAGGCTGTCAAAAAGCGATTCATAGACACAATATTTACAGCATTTATACATCCAGTGATGGGTACTTGAAGTGAAAGAGAAAAATATTCCCACATTTTAATAATAGTAGCAGAAGTTCAAGTCACTCCATCTGGGGAGTCATCTTGTAAAACTGTCATCAGGGGGACTTGACTTTAACCTGCTTGAACCTTCCCAGCTTCTATTCTCCTGCTTTTCTGAAGATCCTGGTGTTTACAGGAAACATTGTCCCTGCCTACTTCAGCAGCAAATACAGGCACTTTCTCACAAATGCCTGTGCAAACTCTACTCCCTGCAGAAAGAAGCCTTTGAGAAAAAAAAAAAAGTATTGTGAAAGAAAATAATTCCATTCTTCTTGCTGTGTGATTATAGTTAGCAATTTTATTATTAGCTGATGTCTCTTTGGAGGCTTTTGTGCCATGTTTTGCAGCATGTCGGGGGTGGGTGTAAAGCACTCCCTTAAGCAACCACTCTGTTGCTCTATTATGAATGTGTGTAACCATCAAACATACCCTAAGGCTCCCAAACTTCTTTTTTTATGTTCCATTCAATGATTTTTGTTCAAACAGAAAAAGAGAAACTGTTCTCCCTGAACCAAGCTGGAACAGATAAGCCCAAGTATTTCACAGGATTTAAGGAGAGATGTTTTGCTCCTCTGCTACTCTCCCAGGGCTGTTTCTCACACCTCATTTTTGGGTACAAATGGTGCCATAGCATGGCTGCTGCAGCAGGCTGCCTGCCAGAAGGTGCAGCACACCCAGGAGAGAGCTGCTGGGCAAACAAGTTGGTCTGCTGGGACTCCAGTGGACAGCATTTCTCACCATTCAGTGCTAACTGGCTGGAGATGGGATTTAATTTTGTACAGTGGACATATGGGAGGCAAGGCAGCATCTGCCTTATTGCTGTCTGCTCTCTGTCAGCCAGGCAGCTACAGTTTTAATAAAAAAAAAAAAGCTGCAGCTGAACACTTTGAGGTCCTCATTATCTTTCTCAAGTTGGTCTCTATAGTTTTCGAACTGGAATGTGGGATTTGCTCAACTGTTTCTTATGGGTTTTCTTAATGAGAGAAGCTCAAGCAAGGAATCATCCACTTTTCCTGAAGCCATTTATATTAAGAACTGCAGAGCAAGCAGTAGTGCTATAAAGTGCCCACTCGAGATAAGGTTCCTTCTTGGTCCTAAAGCAAGAATTGGGGCAGTAGTAAATACTGTATTGGATAAACACAGGTCGAGTCTGCAGCTGGCTTCAGACATGATTCTGGAAAAATAATAGATGAAAAGCTGAATGAAGTGGTTTTTTCTCCCCCGATGAAAGAAAGGGTGTGTGGCAGGAGGAGTGGTAAGTCATGCTGTTGCTGTTGTCACCACAGGACATTTCTCAGAAGCAGACATTCACCTATTCACTCTGGAAAAAAACAGCCCTAGAATCCAGTCATGTCATGAGCCACCAGACTGGGACCCTTCCCAGGCAGGGAGCACAGACATCCTCATCCCACCAATTACAACTCTCTGGTGTGATGCAGATTCTGCTGCGTATTCTGGAAAGGCTGCACAGTCATTTGGAGAATTCAAGCTTAAGTACTTTTCATTATGGCCTCAATTTTAAGTTACTAAATATCTTCCAGACTTCCTTGCTTTATGTGAGCATAGTGAGGCCTCAGAACCCAGCTGAGTGGTGCAATCAAGGCCTGGAAATGGTGTTACCCTCAAATCAGCCAAGCCTTCTAAAATATTCTCTCAAGTCTTATACTGTTCATTGGGAAGAGAAAGTCATAGACTTCTAGAATGGTTTGGATTTGGAAGGGACCCTAAGGATCATCTAGTTCCATCCCACATCCCATGTGCAGGGACACCTTCCATTAGACCAGACTTCTCAAAGTAATCTTGCTATAGATTATCTGCTACCTTGATATTCAGTCATCACTGAATTTTAATTTCTTCAATTTCAGCCCATTTAATTTGGACATAACCTGAAGTGATGTGACTTTTGAATAAGAAATTGACAAATTCCTGCCAGAACAAAAACTTTAAAATTCTTCTTAAGAAATAATAAAAATAAATTAGAGGGACTTGGCAGAAGTTTCTGCATTAATGCACATGAATTATGTATTTAAATACATTGCACTTACATTGAAAATATATTTATTTTCATTAAACCTACAGGTATAATGAGTAGCATGTATTTTACCCTTTCATTTTAAAGCATCTCAACAAGATGTATCTGATGCAATGCAAGCTGATATCACACAGAGGTTTTCTGGTATCTCTGGTACCAATGAATAGATACAAATTAATTTTATACAAATGTACAAATGCAACAAGCATTATGGAAACTACCTGATGAAGTGAAAAGGGGAAGGAAGGCAAATACAAGGAAAAAACCTTTTAAAATAGTCTTCATGTTCTGAAATTCCTTTTGAAAAATACATTCTAAAGACATTAATTTGCAGTTCAAAAGAAAATAAGAAACCCAGCTTCCAAATGATGAAATATTTTTTCAGACTTCCCACTCTGGTAACATAAGTCAAATAAAACTAATAAATCTGCCATGTAGCAATTTATTTCAAATGTAGTTTATGGTAGGTTGAATGTGAACAAAGACAAATATAGGGTAGAATATATTTGGGAGGAAGGAAAAAGGATTTATTATCCTCTTAACCAATAAACTTTAAAAATTTCATTGATTAAATTGTTGTGTTTGCACCTTAGAAAATGAAAGTCGGAGGGCATCAATAATCTTGGTGTCATGTCCCAGTGATACACTGAATTTTGTGGGTCTATAGGCCCATAAAGTAGTCCAGGTGCTTATTCAAATCTCATTTAAAAGGTCAAATTTCACAAGTCTGAAAGACTAATTTGGAAATTTTGCAATTCTTTGCAAGACTTCCAGCGGTTTAAGTTTGTAGTTAGCACAAAATAAGGACTTAATTAAAGATTCTCTTCCAGTAACTGTGTTCTGTCCCCTGATCCTAATGAGCACAGGTTACACATACTCATTCATCTTTAGTAATTTTCAGACGTATCTCTTGATGAAAATCTATTACAGAGTTTGTCGCTAGAATTGGATTCTGGTTTTAATTTTAAAGAAAGAAACCAACTCTGTTGATCTTGGTAGGGATAGTGATGCTGCTGCAGAGCTCCACCCTCCTCTGCCACATGGATCCTGGAGCCACTTTGTACTACTGGATCTCCTATGTAGGACAAACAAAGACCACTGCCTTCCCAGCATTTGTTGCTGCCAAGAAAGATGGGATCCATCTCATACAACTGCATTTTTCTGAAATTGAATTGTGTACTCTGATAGAGCCACCTAGTCTTTAATGTGAGAAGAAAGAGCAATGCCTCCATAGGGAGATCAGTTCAGTTCTGCTGCTGTCACTGTAGAGTTGGTACCTGTGTTCCTCTGTTGTTGACAGCAGTACCCAGATTCCTGGCTCAGACTGAATTCCAGCCTTTGGTCAGGTGGTGGGAAGATGAACTCATTGGGACTTATCCATACAGCCAGAGTTCCTACTTTCTCCCCCATCTCGCTTTAGGTGCAGCAGGGACCAAATCCCCGTCTGATGCTGTCAGGCTACATTACCTCCATGTGAACCATGCAAGGATGTGTTTACTGCACATTAAACATCAGGAAGCAATGGCTTACTGGCACTCACAGAGAATTCAACCTCAGGAAATTGCTCCATGCTCAAAAATGGGCACTGCCTGTGCATCCCCACCCAGGTCACCCACAAATGTATTTAGATTGCAGACAGCTAAAGTGTGTCTGCTTAGAAAGAAAAGCCAGTAATCTTAGTACAACACAGCAGGTCACTGGAGAATGACATACTCCTGGTGCTCATTAAACTTAAGGTAAGGAATCAACTGCTTTTTCTGTACTGACATCTGATGAAAAATGAAACAATTATCTGAGGCCATTTAGCTTCTTTTTCCCTCTTAGTGTTTTCTTGGTTGTGTAAGAACTAACTACATCCTATTTTGACATTTTTTTACTATTTGCAATAGCAAATATTATTGTAATTCAAAAGTACATATTAATGTCACTGTTTTACTGGCTCAGCATTAAAGTGTAAAAAAAAATATTAACCCACTTTGATGTTAGGAAGAGTTCAATGAATACACAGATCTTCCAAAGATGTACAATGACTGAGAAGTATCTCAGTAAATAATAAGGTTTTGCACCCTGAGTAGTTTTGTTAAAACTTTTACTTTGCATACTTGATCAATTTACATCTCTGTCAGTGTCATAGCTTCCAAACTTGCTTTTGCAGACTCAAAAGGAGTAGTTCCACATCAAACAGGTTTAAAATGCTTCAACATCTCATGCCACTCAGAGATGAAGATGAAACTTTGTACCCACCAGCTGAGAAGTTGTTCTGTTTGCCAGGATGGTACACAGCGTTACAGCCAAATTTGAAATTTCACTTAGGTTTCAGAAACAGCACAAAGGAAAGACAACTACTGGAAAACTAGAGGTTTGCAGAAGAGTTCAGTATGCAGTTCTTTTTGAAAATGCCAGGAAACTTTCATCTCTTGTTATCAAGGTGACAAAATAGCCTTAAAAATTTGAGACTTCTAATCCAGATGCACAGATGTTTGACTTTGAAACTAAAATATCTTAATGCATGAAGAATTAATTTATTTAATTTATAAACCTTTTTCTTAATAATAATGGCAATTGATAAAATTAGGCTGGAAATTAGCAGAAAATTCTAGTCAATAGAATGGTTGATCTTAAGAAGAGTGATAGTTAACAGTAAGTGAAAAGAATGAGTTTAATTGCCCTGTGGGAAGAATTACATGACAGGCTTCCTTGGCAGAGCCAGTTCCCATCAATAAGAAGGACCTCTGCAGCCAATGGTCTCTGGCAGTATTTTTTCCTTTTCTATAACTCTCAATACAAAGTGAATTCCAATAATTACAATTGGAGAAATGCAGAAAGCAGCATACATAATTAAGATCCTCTTAATCCCCAAGCCTCTCCAAATCATTGCTAAAAACCTTTTCATCTGAGCTGGACCACTTGCACCACAGAAAGTGCTATAGGATGGACAAATAATTTTGCTGATTGATGTCCTAGTGCTGTACTGTTTCTGATTTTGTGGCTCTCCAGAGTTCACCTTCTTTTGCCACTTCAGGGAGACAGAGAATGCCATCTGGGGAAGCAGCTCTCATAGCTGGAAGCTGGGCAGCAGGGGCCAGGGCTGTTCCTGTCACCCCATGAAGCATTGCTCTCCTGTCCCTCTGATTGCCCCTCAGAGAGGAGAGTCTGATAGTTCACTTCTGATTAATAACAGAAAAGAAAAGCAGTGAAAAGCCTGAGTACTCCTTTTCCTGAATGACCTGGACTTCAGCATTCCTCATTAGAAAAAATGCCAAATCACTCCATGTCCAACTGTGATTCAAGAAAACATGGCCTCAAAGTCAGAAGTGAGAATAAGATTGCAAAAAAGAGGATTAAAAGGCCACAGTTCCTGTGCTTCCTCTGTCCCTAACTCAACTGGCAGCTGGCTGCTGATGGTCTGTCAACAGGATTAATCCAACATCTACACAATCCAACTTTACACATTTCTAAATATTAGTGTTTCCTATCCTCCTAATGTTCCACACAAAACATAAATCATGTTTCTGAGGTATTATTTCTTCAGGCAATTTTGTTGAAGTGTATAATATGTGGATTTTTAGCTCTCTAAGCTACCAATTAACTTTGTGAATAGATACACATTTAAAAAGATATGTTGTAATTTTATTATCTCACTATCAGCTGCAAACCTTCATGGTCAATGACTGTAGAAGGTTAACTACAATTCATTACTGGAAGTATTGTTAATTGATACCAGAGAATGTGTCTTGGAGAACACCCATATAATTTAGAAACTTGAACATTTAAAGCTTTCTTTTAACATTTGAGCTAAAATTTGATATTCTTCCTTGGAATCCATCCTTTCCCAATCCCAACTTCCTTTAATCCTCACAACATCCTGCTTCTTTTGTGCAATGTGCTCCTTTTTTACCTTGGAGTTTAAAAGAAATTTATGGAAACACAAACATTCATGTTCATGTTTGTGACTTTATAACTCAGAAGCATTCCAGAAAAAGGGCTCCAATGTGCACACTTCACTCCCTGATCAGGGGAGGTGAAAGCAAAGATGTTACAGAAGTTATCCAGGTTCCTTTAATATTACTAATATTAATTTTAATTAATATATTATTAATAAAATATTATTTAATAGCTATTCCCAGTATTCATTTTAATTAATATTCAAAATACTCCCAAAATATTGCAGTGATGAAAACAGTAAAATAACTTATATAAAGAGGAAAGGAAATTATTCCTGGGAAAATTATGCCAGGATTTCTTTGAAGGGAGATTCGCAGAGATGATATACCAGGGTTGTTTCATAATCCAGAAAGGAGATCAGTTGAAATGAGCCACTTTTTCTATGTAGTAAGTGTCAGGTGGAGGAGTAAAAGAGGTTTTAATCAAATCAAGCATGGGCTGCCCTGATCTTTTTGCCTGAAGTAGCTTCTGTATCCCATCTGCTGAAGTAGACACTTATATTCTGCAAAAAGGATGTGACTATCTTGTTTGCTGATTATGGAAAATTTCTCTATTTAGCCAGTTGCTGTGTACTTTGATGGTCTTCAAAGAAACACAGCTAATAAAATCAGCCTTTCAAAGCTTGCAGAGGCTGCCAAAGAGAAGGTGCATGAAACCTACTCAGGAGGCTCAGACTAACAGGTAGAGTGAGGTGTTTATAATAAAATATTTATGAATTACAATGTAACTACAGTGTTTTAAAAAAAGGTAACAAAGTCAGTGATAATACAGTCATTTTATCTTGTAATCCTGCAAAGAGGGACACTCAGAAGAGCAGGATAAAGTGTTAGAAGCTTCTGAATACGAATGAGAATAGCCAACACAATAAAATTACGACCCTCTATTAGGAATTACATATGCTGTAAACAGCTTTATTGCTGTTTTCATGGTCAACACTATTTGTATTGAGCACAGTATACTTAATACAGCGTTCCTAAGAACAGAAATCCTTTTTAAAAAAAATTACCTGTTTTTTCCCCTGCTGCTCCCATCACAGAAGATTCTGGTAGTTGCTTACAATTATAAAGATACAATTACTATTGAACATCTTGGTATGCCAGTAACTGTTAACCCTTATTATGAAAAAAACCAAAAGGTTCATGTGAATGTACTTTCATATAATTACACTGCTTTCTCAATCACTTCTAATGTTTCCACAGTTTTCATCATTGCTAGCAAATCAACATCTATTCCAGAACTTTCATTATTCCCATTTGAATCCAGTAGTGACACAGTAAGAATCTAAAGTAGAAATAATGTTTTCATCAATTATTGAAGCTGAAGAGAATTCAGTGCACTGCAGCACGGGAAGCCTGTCTAAACCAAAAAGAGGTGAGGAAGAAAACTCAAGAGATATTCACAGTGAGGATCTGCTCTGAGCTCAGGAAGAAGAAATGGAGATGGGAAAGGACATAGCAGGAGAGGAATTTGAGATGGAGCCTGTGAGGAACCATGGCTAGACCTGCAGGGACTGATAAGAAAGCAATTGGCTTGGTTTGTTATGTCAGACTTCCCTTTGCTTGCCCAGGGTTGTTTCATAAGGCTCATGTCCCTTGTGAAGAACACCTCTAAAAGTCTGAGTTTGTTCCACAGGGTGGTTTAGAGATTGGCCACTTATTTTCTACTAGGAAATAACTTACTGACAGGCAGATTCAACAATGCTGATAAGAAGATGGACATGTTCTTTCCCCAACTCAGAGATCATAAGAGCATTCTTCCCACAATTTAATCTCTATCACTTGAAACGACATTCAAATGAAATCAAACACACTGGCAGAGCAGCAATGCAACCATCAGAGCAGAAAAGAGTTAATTCTTATTCCATGACAAAATTCCCTTACAGCCTGTTCTTCCTCATGGGTCCCTCACCCTGACCCCTGGCACCTTTGCACAGGCAGGATTCACAGAGCAGTTTTACAAAGTGCTGTCAGCAAAATGTGGCTGAACAATGGTCTCTAGTTTGAGGCTTTAAAACTAAACCATGTCTCCTTCTCTGTAAACCAGGATCACACTGGTTTGTGTGACAGTTGTAAGGTGCTGTCCAAAGCAGGTTTTCAGACTGGCTGTTCTCTTGTCACCTGGTGTGTCAGTTGTCAGCTGTACAAATAAGACATTTCCCTGCCTGCTTTCATGTAGTGATAGACATGGAGCACAGATACTTTGAGTCAGTCAGTACATTTGTCTTCCATGAGTTCCCTGTCACCCTGTCCTTGTGACAGTCCTGCAACACCACAGGATGGACAGAGCCCTGGATGCAGCACAGGTGAAGTGTGACCATTAGGGGCTGCTTCAGCCATGCCCCAGAATGGATGCCCAAAGAGAAGATGGAGATTATTTCCTTCTCTTCCCCATCACATGCCCGTTTCTGTTGTCAGGTTTGTTCAAGTGTAGGGACTCCTGTTAAACACAACCAAAATGCACACACGGGACCTGCTCAGGAAGGTCTGCAGAAAATGACCAGATTTCCGGAGTAATACACATACTTCCAGGAGAGATGGAGCACGCAGTAAATAGTAATTGGTACCATACCCACACACACACAGTAATCTGGGGAGCTCAATTAAATTACTGTGCTGTATTAAGAAAAGTATGTGATCACACAGTTAATGACATAGAACATGCACAGGGAGAGAAGAAAATCTACAGTCACATTTTCAATGTCTGGCTTTTCCTACCTTCTGAATGAGTAATGATATTTAGGATGCCTTAATATGTCATTTTTGTCTTGAAATTCACAGGTTGTTTTTTCTCCTGAAAAAAGAGACTTGACTGCTGCCCCAAGCAGAAAGGACCCTGAGTCAGCTCTGTGATTAAATGTAACACAAAGGTTTTGAAATATGGCAATAGGTTCACCTTAAAAAGCACAGAAGCCAGGAATGGATTCTTGAGATGAAATTTTTCAGACCTTGCCTTTGTAATGCAATCTTTGTAAGCTCTGCAAACAGCTCAGCCAAGTTACTGGTGATAAGTAGTAAAACCTGCTGATAAGTTCTTTATTCCCCAAAGCTTTGCTCGGTCCAAGAAAAGCATATATTGGTCAGGAGATGAATGATATTTAATATGTGAAAGATGGATTTGAATGGGTGTGGTTGTTGGGGCAATATTTGTGATTATCCCAGCAGTACATCATTGCATGTTTACAGCATTTTGACATGGATGCTGTACATCATTGCAGATGCCATGTCAAAAATGCAGCAAGGTGAAACAAAGTCACATAGTGTGGCAGGTTATTGTTCCTAACCACTGCAAACACAACTGTTGTAGGACAATAACATGGGTTACCTTGAGGGAATATGTTTACACCTATATTGATATCTATGGAAATACCCAATCCATTCCAGTGCCTAAATTTTTTATACATGCTAATCATTTAACCAAAGTTGAAGGAAAGTTAGGAACAGGTCTTTTTCAACTCAATTGCTGTCTGAAAAATCAGTACCCCACTAAAATGCAAATGAGTCTCTTTCATCTCTGAGTCACGATATGATAATTTAATATGATTTGGTATGGAATATGATTCACTGCTTTTGAAATCATAGGGACTGACATAGGATTGAAAATGTGAGCAGGCAAAATGTAAGATTAGCTCCTGGAATAATGTAGCAAAGAAGCTTGGGTTCTGAAGGGGGAGCTAGACACCACTGTGACTTAGAAAAATTGGCTTCTGTTAGTTGCAGCAAATACATGTGTCCAGTGGGGAAAAGGTTGATTTACAGAAAGAAAGGTAGATGTCGTTCAAGGTGACAGCTGTTGTCATGACTGTCCACATCCATGGAGTGTTACCATGCTTTGGGGATCACCTAGCCAGGAAACAGGACTGTGTGACCAAGTAAGATGAGATAGAAGACACTTAGAACAATCACTGTAAATGGACGGTTGGCAGCTGTTACTGAAAAAAAATTTAAAAAAAATTTAAAAAAGAAGGGAAATAGCTTTCTTATAACAAAAGACTCTCTTAGGAAAATATTGAATGTGATGCTGTTGCAGCATTCCAATGTTATCCAGTATCATTAATGTGGGATGGAAATTGATATTGATGTTAGCTAGCACCCATGTGCAGGTGCAGAATTTGGCTGACCAAGATGAAGATATTTGAATCATTTTTGAGCAAGAGCTGGCACAAAAAAATGCATGTTATAATGACATGGACATGCAAAAGTGGGGACTTGAACCAGGGAACATCTACTGATCTGTGATCACTGGAGAGTGATGTATAATGTCAAAGATCTGTCCAGGATTACAAATGAAACTTGCTTAAGCTTCTGGGAAAAAAACAAGAGGACAAAGAGAATGAGGCAAACTTGAAAATGAAAATAAAATTACTCCTTATTGCCACTAAGATGAACAAATTTAATTAGTCATTTTTTATGTATGAAAGCTCAGAGCCTTTTAGATATTTCACACTCTGGTTTGGCTTTAAGGTGGATTCTGGATGACATTCAGCCAGGACTGTCCCAGGTTAAGCTAATTCCTACGGTGATTTACACAGCTCCCCAGGATCTAGTCCTACAGAGAAGGTTCATCTCTCATCACTTCCCATCTCATTATTTAGGGTGAAGTGGCATCTCATCCTTGGGACTTCCATGGATTTTGGCAGATGATTCAGCTTGAGAATACAAATTGATATCTGCTACAGTACTGTTTGCCCTTTTGGACAGAGGCTTCTGTTGTGTTGTGAAAGGATGATCACAGTGCACCTCTCTTTTTGCAGCAGACCATGCCAGGAATGACTCTTAGCAGGCTATAAATAAACAAAGAAAAACATGCCTTCCTGTCAGACATACACGTGAAAATGGTTTTATGCATTTGGACATTTTCAGAAATGAGCAGAATATAATCAGAAATTAATGTGCAAATGAGAGAGATGAGCAAGGCTTTTGGTCAGTCTGGATACAGATGGACATGATGGCAAAAGGAAGGAACTGGAATATGAGAAAGTGAATAAGAAACTCAAGTGTTAAACATGTTTTGCTGAAAGTGGGGGGCCTCATTCAGCCTCACCTCCTTGCCACAGAAAAACTGTGGTTCCTTGTTGAGATTTCAGTTCTGCTTATTGGTGCTGACTGTTGGACTGTGGGCTGGGAGCATCTCAGTCACACAATTTTTTTGCATAAGATCTTCATCTTCCTTGCAATGCACTGACAAACCAAATTCCAGCTTTAAATCCTGTGAGATTTTTGGCTCTTGTTTGATTTGACAATGTAAGTTATTAAAATCAGTGGAATTAATGCATTTTTAAAAACCCACCTATTTAGTCATGCCAGAAAACAAAGTTTTTAGCTGATAGGGTAAAAAAAAACCAAACAATGAAACACGACAAGTTTCATCCCACTATTTGATCTCTCGGGAAACTTACAAAACAAATAAAAATAGTGATTTAGAATGAATAGACTTAATGTAATCTTACTCAGTGTTGTTTTTACTATCCTGTTCTGAAATCACTGGCAGCTGAAAAAAGAGACATACAATGAACTAAAATGTCACAACGTAATATGTCAATAAAATCTTCCCAGCAAAATGAATCATTTCAAATGTCTTTAAAACAAGGTGGATTGACTCTTGTATACTGTTCAAACATGTTTCCCAACAATGTTTCCCATGGTCTGATGCTATCTGCCTGTGCAGGAGCAAACCATGATTGATTTACACATTATTTGGAATGTTTTCCTTGCTATTTTTTTTATTTGGTTGGTTGGTTGGTTGGTTGGCTGTTGTTCAGAAATGCAGTGTAGATGCCCAGCAATGGTTTGTTTAATGAAGATTATGTCTAGATGAGTTGAAGGAGTTGAATTATTACATATTAAGAAGCTGTTGTCTCCTGGCTGGGTCCCTCAGGCAAATCCTATGGTTTGTGTATTAAGGCACACATCCACATACACTCACACAGCAAAAGTCATTCTAGAGACTGCTTTCTTCATTAATCAAGAGGCAAATAATTATAATAGATCTCCTCTTCTTCTTTGCACATTCTCTAGCAAATCAATCTGGATTTCATTCAGAAGATGAGGGAAATTGGTTTTGTTAAATTCTATTAACTGTAAAACAACATAGTGATACACTAACACAGTCAAACGAAAGCTAATTAGTAGAAAAAACAATATATGCTATATTGAGTTGGTGATTTCTATTTTATAGATACAACATTTGATTCATTCCAACTTGTAAAGTACCTGTGCTGAAAATGCATGGCATGGTCATTACTCTTCTGAAGGAAGAAAACTCCCATGCATACAATAACTGAAAGAATTGCGACACATTTTATTAAAATAAGGATGTGATTCCTTTGAAGACGTGATTGAAAGTCATTAGGCATGTGTGAAATACTATTCTCAGCACAGATATCTGAAGTAAGGTGACAAAAACTTTGTTCCCTGCCTCTTTGCCTAATAACACTTCTATGGTTTGATGAGCTCCTCCTGAAGTGCTTGATGCCTTGAATGTAGTAGGGACTTTCTTATTGTTCCTTCCATACCTTGCGTAATGGACATTTCTGGGAACTGAGGGTGTGCTTCGAAAATAAACTGCAACAAATTCTCCCTCTCTCATTTTTGGTGAAACCAAGCACTTGGAATAAGGAATAGCCAGGACAACAAAGCCCTATCAGCAGTGTTGAACAGAGTACTCACATTCCAAAATGACATCTTCCTACAACTTGGTAACACAGAATTCGCAGGTGTTTAGACTACTCATTATCCTGTATATCCTTCTTACCCAAGAAAGAAAAAGTGTCCAGAAGATTCAGATGATAGGTATCCAAGTGTTGTCAGCCATGGCTTTGCATCATTTTATGATAGGAGGAGTAATTTGTATTTCAATAAGCATGCTCTGTTTCTTGTTCTTGAAGGTGATTCAAGTACCCAAAATTTCATTTACCTTTGACTTATAATAGCTGTTATCATGCTCTAAGCTACTATCATTCACTGCAATTAGCTCCTACTTTGGTTAAGGACAACTTTGCATTTGAAAAAGCAGTAAGGTGCATATCTTGTTTTTCAGAGATTTATTTCCTTTTCTATAATAGCGTATGTTCTGAATTTTCAATTTACTGTCTACTTATCCTTTGAGACATTATAATGATTGTTTAATGCCACAAACAGAAAAGTACAGGCACAAAATTGCTATGTTGAAGTTCAAGTTGACTCTTGGAAACATTAATCCATTGAACAGAAGAGCATTATATTAAACAAAGTAGGATTGGTCCCAAAGCATATTACAAAAATTCTCTATAAATGTGCCAGCAAAATAACCTAGTAGGTGAGTGGGAAATAATCACATTTTCTTATTCTGTATTGCAAGTCATTAATTTCATTTAAATATGCATGTATAAAATTACCTACACCAGAAAAAAATGCAACTTTTTTTTTTTGGAACAAGCACTGAATCACTAATGTTCAAATCTGTGTTAAAGCCCAAAGCAGAGAAATGTGGGAAAAGTAAAGAAAGGGATGCCCTGTCTGAGCAGGGTAGCCTTCTGACATATAAATTGATTTGATGAAACAAGGACTGTTCCCTTTCATAGAATTACAAAATCAATTAGGTTGGAAAAGATCACCGAGTCCAATCTATGACTGAGCACCCTCTTGTCACTGAGTGCCACATCCAGGCTTTCCTTAAACACCTCCAGGGATGGTGACTCCACCCTCACCCTGGGCTGCTCATTCCAATGCCTGATCACCCCCTCTGTGAATAAATTCCTGCCAATCTCCAACCTAAACCTCTCCTAGTGCAGTTAAAGACTATGTTCTCTCATCCTGTCGCTAGCTACCTCTGAGAAGGGACTGAACCCCCCCTAGGGAGAATGAGAAGGTGAAACCTCCCTTCCTCCCAGCCAAAAAACCCCAGCTCCCTCAGCCATTCCATAAGACTTGTGCTCCAGACCCTTCACCAGCTTCATTGCCCTTCTCTGGACTCCTCAAAATGGTGTCTTTAAGTTCACCTCAATATTCTTTCCCATCTGCATTTTTTTTCCTTCAACCTGAGCAATGACAATTGTTTGTTTTCTCCTCTGTCCAGATCATTGCTTCATATCACCCCTTCTCTATGACTCAAAGATCCTTCAGTATTACTTGGAAAGACTGTATTTTCCTCTTTCAGATTTCTCCTCAAGCCTCACATCGGATGAATAATACTTGGGGATGAGGGAATACAGCAAATAACTGGATTATCAACAATTACAGCCTCCTAACATTTTAGCATTATGTCAGGTTCAACATGTTCAGCATCATGTTTCATTTCACTCTAAAATACTTTGCCCATAGCGTGCAGTGCAAAGAGCACAGAGCTTGTGCCATCTATAAACACTTCCACAGAAGTCACCATTTCCACCCCCCCAGCACATAATAGAGAGCCTGCAATGAATAACATACATCTGAAAGGAAAATGAACAAGGCAGTCACAGACAGTAGATGACCAAAACAGTGTTAGTTTCTATAAATAATACATTGCAGAGATGAATTAATTATGGTTCAAGGGAAAGGTTTTAGTACCATCATACATTATTTTCTCTCTGATTTGGAAACAGCCCTTTGGCTCTGAAAAGGAACAGAGGCATGGCATCTGTTTGGCCATCCAGGTGTTAACATTCTTTTGGGTTCATAAAGGTTATTATTTGGGTTCATAAAGGCTTATTCTCTGCTCTCATGTGATCACAGCATTTCTCCACATCCAGAAGAATCCTCCAGGGGATTAGTTAATGAAAAGTGCTGTAATTCAAGAAATACATCCCCTTTGGCTGCTATTATTTGCTTTTCTCTGGCAGCCAAACAAATATTGATATTTGGGGGCCTCATTTACTAACAGAAATTTCTTTCATTGGTGTCTCATATGGATGCAAATTAATCCATATAATGCATATATCCACTCACAGTCAAAACCCAGTTCTTTGTTGCAGAACATTTTTTTTTTCTATTTGCTATTTTTTTTCAGTTGAAGATCATTCTTTACCATGGCCTAACACTTCTACCAATTTGCAGAACCACTGGGAATTAGATTGGTCAGGACATAGTGCAAACCTGACTCCATCTTGTACTTATGCTAACAAACAAGACAGGTTTGTTTGCCCACAGGGAGATGTCTGGGGGAAAATGGGGAAAATGCAACTATTCCTAACATAACGCAAAGATGAAGTATTTCTAAAAACCATTTAGACAAGCAACAAACAAAACCCACCAGAAACCCCAGCCAGTACCCCAAACATCCTGTAGTGCTGGTGCTACACCAGAGCTCCTGTGGCTGAGCTGTGCAGCTAACACAGTGTGCTGATCTCCAAGGACAAGGCTCTGTCTCGCACTGACCCAGGGCTTGCTGCCCACTCCCACCCCAAAGCCATCCAACCACTGCACAAAGCTAAGGACACACAGGTGACATTTAGAGTGGTAAAGACCTGCATGGTCACAGACACAGACATTTGTGTTAATGGATTTTTGCTGAAAAATACCTGAATAGATTTGAATAGGACAGCCAATCATCTTCAAGAGGAGAATCCCATTAATTAAGTTGTTTATATAAGCACTTTGATACCATTTTTCATGTCCATTTTCCCTGCAATCTACATTCAGATTGAGGCTATAAAGTTTACAGTAGCTGCAGGTAGTGTGCTGTCAGAACAAGGGGATTACAAGGCTGCCTTTCTTGTTGAGAACTTACCTGGAAACAAAAGAAAGAAGCTTAGATCTTGGGGAAACTTTCAAAACCAGCTAGATAAATGCTGCAAGATACATGGCTTAAAGGACATTTGTCATGTTGAGCATTTAAGTAGCACATTGATTTTCTTTGCAGTTTATTTAATATTCTGAATATGTCAGATCTGGATTTCATTTGCATTTGAAAGATACTTGATATGGTCAGAATAATATTGAGAGGAATTAATTAATCTCATCCTGCATTAGGAAAGCTTTTTTATTATTTCATATATGAAGTCTGTAACAGTGATAGCTTCCAATTAATTGCTCTCAGTGACATTTTCTTGTTCACATACCTTTGCATAGAGAAATTTCCTATAGCCTTTTTACAATTATCTGATCTACCTAACAAAGTTGGACAATGATGTCTAATACCACAATATGTGAAAACTACTTAGTTGAGACAATGCTAATGGATTTTTGAAGCTGATAATATTTGTCATATCTCTTCAGTTTGGGACAATGATTTCTAACATCTTTGATCCCTGAAAATTGTTGGGGAAATTGTTTTCACCTCTAGTGTGATCAGGTGGAGACTCACATGGGGAGGAGGCAGGAGAGGGGCTGAGCAGGAGCCCAGAACCAAGTCAGTGCTGGATACATTCCCAAAGCTGGATTCATCACAGAGCCCATCTGCAAACGAGGTAGGAAAAGGGTTTTTACCCAGAGGGTGGTTGAGCACTGAAAGAGGCTCCCCAGGGAAGTGGTGACAGCATCAAGCCTGACAGTTCAAGAAGTGTTTGGACAACACTGTCAGACACATGGTGTGACTCTCGGGGTGTCCTGTGCAGGGCCAGGAGTTGGTCTTCATGATCCTGATGGGTTCCTTCCAACTCAGCATACTCTGTGATTTTTGTGATTCTTCCTAGGATAAGGCAGTTCTGATGGCACTTCAATTACACCCATCCCCTGAGGTAACTCTGTAGAAAACCTTAGGGATCATTTGCAGACAGAAACAGTCATGGCAAGTGAAATTCCTGACATTCAGGGCTGTTTCTGTGCTTCCCAGGGACTACTTTATCTCATAAATAATTTGATACAAATTTTTATATTCCTGTATTTTCTATTCCTTACATTTTTACACAGAAGAAATCAGCTGAATGTGTTATTGATAACTAGTTGTTATTTTCCTGTTAACTCTTCTCTTTAGCTGCAGAATAATAATGAAAGCAAAACAATTTTGTGAGTAATGCAAGAATTAAAGTTTTCACAATACCAATGTATTGTAGCTCATAGACAGTTGAGATATTGTCAGATGCAGGAATTTGTGTTTGTTAAGAAGGTTTTTGAATGAAGTTAAGACTAAATCAGCTGCTTAGTTCTTCCACTGAGATTCTCATCTAGTTTGATTCACCGAGCTCAAGGAGAGGACTTTTGACTGCTCCAAACTTCAGTGGCCTTACCTTAAATAAAAGATGAACACATCCAAATGTTACAAAGTAAAGCTTAAGTTTCACAGTTAATATCTCAGTTGATACATTTAGCAAATAATTATAAGCTCGTAGAACTGAAAGTATTTATTAATAAAATTACTTGTGCTTATTTATAAAAGTTTATCTCCTTAAAAACTTAATTGAAAAGAACTTTATTTTAAATTAGCTACCTACTCTTTATTAAACTCCAAAATGAGTGGTTATTTCTCATGGCAGGAGGCTTGAACTAGATGACCTTTACAGGCTCCTTCTGATAGAAATGACTCTACTATTCCATGATTAGGCACTTAGAAATATTTTAATAAATTTATTTTCAGTCATTTCATGAAGTATCTGAAAAATGTAAACTTATAAAATTAAAAAATTTTATAAAATTATTTTTTCCACAACACAAGTGCAGAGCTAGATTGGTATTACTATTTTCTTCATTTCTCACTAGATTTGCATTCCAAACCATCAGGATATTGCTATTTAGAGCAATCTATGTTGCAGTAATCCTTAAGAGCAAAAGAACTGAACTGCAGTGTGTTAGAATTGTCCACACATGCAGCTTCATGTAAAAAGTTCATTGTGTAGACAAGTGATGAAACAAAAGGGTGACTTACACAAACTTGGTTGGGAGACAACAGAAGGTATAAATGGAAAAGGACTTACCCCTAAAAGATATGGTAGAGCCAAGAACTTAACTCACATTACTTGAATGCAAGTGAAACACACTGAAATTTTACTCCTAAAAGAAAGGAGTTTGTGTTCAATCTCTTTTGCTTTCTAGTGAGTGTGGAAAACAAGGCCATCTTAAGGGCTTTTAGGTAAGCACAATTACACCATGGCAGAAAAAGTGAGATGTCACTACCTCTTGCAAATGCATGGTACTGGATTTGAGAAACAAAATATTTAGCAGTACTGAAAATGAATGATGGACAATTCTGGCACAACACCAGAATCAAACATCTAGTATATTGACATAATTTTTACTTCTAACTGTGTCTGCTGGAGTCTGATTTATTTCAGTCGACCCTTATTCCCTCGTAGAAATTGTTGACAGTATATTACAGCCATCGATCAGTCTCTGATTAAATGCATGAAGCGCTTTCATTACCTTCAAACCCAGATTGAATTGCTGCAGCCATAATGGGAAGACAATATTTCACCTTGCTTTGAGGAACCCCCACCCTGCTTCCAAGCCCTGATGTTTATTGTTCAGCACATTTGGTTGGAGAGGAAGATTTATGTCCCCCCTTTCCCAGCAGGCATTAGGAGCAAAGGCAGGGGAGTAACTGACTGTGGGACAGTGTGGAATTGCTTTATCTCTGAACTGAGTGTGCACTTCAAATATTGACTGCTGGGGAGGGAGGGAGATTGGTTTTCATAACTGAGCAGACTGAACCCACCTCCTTGTTTATATTAGCTATGCTACATCACCAAAAATACAAGCTCTTATGCTGGCCCTGTGAGTTACACCTTTCTAATTAGATTGCTAAGGACATCTGTGCTAGATTTTTACCAGCTTCTGGCCTGTTATTATTTGGAGGCAGAGGAAGAAACAAGGTAGACTCCAAAACTGCTTTACAAACAGGGTTCATTGGTGGTGTCGCAGTGGTTTGCTGGTGGCAGTAGCTGTAATTCCAGTGCCCTCAGTGAGTCTTTTCTTGCTCTAATTGTAGCACATAGCACTGCTTTTCTTCCTGTTTTTCTCATCTCTTTCCCTGTCTCTAGCTTCATTACTGACAAGAAATAATTTACCAGAGTTAATAAAGTCATTTTGCAACACAAGCACTGGTGAACCTTAAAAGGAATTTTACTGGTCCCTTTGAAATTGTACAAGCAGAGCCAATGGAGACTAACAGCTATAGCAGCCACTCACTCTTTGCTACTTCACCAGAGAGAAATATGGTCCTGACTTTAATTTTGTTAATGGGAGACTAGGAAACTGTATTTCCACCAGCCTGACAATCCTCATTTGAGTTTTTGTGTGTCATAACACTGACTTTTGTAAGTCACTTGAAACTATGCACAGAGGTATTTTGAAAATATTGTAAAACCAGACTTAAATTAGCACAATACTCTGCAGAGCTGTTCAGTGCTAAATCAAGCTGCTACAGGAGAGATGTGCCTTTTTTAGTTTGATTTTTGCACAGTCAGTCACAGCAGAGGTATAGTGTTTCAGAGCAGAAGCTGCTGGAAAGTCTCATGCAGCACTGCCAGAGCTCTGCTTGGTCTGAATCGAACCACCTGGCAGCTCCAGCACCTCTGACTGGTCCTGTCCATCTCCAGATAGAGAGTTTAGGCTCTGTTCCAGGTAAAACCCTATCCTGCAGGCTTGGTTGGGATTGCCTGGGAGAAGCCTGCCTCTGGTCTCCTTTTACAAGAGATTGTCTCTGGAAACCTTCGGGTTTCTCCCCCTGTCCCTCTTGGCTGGGTATGACTGGCCAAAGGCTCTCATATTCCCAGTCCCAAGTGCAGTAGGTCCTAGGAAGAACAAGGCTCCCTGCCATGGAGGTGGCATGGGCTGAGCATCTCTGCAAGGTCATTGATCTCCTTTCTCCTACTCCAGGGGAAAGCAGCAACACAGATGCCTGTGCAGACTTCCCAGTGCAACTGAAGCCTCCAAACCCCTTACATGTTCTGCAAATCCCATGGAGGGATGAGCAGCTGTCAGCTGAGATAATTTCTCCAGTGTCCTTGACTTCTATTTCTCATGGGAGTGCTGTCATCAGTGCAAAATACACAGCACTTTTGAGCATCAAGAGATATGTCCTATAGGTACTAACTAGCTAAGGCAGCCCATTTTCCTGGCTATAGCTGGAAGTCAATGTATCTAGGGGAAAGCACAACACTTAATCATCCACTTCGGGTGAAAATTTAGAGTGTGAAAATCTTGCCAAATTGGATCAATTATTTTATTGGCTGAAATAAGTAATTATGAAGCTTTCTGGGCATACAATTAGCTCTTTCTGTTTCCTTTTCCAAGCATTGCAAAGCTTTTAGGAGAAAGAGCAACCAAAGATAAAATAATTCAAGAGAAAATGATCCAAAGATCATGGGGCAATTTTTATACTTTAATGTTATCTCTGCTGCAAGAAACATGGCAGGTTCCACATTTTAATTTTGAGGAATCAAAATGAATGCTTTTAAGAATTGCCTTTTATGCTAAGTGAAAGTAAAAGCAATGACTGACTGTAACAAGGGTAAAGCATCTTCCCAATGTCAGAGATGGATTGGGGGTTAGAAGATGACCCTTAGCTACTTTTTCTGATGGTCTTTGTTCTGTAATAATCAGATTTAGAAAAACTTATCTAAGGCACTTGAAAGTAATTCCACTACATACAAGACATGTCAGGGAACAGAAGTGATGTGATTTATGGACAGTCAAAGAAAGGAGTAATACTTCAGAAAAGTTAAAATGGCTCCTTCCTACCATCCTTCAGCAACAGAAGGTATAGTAATAAGGGATTAGACTTGCAATTCTTCCTAGCTTTTTACAGTTTTAGGAGACACAGTGGGTACATTACATTGCACAACCTCCATTAACCCTCACAAATTGATGGGCCCAGGCAGGGAGTTGGAAACAGGACAAAACTCACAAATGAGGATCCTTTACCTTGGGACAGATTTTGTTTTGTTCATCTATGAGAAAGGGAGCATGTCCAGGAGCTGCATCCCTCTTTTTGATGGGACAGCACAAGCTGTTTGCTCTCTCCACATGCAGCCTCCTGCCCCCTAACACTGCAGAGCTGTGGTGTGGCTGAAGGGAGGCCAGATTCTGCAGGGGAGAGCACAGTGGGCAGCAGCTCTGCCTGAGGCATCTAATGCCTTAATTCTCAGTCACTGCAATAGGTGATGCCCCAGGCCTGGTGCAATCTGACAACCTGCTTCCTACTCTATTCTGCACTTCTTTGTAGATTAAACCCATCAAGGGACTGTCATGCCTATTCGAACCAAAAAAGAAAAAAAAAAGGATATACAAGATCTGGTCACTGTGAATCCAGAGAGGTCCTTGGTTTCATCATCATCCACATTGCTTCCTACTGGCTCATTGAGGCAGAAGCCAGAGCAGGGGTTGCTGGTGGTGAACGTCAGGAGTACTTGAACTGGAATAAAACAAACCACTCATACAGCTCAAAAATATATGAAATCACACTAAAGATTACAGAAATCTTTTGCTTTTAGTCTTAAATGCACATTGCTAATGCATGCAGTAAAATTCCCTATGGGAAATCTAAGTGATGTCAAGTATTATATGCAAAGCAACCAATTTCTTGTACATTTAATCCATACAATAAAATGAATATCACTTTTAGATTGGAATTACATAGGAGATATTAATGCATATTTATGTTAAATTATTTTCATCATGTTTACAAAGTTATATGAAACAAATGGTTACTAGTCAGTGTCTAAATGAGAAGAGGCCAGGCCCATCATGATTTGGCAAGGACACAGCAGCTCCTCAGTATCTCAAAGAAGAAAACAAAGCAAATCTCTTCATTTGGACCGACATGGATCAAGATCAGCCTCTGTACTATCACCTCAGTGCAATGATTCTCCCTTATCCCACTAAGGAAATGAGTGATCAGCTTAAGCTTAACTATTGGGTAGGGCCAATGTACCTCACATTATAGAAGTCATTGCCTTTCTGGACCTGTGAGATTGCTCTAGTGGAGCAATCCTGGAGGTTTTACTTTTCCTTAGTCAGAAGTTTTCCTGGAGGGTTTTCTTGTAATAATTTCAGCAGTGAGTCAGCTGCTTATACTTAAGTTAGATAAGAACAGTAAATAGGCTTAACCAGGTACTTTTAATGGTAAACACAGAAGCTTGTCTAATGTGTTGCCATTCATGAGGGGTACTCTTCATGTCATTTTCTGTCCTTAAATATCTTGATATGTTTTAGAAAATTAAAGGTGAGATGTGAACTAAGAAACAACAGTACAGATCTGTTGCAACATTAGGAAAACATAGTTGTGGAACAGACTCCCCCATCTGAGGAACTAGATTAAAAACTTTGGCTTAGGAATCAAACAAATTATTTTCCCCTTTCTTGTCCTAAAGAGAAAATTAAAATTCAAGCTCCATCATTTTTTCATTGATTACAAAACGTTTAATGATGCTGTACAAACTCTGCTTAAAAGACACTGTTTCAATTAAACACAACACACATAAGAAAAAGAAAGATTGCTGTAATGAACTTGGTACCATCTGGTCACAATTTTGTGCTATATGTTCTAGGATGACCTTATCTTGAGTGGTGAGGTTGGACAAGATGACTCACTGTGATTCCTTCCAACCTTAACCATCCTATGACTCTGTGAATTTTTAAGAGGCTTGAGGCTCCTGAACTTCCCTACACATGGTGAGTTCTTGAGTTCGTGTTTATTTTTCAACATAGAAAATATATTTCTGTGCCTGGGCTTGGCTTCTGTGAGCAGGTCTAAGTGGGCTGGCAGGTGATGGAGCTCCTCCTGACCCAGTCTACCCTAGAGCAGAGGTGGCTGAATTTCAGCCGTGACCCCAGGGCTCAGAGGGGCTGGGGAGCACCTCCTCCCTGTGCAGCAAGCAGTGCTCAGTCCGAAATTCAGCACTGAGAGAGAGCTCACAGCCCCCAGGGTACCTAAGGAACCTCAGCTTTGCTCTCCCCGCTGGAGACTGAAATTTGTTCATCCTGGGGCAGTGCAGAGCAGGAGTGAAAATGCAGCTTGAGCTGCCACATTCACCATGAGCTGGCCCGCACCACTGCTCTCCCTGTCCTTCTGAGGTAGTTCAGGATGTCATATCTCACCTCTCCATCCTCATCCAAAGGCTTTGGTGGGATTTTTCCACCCACTTCCCTTCTCAATACCAAGGGGCTGCATTTAGCCATGCTTTTAGTAGATGTAGCTTTAAAAGACACTGCCAGTCTGAGCATGTGAAAAGGGGTGTTCTGTCAGCTCTGCTGTGTGACTCCACTATCACTGTCACTATCACTGTCACTATCACTGTCACTATCACTATCACTATCACTGTCACTATCACTATCACTGTCACTATCACTGTCACTGTCACTGTCACTATCACTGTCACTATCACTGTCACTATCACATCACTATCACTATCACTATCACTATCACTGTCACTATCACTATCACTATCACTGTCACTATCACATCACTATCACTATCACTATCACTATCACTATCACTGTCACTGTCACTATCACTGTCACTATCACTGTCACTATCACATCACTATCACTATCACTATCACTGTCACTGTCACTATCACTATCACTATCACTGTCACTATCACTGTCACTATCACTATATAGTTATAGTGTGTATCCTCACTGCTGTCCAGGCCATTAGCCAAAGGAGTGTGTATCTGCCTCTGCCCTGCAGGAGCGTGCTAGGTGTAGGCAGGGGGTAATAGAGAGGGCAGGGAGCTGCTCTGTGTTTTCCCAGATTGCCCTGTGCCAGATGACACAGAACTTGTGATGGATTGGGCAAGATTTAGTGGGGAGAAGAGGGAAGGCAGTTTTTAGTCTTTAGGAAATGCCCAGGAAGTTTATGCTTGACAGCCTCCATTATTTCCCAAAAAGACACACCTTTGACACAAATTTGCTGTGCTAAGCAAAAAATAATAATAAAAAAACCCAGTCTGCTTTTGCCAAAAGACAAGCAAATTTGTTTTCGTAGATATAATTATAGCACAGCTGGTGTGGAAATTATTTGGTTTAATTTCTCATTTATTTATGACTTATGATTTAATTACTGCAATCCTTGTTATCAGCTCCTTTAAACTTTTAATTATTATAGGGCATGAAGAATATTATTTATTTCCTTTTGACAGAAAACTGCTTTCCACAAAGCAGCAATCTATCAGGTGAAATTGTGGCATTAATCAATCTACTCCCAAATACAACACATCTGAATAAGAATAACCAGACCTACACTGAATCAACAAGAGATCCAGAGATCACAGGATGTTACACATAGTTTTGGTCAGGAGTAACCATTTAGGATTATCTCTGTAAAATCACATGTGATTTGAATGAAGGTTTTTTCTTGCAGAACAAGTTTTCAGTATGAATACACTTGACACATGCCTGGGTCTGTGACAGAGACATGACACCAGCAAAATCAATGACATCAGCTTTTCAAATTACAGAATCATAAGGGCTTTTTTGTGATTAGGCTGAATGTGAAATATTTTTCTTCCTACATAAGATAGGCAAAACATACAGGAGTCTACAAGGGAGATGTTAGAGAATGCAAAGCAAAACAAGACAAGGTGAGTACCACCTCACTTTCATACCCAGAAGACAGAGAGGCTGATCCTCTCAAGCTGACCTGTGGATAGCTTTGCTCAACATCAAACTTTTGTGTGCCCCTGCAGTTTATTAAAATTCTGAGATAATCCTCATGTTTCTGTTTTAAGTTTTACACAGAAGTACATTTGAATTAAATGTTTGGGTTAACAGGCAAAGAGCACTGCATAATCCCTTCTTTCAGAAATTTTGGATAGTTTTGATATCGTGCACAGAAACCTTTCTCCATAACCAATGTGTACCTACAGAACATTTTTCTCTGTGTAGTTCCTCCTGTTGGCTGGAATGGCTGTTTCACTTTTGCTTCTCTGTAATCATGACAGGTTTATTTAAGTTCAGATCTCCTAAAGTCCTCATCCAGGGTCCCTCTAAGATTGGTGTGGAAACAACTGCTGGAGGCCACAGGGAGGTACAAAGGTGGATTTTGAGGCTGAGGAAGAATATAAAACATGAGTTTTACATTTCTGCTTTTCTCCTGGCTCTGCACAGTCTGTGGATCTCTTGCCCATCACATTTCCCACTGGATATGAATTAGGACCACTGATTTCTTCTATAAGACATATCTGACTTGCTGCAGATGAACATATTAAGCTACACATTAGACATTTTATATCACCAGTTCTAGAAGGCAGATCTTCAAACGAATAAAGATTCCAGTTCTTCAGAGGGAAAGGAACCGGACATATCCATTAATAGTTGTAATGTAAGAAAAAAGTGACTAAACTTAAAATTTTATAATTTTGTCAGTAAGTACCTTCAATTGATTAATGTTTGACCCATCTTAAAATTGCAATGACCCAACAATACTATGTCAATAATTTATCTTTTTGCTCAACACCTGGGCACATAGCACCACAGCCCCCTGTGCAAGTCAGAGTCTGCCCTGATCATGCACATACCTGGATGATTTGCAGCATCCTCTGTTCAAATTATTTTGTTTTTTCTCTGGCTGTTTTTGCATTTTTCCCCACACATTTTGAGAGAACAAGCACTGCTATAAACAAGGTATGCCAAAATTATGTAATGTAGGGTGTATGATAGGAACACTGAGTAATTTAGGTTGGAAAAGACCTCTAAGATCATTAAATCTAATTGTTAACCATTAAGCCATGTCCCTAAATGTCACATCTACACATCTTTTAAATACCTCCATGGATGATGACTCAACTCTCCTGAGCAGCCTGTTCTAGTGCTTGACAATCCTTTCACTGAAGGCATTTTTCCTAATATCCAGGCTAAACCAGGGATGACACAACTTGAGGTCATTTATTCTGGTCCTACTCCTTGTTACTTGGGAGGCATTCTGCTCAGTTCTATGAAATAAAGAGACTTGAAGCACATGATTTATGTCTTTTCATATGCATGTGCATGTGCACACACACGTGAAAAATTATTAGCTGTTTCAGTCAAATATTTCTGAGATTAAAAAATCTATAAAACATCAGATACCTAAAGCATCAACTAATGGATGTAGCTCTGACTCTTAATGAAATCAAACATGAATTAAGCCTACTGGAAGGCTACATCCTACCTTTGGACAAGCATGTTATTTATTTTGAGTGCTGGAATTAATTTCACAAGGTTGCTTAATGGTGCTGTCAAAACAAATATATTTTGCAGAAGAAAAGTGCTGGCAAAACAGGAAGTGGCAGAAGAAAAAAGATATATTCATAAAGAATTATTCTATTCATTTTTATATTAATTAATTAATGAGAATTCCTGCAATTATTGTGCTCCTAAAGATCTGCTGCTCGTTTGCTAAGCTCTACAATGTACTGAGTTTATAATAAAATTAATGCTGCTATGATTTCCTGATTGACTATCAGACTTCTTCGATATGAGGTATCCTATGACTAGCATATGGTTCCAATTAATTGTTAAAAACTAAAAGAATTCACACACACACATGAAAAGAAAAAGAAACAGAGCAAAAGAGTTTTAAAAGTATGAATTTAGTTAAATTTAATAAGCACAGTCTTCTTTAATGGCAAAAATACTTAATTCCAAATTTTCCGAAGTGACAAATTATTTCAGACATCTTATTGTGGATACCTTTTATGTCAACACTGTTCTATAAACATACAGCAAATCCTGTTCAAAGTGTAGCCAACAAAAGTTTTTTTGGTGACTATTATAATGTGAAGTTTGAAGTGGAATTGTAATTTTCTATATTGGATCTTGTGATGGACTTAAACATCTATGATTTTTTCTCAGTGCTTCCTCTTATTGACATCTAGTGGGAAATTCAAAGTTCTCAACAGTTAATTTAGATGTCTGTCACTGCTTAAAATTTGTGAGTTCCAGAGAAATTTGGTTAATTTCTTTTTGTTTCCTTGATGGTGATAGCAGGCATTCTGGGCATCAGAAACAGGAATGAAACCAAGAGATCATAACTATAGATCACATTTCTGCACTCTGGGTAGGCTCAATGTGAAGGATACATAAAAAGGGTTCCTGGAATTGTAACTTTTTTGTTCTATGAAGTCTTCATTCTCTAGGACTTGGTTCTGCCAAGCGTTGAGCCCTCTGAGACAAGCACTCATGGCTGGGGAGATAAATGCCTGAAGACCTCGTATTTCAGTGTGGTGTTGCTCCAGATGTGCCTTGGTGCCCCTTTAGGGGAGCGTCACCACAGCACCTTTGTCTGTCCCATTAGATGTGCTACAGAGCACTGTCACCTATAACTGATATATATATATACCTATAACTGATGGCAGCTGTGTGTGGTGGAGGGAGCTCTCCCAGCCTGCCTGCATGGCTCCCACCTGCTGTGTCACACGCAGGATCCAGCTTCCAGGAGGGACAGAAAGCTGGGTGGGGCTATCAGACCTTCTCAGAGATACCTCACGTGGAAGATTTCAAAGCAAACCAGCAAATCTGTTCTTCTATATGCTTGAAGTGACTCCTTGTGTTTTAGTAAAACCTGTGAGAAAAAAACTTGAGATTTTGTGTCCTTATGAAAATAAAATCAATTAGTAGCATTCCCCAAATGACAGCCTTTATGTGTTCATCACAAAACCCCACAGTGAGTCAAACCACATCTTCCTCAAAATGATGGTCTCTGCATTTCCATCATGAAAATGTAATCAGAGGAGCACTCTGCTGCCTTCCCCAGCAGTGGCAGAATGAATGGTCTCTGCTAAGATTATTTGTACAGGAAATTTCATTGCATAAAAGCTTTAAAAGGTGATGTTAAGATGTTATGACAATGAAGACTGCCAAGACCAGTAGAAAAACTGATGTTCTGGAAAACCAGATCCAATTAGATGGAGGTCTTGGTGCACTGATCACATCTGCTGTGCGCAGCCCAGCAAATTCACCCAGTTCACTGTTCATAGTCCTATCTGTCCCCAACTCCTGCCATGGAGAGACCTGCAGAAAAACATCAAAAGTGCCCAAAAGAATCCCAGTCACTGAAGTCTTCTAATGGTGAGCACAGGACAAGGAAGCTGAGCAGAGTTCATGCTGACCCCTGCCTGGGGCCACCACCACGGTACTGTGCTGCCACCAGTGCTCCAGGAAGGCAAATTAATCAAATAACCATGCAAACCATCAAGAAAGAACAATTTCCTCACAGTTCTGGAGCATCATCCCCAGAGAAAGAAGAGGAATACCTGTAACCATGGACGCTTAAAGGAATGAAAGCTGATACAAATACACAAAATTATTCTCTAGCTGTTACTTATCTGTCTAACCACTCTGTCTCCTACTCAATAGCATCCTGTTACACACAGTATTTCTACCTCTCATACAATGCATTTTGAAGAAATAGAACACAGTTAGTGTGCCTTTTGCCTAAAATATATGATCAGATTTATTTTTTGTCAAAAAGTGAGAACTGCAATGAATAAGGAAGAAGAGTTAACAGAATCATGATTTCTGAATATAAGAAATATATTCCTGTAATAATAATGTTTAGTATAAAGATATAAAAAGTATTACAATAATATTTGGGGCTTATTTTAATATGTGTCCAGAAAAATAACCTAGCATAAGCTCAATTTTAAATGTGAGGCTTTCCTAATAAAGCACTAACATTATGTATTTGGACAGATCAAATCTTATTATAGCAAGACCCTAGAAAAAAGAAACAAACATGCAACTTTTATTCAAATGAAATTTTTGAATTTTTCTTTCAAGTTATGCCCCTTTAAAGTTATTTGTAACACATAATCAAGAAGAAGATTGAAATTTCTATAAGCGCAGAGATTAGTATGACCTGCTTAGGAAATAAAGAAAATCAAATGCATAATCAAATGCTGCAATGTCTGCATTTTTTTTAAATTAAGCAGAAAGTTTGTGTATAAAGGTGAAGCTGGAATATTAAGCAATATTAAGAAACAGAACCTATTTGTCATGTTGTACAATTTACTGAAATAAATAGAACATAAAATTAAAAATTCTCACTCTGTCTTAATGCTACATGATTTATCTAGAATTTAGTACATTTTTTACACTTTGCAGTGTGAGGTTTTCTTAAGAAAAATTGTAATGATTTGAACTGTAAGTCAGAATTAATTTTCTTTTATTTCAATACAAATTCTGCAATGCTGCTAACAAAATTCCTCTGCTGCTTGTCCCCCTGTTTTCTTCAATGCAGCATAGCAGGATTTTTTTTTTATAATTTAAGGATGTTTTCTCCTGGTGGAATTAACAAAATATAATTCTGAAGTGAGAGCAGCCCTCAGAGACCCTCCAGGCTGGGGATGGAAGAGAGCAGTTTCTGCAGGGGAGATGGGGTTCTTTAGCAAACAGGCTTTCTCAAGAGCTTTGGCTTTTATTTACTTTGGTTTTCTATTTTGGGGGGGGGATCATAAATCTATGAATGAAAGCTTAAGGTGCTCTGAGACTAGTTAAAAATCATTGTTTTCCAGCAGTAAGAAATAGAAACTCCATCTGTTAGTCTGTTTTTTGTGTGACAGAGCTCCTGATAAGTGATCCCTAAATTTTTATCCCTTCATTTGTCATGTTGCAAACACTGATATGCATAAGGTAAATATTGTCCTTCAGGTGAGAGTGTTTTTAAGAAAATCATGAAGAAAAAATTAAATACAAAAGCAGTCAGTTGAAGTGAATGCCAAATAGTATTTATAATGGAATGAGAAAGCAGAAGGGAAACACTCTGTGTACAGATAGCTCTTTTGAGTATAAGGAAATTTAAACGAAGAAGCAGAACTGAAAAGGTGTGATATGGTATCTTAAGATAAATCAAAATGTTAAGGAATGGATAGTGATCTCCCTGTAGCTCTCCCAGGAAAATTATGGTGTCTATGCAGGCTTTTGCAAAACAGTTGAAGGAAAATAAGCATTGCAGATGTATTAATTTCAGCATCCCCTGTTTAAGAAACATACTAATAGCATAGAAATAAGAAAAAAGCCCAAAATTACAAGACTGTAAAGGGTGTCATTTGCAGTTTCTGTAGCATGGCTAAGGGAAGCTTTTTCTCAATGTTTCAAAACAGTCAACAAAGATGTAGGAGCTGACAGCTAGGAGCAAAAGTGATTCTAAATGCAGTTTTTATCAGTGAGGGCAGCTCACCTTTGCAGTGACCTCCTAGGACAGTAGCAAGCAATTTCTCCTGGAAATTTCTTTAGTCAAAATGAGATCATATTTTTCTGAAAATAATGCTGCAGTTTCCCTTAGGCTTTACTCAGAATGTCCTAAGCCTTTGTAATCTCAGAAACCCTATCCAGTAGTTAACAGATCTCAGATACAAGGTGCTGGCTAAGGTTGTTATAGAAATAGAGACAAAAGCTGAAGCACACTTAGTGTTTTTACACTTACTGAGTTTGGGACTCTGCTTCCTTCTGCCCAGGATCTTGGAGAAGTTGTGGACTGGAATAAAGAACAAAAAACAGCCTTTGCTTATTTATGATTAGATGATTACTTTTATTGGTATTCCTGATGAAAAGGTCTGCTGGCACAGGTATGCTGCATCACACAGAAAGCTGCATCTGCCTCAAAGACAGAGGATGATGTCCTGTATCTTAAACAAGCACAGCACCTGATGGTACATGTGTGGGATGCATAAGAGAGCCAGAACTCTGACCTCAGACATTGCTTGGGAGCACCTCTGTCTTGTCAGAGACATTCCAAGGGCTATAACTCCACCAGAGGGTCTGTGGAGTGTGTCAGGGTGGCTCAGGATTGACTGTTCTCTCCTCTGAGCCAGCTCCAGCCGTGTGGACTGAGTTTTCTGGGGCAGCAATGTCACAAACCAGGAGCATTTTCTTGTCAGCTCATCGGGACAGTGGCCTTGGCTCTGTCCTGGAAGCAGAGTAGTGGTGACTCCACTGTTTACTGAGCCTGTAGGTGATGGAAGAACTGGATCTTTGACTCAGCATTTAACTGTGCATTTTCCACAGTTTATGACCTGGTTTGTGTAATTACTTCAATGAGAATGTCAGTTATTTCATTAGTAGGCACAATCAAACCTTTAACCTAAGCCCTCTCCTTCCTAGGCATTTCTCCCTCTGCCATAGAAGAGTTGTATAAGCCCCCAAACCTGGCATATTTTTAGCCAGCAGTATTGTTTTGCACATGGCTGCATGGAATGATGGATTTCCCTTAAATAATGGGCCTCCTGTTCATTGACCAGCACAATGGCTTATGTGTCAGTCCCCTGACAGCTCTGTGATGAGGTGACAGCCCACCATCCATGCAGCAAGAGCTTTGGCTTCTCCTCAGTGATTATGTTGTCCTTACTACTAACTTCACATACTGCCCTTACTAAGTACTTCACATTAGTGACTCACACTTAGTGGGACTTTTCCACTCATTCTAATAGCCAAGTGTGGCTGAGTGTGCCCGAGGCTGATAGCTCTCCTACGGCTAGGAGGGTGTAAAATAAACCCTTCAGCCAGTGGCAGTGTTCCAGCACCATCTGCAACCCCATGCAGCCTTCATGGGGTGCAGAGAGATGTGTGTTTGAAGGAATGGTAGAGCAGCTCAGCTGAGCTCCAAACAAAGGGCAGCTGTGTTTCCAGAAGTCCAGGAAGTTTCCAGGGAAGCCTTGTGGAGTGAGAATACAGACTGCTCCTTGAGCACTGCTTGCACAGGTTAGGCCAGCCTGCATGCCAAAGCAGCGGTGTCAGTCATTGCACGTCTTCAAAGTGATGTCCTGTTTTCAGTTTCTACTTCACAGAATTCACACTACTTCCAGACATCTGGAGGCCCAGTGTCAGACAACCTTTCTGTTCACATAAAACTTCTGTGCCTGTGAAACTGTTTGTCCTCAGTATGGGAGAAAAGGTGCTCAGTAGTTCAAATTAAAAATACCAAAAACTATTTATTCTGTTCACAGCTGTAGAGAAGATCAATATTTTAAGCAACACAAATTACATTTAAATTTGGATCTCAAAACATGTATAAGGTAGCTTTGAATGTGTTGAATAAACGGAACAAAATGTTCTTAATTTTTTTTTAATAATTTTCTTGTTTCATAAAATAAGTGGAACTTAGTTAATCAGATTTTTATAAAGTAGAAAGTCAATCACCAGGAAAATAAATGTTCCCTGCTCTCACACTGCCATTTTGGTACATTGTGAAGGCAACATCATGGCCAGAATGGGTTTATGAATCTTTAAAAAATATTTTAATGCTAATAGACATCTTATAAAAGAGTAACAATAGAATTGGAAGGTGGCGAGTAAAGAACTGAACTTGAACAAAAGTCATCAAAATCAGTCTTTCCTTGGATTTCAATAATATAAATTATTCCTCAAATACTTTAACATTGATACATCACTCAAGAAAATCCAGGGTAATGAAGAGGGTCTGGGTGACCTCTGAAGCTACAGCTCTGCTTCTAAAAGCATGGAACAACTCTGCATGGAGATGGTTCTTCCAAACAAATAGGGAGCCTTAAGTTTCTCTAAATGAACTCCATAAGGAGTGTTCATAAGGAGCAGAGAGTAGTGGAACTTCTTGGGATATTCCTGGTAGTGTTTTTTCTTCAGGAGATGCCACCTCTTCAGATATGAGGTGTTTCACATGAAAAAGGTTCATTTTGCTAAAGTTTTTCTGTAACCACAATGTCTGTTGAGTGTGGAGGGACCTGGGCAGCCTCTGTGACTGCTGCAGGAACATTCTGCAGCACTGATCCCAGAGCCAGGGACCCCGTGCTGCTGGGAGGGTTGGGATAACTGGCTGCATGGATATGAGACAGGTTTTATCAGACATTTCTACTCTGAGTCAATGCTTACTTCAAAAACCAGTAAGACTCTGGAAAATCTATCTGCTTGCTTAAATAGGTACTAATGTTACTACTGGTAGTTTGCAACAATCAGGGTACATATGAGCTGATAATTACTATCTCCTTGTGGAAGAAGGACACATATCATATTTTTAGCATGCTTTAACATGTTTTTATATCTGGTGTTACATGAAGTTGAACAGGTAAAACAGCAAACAGTTTATGCCTTATTCCAAAAGTCAATTCCATACAAAATTTATTTTATAAGTAAGAAATAAAAAGTTATATTTTCTGTCCCTTTTTTTTTTTATGTGTGGCTAAAATGGGGGAAAAAAATGATCTATCATTATTTCTTAGGCACTTACTAAAAGAACCACTCATGCCTTCTGACAAAACTGTGTTGATTTAGCCCTACTTAGGAATGCCCACCTATGAGTTTTTCACCTGGCCATAGTCCCACCATCCTCAGGCAAATTCACACACACCAGCCACCACCATCTGTGACCACATCACCCCAGCCATGTCCCACATGGCTGCCCTTCTTCCCTGGGTGCCAGTGCTTTCCCTGGAGTGAAGGTCCTCACCTGGAAAACAGCATTCTTTATTGTCCTCAGTTTCTTCCTCCCTTTCCCTTCTTCACCTGCAGCAGGACTTGGTTTCCCCAGTAAGTTTAGTCACGACTAAAGGAGAAGTCATTTGGTAACTTCCTTGCCCACTGGGGTTTTGGACATCTTCCACAAAGGCACAAAAATCTTTAAGAGCATCCACCCATGAAGCTGTCAACACATTCAGCAGAAATGCACCTCACTTTCTTAGCTATGGATGGTACTTTCCAGCCCTACCATGTTCAGACTGTGTGACACTGCCTGTGACACCACCTATTCTCCCCAACAGACATTTTTCAAGAGGTTTTTTTTGTGTCAGCATTCACCAGTGATATGCTGTTGTAAACATGTCACAGTATTAAAAGCCTGCAGTAGTTTTCCTTTTATTTTCAGCATTTCTGTCCTGTGCTGCTTTGATGAGATACTTGGAAGAAGATTGAAGAATTTCCACTTAACCTCTGAGCTTGGATTTTAACTGGTGTCAGGTCATATTCTGAATTTAGATTAATCTGTGTGTTTCCTTTCTTTCTTTTTTCTCTTAGGTCTTCTCCTGATCTTCATTCCCATGGGACAGTGTGATTTTTGCAAAATATCTTCTACTGCTTTTCCCATCTATGCTAAGTACATTTCCAGAGTTAGTGCAAAAACATATAAAAAAAGGATAAGAAAACAGAAAAATAGACTCAGACATCCCTTGTTTTTTTTAATGTGTCTCAAATATCTTAAATTATCTCAAGCCATCTTGAAGAAGGGGTCAGAATGTTGCATTTTTAAAATGTAGTGGTTATGAGATTGGGTGTTTTTAAAATAAGTTTTCTATTAATATTTCTCATCTTTCAATAAAAAATAAAGGCCCAGGGAGAGTTGTTTGGAAAAATTAGGTTGTGCTCTCCTCCCTGTCCTCACACAGCTTTTGCTGTGTCTAAGAAGAGAGCAGGAGTGGAAGAGTGGGCTCATCCAAGGTCTGCACCCCCATTGCCATTTGCTCTCTGCCCCCAGCCCTGCCCCTCCACACCCCAGGCTGGTGCCAGGGAGCCAGAAGAGGCATTAAGGTAACAAGAGTTGTTTGGGTTCTCCTGGGAGCTCTCCCCCACCTGCCATAGAGTTCAGTCAGGACTGGACTTCAATGATCCTCGTGTGTCCCCTCCAACTCAGGATATTCTGTGATCCTGCACACCCTTGCCCTGATAGGAAGGTAAAGGAGCTGAGTTTAAAACCAACAAGTGGTTTGGGGGCAGAGAAGAAAATCCAGACAAGCTGAACGGTTTCAGTAAGCAGCTTTGGAAAACAAAATTTTGATGAATTGTTCCCCCTATTCACCATTATTTTATTCTTCATATCTCATTTAACCACTTACTTGCCAGCTTCTCTCTACAAAAGCCAAGTCTGCTCCAGCTGTGCATTTGTACTCTTAAAATACTGCTTAAAAGCCACTTGTGTTCTCCAAATAAAAGAAACAGACAGAGTGTCTCTTAACTGAGCATGAGAAGAGTCTGTGGATCCAAAACAGATAATCCTGAAGCAAAAGTAAACATCAGCACCAACAGAGTGACCAGAGAATGAGTTGTTACACATCCTCCATTGGCTGCAGTGGGGTTGCTGATGGAATGGCTCAGCAGAAGGAGTCTGTACCACAGACTCTGATGCTGCAGGAGTCCACAGCACAGTGTAGGAATATCTGCTGTACAGTATGGGTATATGACATCTGTGCAACTTGGGTGGAAACACTGTTTTGTTCTCCTAAATAACTTCACTGCTGAAACACTGACAGTCTCTGTGAGTTTCAGCTGCATAAACAACATCTTTATGAGCTTCAAAGGGCAGGGGAAGAAGTCCATATTTCTGCTTGGCAGTCAAATGGCAGCTAGAACAAAGCAGGAAATCTCTGTAATTCTGTCAGTGACAGAATCTTCTGCATAAAGTTGCATTCGAATTAGCTGGCACAGAGGAACAGCATGGATGTGGGTAAGGAAATCCATTAATCTTATGTTTTCCCTGTTGTGCTGGTTTTGGCTGGGGTAGAGTTAACTTTCTTCTTGGTGTCTGGAATGGGGCTGTGTTTTAGATTTGTGCTGGACACAGTGAGGATAATGCAGGGATGATTTTGTTCTTGCTGAGCAGGGCTTGCACGGAGCCAAGGCCTTTTCTGCTTTCCATACTGTCATGCTGGAGAGGGGAATGGGGCTGTGTGGGAGGCTGGGAGGAGGCACAGACTGGACAGGTGACCCCAACTGTCCAAAGGGATATTCCAGTCCTTGTGGCATCATGCAGTGTATATAAACATGGGGGGGTTTAAAAGGAAGAAATAGGGCACATTTGGAGTGATGGCATTTGTCTTCCCAAGTAAACACTGAGTGATGGGCGTCTCCTGGAGATGGCTGAACATTTGTCAGCCTATGGAAAGCAGTGAATTCCTTGTTTTTCTTTGCTTGAGTGGGTTTTGCTTTCCATATTAAACTCTTTATCTCAACTCACAAGTTTTCCAGCTTTTACTCTTCCAATTATTTCATGATCCTGCTGGTGGGGGTTAAACCATGACAACTCTCCTTCTTGCAAAACCCCTAAATGCTGCCCAGCTCAGGAAGATAGAGTTTAATTGTGGCTTTGTAAAAGAAAATTAAAGAGATGTCAGCATGATGACTGTCTGCTGAAACATGTAGGTGCAATTAATATTCAGGCTGTTTAAAGATGTGAAGTGTGTGCGGCTCACTCTATTGCTGGAACAAACCCAGGTCACCCAAACTGAATAAATATTTGTTTTTCTCCATAGTAAGTATCTGGCTTTAAGGACTTTTTGTCTGGGGTGGGGTTTTTTTTTACAATTGTCTTTTCAGCTGCACTGGGTGCACAAAGCAGTGTCCCACTGCTCATAGGATCCAATTCTCAAGAGATGGATCCTCCAGCAGGATCTTCACCAAGTTGAAATGAATGATATGGAACCCACCAGCTCTAGCCTTTTCTGAGCTCTCTGTGAAGACCCAAATAAACATTTCATCCTGGGCCTGAATGAGGTACTCAGCTCTTGATGAAGTCAGTAACCTCTGTACAAGAAATAAGTACTGATTTTTTTGTGGAGAAGGCCCTGAGATGGTAGGAGCAGCTGACAGTCACATACAGTGATGATAACGATGACGATACATTTGGCAGCAGACAGGTCAGGAGGTGCAATAACTCAAAGGATCATGGGTTTTATTACATTTTACACTTTGATTAGTATACAGCAACTTGGCTTTCTGTTGTCATCCATTCTTGATGTATTTTCTTTAGTATTGTCGTTGTGTCTTTTCAATGTCATGAGTGCAACTTGCTCCCACGGTCAGTGTGATCTCCAGTGGGGTTGACAGTCTGTTTTCTTCAGAAAAATTTATGATTCTCTGCTGTCAACCCTGCAAAAGCTCTCTTTGGGCTGCAAATTGGAGTGGCTCAGGTGACCTCCAGCGTCCTTTCCAGCCTGAAGTGTTCCATGAATCTATGAAGGAGACATTTAGCTCCCAACCAAGCAGGTGCGAGGTGGATATGCACTGAAGTGGCTGAAAGGCCATAGACTCTCTCAGGAAAGTATGATGGATGATTTAATGAATCATTATGAGTGTGTGGGCTCTGCCTTCCAGTGGGTGAGATCTGTTTCACTCCAGCTTTGTCTCACATTATAAAGCAGGAAAAAAGTACTCTTCTGGAACTTTTTATTTATATTTCACAATAAAAGCTGTGACAGCTGGAATAAAGCCATTCATGGATTTATTATTTTCAAAAGTACAGAGTCAAACTCACAGACAAGTAGAAACTGTGGTAAAAGAAATTGAAGATTTGGGCTTACAAGGAAAATAAGTGATAAATCACAATGGTGTGGGAAGATGGTGGGTGGGTGGCATGGCTTTGAGCATCGAGGCTGACAGCCACTTCCCTCTGTCCGCTTTCTGCTGCAGTGGAGCACAACTCAGATTGAGTAGGAGGAAAGGCCATGATGACACCATCGTATTCAGAGAATAAAAAGCAAGGGTGGTCTCCCACTAACCTTAATTTTTCAGGATTCAGAGGACTAGATAGTCCTCATAACTAGTTGTTCTACCTGGGCAAGTAATTTCTAAAGGCTGACAGAGCACTTGCCTGTGTTTCTGGTGCCAAAGAAGGGTTGAAGTGCTCGTGAGATGTGGCTTCAAGCAAGACCTCTTGTCTGCTTGTGCTTTCAGAGCCTAGCTCTTTATGTCCATCTGTCTTTCCCATAAATCACTGTGAGCTTCAGCTTGGCCACAGAGAGGAGATGGTCACAGAGGCCTTTCAGATACCAAAGGAAGTCTGAAGAGGAAAAAATGTTGTTACAGATCATATGTACTGGAAATACTAGGGGAGAAGGAACTGAATCACAGAGGAAGAAGTGGCATGTGTTGTGTCTGTTTTAAAGACTTTTCCCATAGGAGAAAAGCAAAAGTTTAAGAACCTTAAGGCTTAGCCTTTAACCTTAAGGCATAAGGCTTGTAAGCAGTCTTCTTTCATGTGTTATTCTATTGCTGTGTGTCAGACCACAATAATATGGAGATTAAGGATGTTGTACAATGGGCAAAGTTTACTGATGGCATAGGAAATGAAGATAAATGAGGACAAGAAGGAGAATGTCACCTGGGGATCAACTCCCTTGCTATTGCTAATATTACACATCTTTCCAGATTCTCTTTTTAATTCTTCAATACTGAAAATGTTTGATTTTTTCCCTCACTGAAAGTTAAACTTCTTATATAATTCTAACACGTTAAAGAATTAGATCTTTATCTAAGATGTTCTAATAAAAGCCTTTTTTCTGTTTAATTTGTTGTTTCAAGATTCAGGCACATTAGTTTCACCTGAATTCTGTGACCTAGCAGTTAAATTGTAGCAAATAACTAAGTCACGAAACTGCTCAGAAGATTGTCAGTCTTTCTCTCAACCTCAATTCTTGCATGTCAGAAAATCCCTCTGTCCTTGACTCACATTCTACCAGGAGTTTCCCCAGCAGTCTCTTCTGGGAATGGTGCCAGCCTAGCTGGATGGCAGCTGGGATGGCACAGGTCCTGGAGCACGGCAGAGGTGGTGTGCTGGCTGATCTCCACTGGCAATGAACATTTTTGCCATTCCACACTTATACTAAGCCACTGCAATAAATATGTGGCAAGATTCCCACCAGCCTGTCTGAAGATGAACGATCTCATTACTGAAAAAGGTTCATTAGATTATTAGCCCCCCCAGCAAAAGGCTGTCTTAGTGAGAAGCTGAAGGGAGATTGCAGACCTCACAGCTCTCAGGCAGGGGAAGCCTATGCTGCTGTCCTGACATTGTGCATTGCAGGGTCCTGGTGATTCCCAAACCCCATCCAGCATCACAGCCTCACAAAGAGGCTCATCTCACTCCTGCTTTGTGATTTAAGGCAGAATTCAGAGGTGAATGTCTCAGCTCCAGGCAAGGAAAAGCAGTGACTCAGCAAGGGGACCAGACTACCTCCACTGTGGTTCATGATGTGACTGGGAATCCAGAACAAGGGAGAACATTATTTCATCAAGTGGCTATCAGAGTTTTGCTTGTTCATAGTCTATTTCTGCACTGAATACTAAAAGCATTGGGTTTTTTTTGTTTAATTATTAAGCTCTTGTAAAAGATGCAGCTTCTCCTAATCCTGTGTAGGGTGCCTGAAAAAATGAAATGGCTTTGAGGAATGACAAGCCAAATGCAGTGAAGATGTGTTTTTAACAGATTATTTCACTAATCACAACAGGGCCCTTACATGCTCCAAAGCTAGACTTGATTCATTAACTTCCATTGTTATTGATGAAAGACTTTAATTTTTTCCTAATCTCATATACACTTATTAATTCTTAAATCAAATATACATTACAATTGAAAATGCATGTTCTGAGACCAATTAAGCTAAAGTACAGTGTGTATTTCTCATTCTGGCAAACAAATACAGCAGACTTCTGTGAATATTTTTCCTTGTAAGAGTCTGTTTTACTGTTTGTCTACTGTAATGAATATTTTGACACTGCTTTTTCAGATACTTGGGTGTAATTACTCGCTGATCTGGATAGTTTCTTTTTAAGAAGATTTCTGCTTGGTGGTTTTCTTTTTTTCTTTAAGAAAAAGAAAAATCTGAAAATTGTAGAACAGCTATCTCTTCCTCATTTAGACTTTCTACCTTTCTCTTTGGAAAAATACAAATAAATGAAAGAGTGAAGATTCATTTAAAAATCAAATATGAAACTGATGAGCCCAGTGGATTTTCCTAAGCATTTTTTCCTTATTTTTTTAAGGAAACTTTGCATTTTTTTGTTACTGTAGTAAAATTAACCATATTGATCCAGTCTTAAAAATCAGATGTCATCCAAGAAAATAGTTATTGATAAAAAACCCTTTTTTACCAAGTCCTTTACTAAAATATGGACATCATAGATGTTCAAAGCATTAACTACAAAATACTTTTTCTATCTCACACAGGATTCTCAAACCTAGAAATGCTATGCTATCAAAAGAAAGTTCCTAATTAATGGTGATGTTACATTCAGGTTTGATTGCAAATTGCTCCAGGGAGTACATTCTGATAATATTTCCGGATCCATTTTGATGACTCAAGAGGTCTGGATAAGATTTGAAAGAAACAGGTGGTCTTCTAAATGCTTCTTTTGTTCATCTAATTATTACTTAAAAATCACTTTATATGGAGTAGATTGAATTGGCCAAATGTCCAGATACATTTCATTGCTGTTGTTATGGGTATTTTTATTATTAACATTATTAATAATAAAAATAACAATATGGGAAATATCAATAGTAATAATGGCATCCACAAAGCAACTATACAAATATTATGGCTTGTTCTGCTTTCTCTTCCTGACTATCATTCTGCCAAAAAGCCTGGCTTGAAATAAAAAATGCTGAGATATCTTAGATAAATTAGTAGTAGAAACAAGGTAAATTACGTATCACATCAAAGTAAAGATAAACAATCCACCAGCTTGCTAAATTATATGGTAAATTTTTAATGAATGGGATTTTTAAATAAGGATTTTTTTTTTCCTCCTAGACAATATTCTTTGGAACAGAACTTTGACTGATTAAAAATCTAGTTTTACTTCTGGAAAAATACCTTTTGCAGAAAGCTAACAATTTTTCTTGCATAAACAGGTTAAATTTTTCAAAAATTCCTTCCAGGAACATAAAAAAGTTGAACTTTCTAAAAAAGTTAAATGTTTTATTGAAAATAATAGATCATTTTACGCCTTCAGATTTCATGACTGTTTAGTACAGGATATAAATCAAAGTTGGAATTAATTTATTTTGTCTTTTCAAAGGAAAGACAGTTTTGTCTTCACTACTGTTTGTTCAGCCCTTCATTTCACTGCAGTACATTTCTTTTCTTAATTGCTTTTAGGAAGATAAATGTTCCAAATTATGGCATCATTATGAAATTAATGGTCAGATTTCCATCCAGCTCTAATTTGGGACTTGCAATACAACTTCGTATTTCAGGAATCACACTAAATAATCTATACAGAGAAAATCCAACAATGTACCTGTAGGCATTTTGTACAGTCAAGGGGAAAGAGTTGCTGGTTTGTGATTAAAGGGGCTTTCATATATACTTAAAACTAGGCAACAACTTAAGTATAAAGTTTCATAAATGCATATTTGATGACTTGTCCATGAGTTGTTCAGCTACCATTTATAATCTACATCAGAGATTTACAAAAGAAACCGACAAGTCTTTTATACCAGATTTGCTCTTTTGGTATGATCCCAAGAGAAACATTGAGGAACTTTCATAAAGACTAATATTTAACAACATTCATTGCAAAGGATATGTTCTTAAAAATTCTTTTTTAGACAAAAGCTATCTGCAAATGGTGCAAATTTTAAGGACACCTACCGTCAGTGGAGCAAGTCCTGTTGTTCTCCATTTAACAAATATTCACTACCAAAGTGATTTGGTATCCTTGACCATTTCCAGCTACATAAACATGTCCTACAGAAATATTTGTCATGTTCAAATTGGTGTAAAATATGTGTATGCTTTTGAACTTTAGTGATTAAAACACAGGTCCAGACTTAGAATCTTTACTCAACAGTAATTGTAAAACAGTGCTTTAACTTGTTAAATTATCAGAATTAACCAAGCCCACAGAGAGGAATCATATTATTTTTCTGAGTTTACTCATGCCAGGGTAGGTTCTGATGCTTGTGGCAATACAGATGTAGAGGAGCAAGAAAGTATTTGCTGAATCTTTATAATGCCTGTCTTGTAAATGACCACAGTGCATCCACACAGGGTTTTGCCTGCATGCTGACAGCTCTTTGTAACTCAAAGACATTGAAGGCAGTGGTGCAGTTATTCAAATATCATTTCTGTAGAAAGAGGAGAAACTTTGCAGTGTATACAACATCATATTTCTTTCTCAAGCATGTCTATGTGAGATTAAAAAAAATCAGGAATGGAGGCTATTCTTGTCTTGACAACTGAGGTGCTTTACAGTGCACTCTCTGAAGATGTACAAGGTCTGTAAAAAGGATTATAATAACCCTTGCCTGCTGGTAAGTCAGACTCAGATCACCTGCAGATACATTTGCAAATGTTCACTTTTTTCCCAATGATGAGAAATAAAGCTTATATAAGTATAATGAGAAAATACTTCATTACTGCTCTCATACTTAAATTCACATACACAGATAAAATTTGGCAAACCAGGAAAAAAAAAGAATACAAAAGCAAGACCAAAGAGAAGTAGGTGTGGCATGTGTTTCAAGCTAAGAATTTGTTCAGAATGAAGACGACAGCTGAAGTGTAGAGCAACATTAAAGTAGAATAGAGTAGTAGAGGGAGAGCACACTTTCCTTTTCTTCAGGCACAGCTGATGCAGGTACAGTTCCACTATGGGACTACTGTGAGAAGGATCTGTGTTCTGTGAATAAAAGCCTCCAGCAGCTTTAATTGGCTCTTAGGAGACAGTTCTTACAGGTAGTCAGAGGTGCTATACACAGAGGGAAGGACTGTTTCCACAATGAAAACACGGTGGTCCAAGGTTGTAATGATGAATTTTCCTCCACTTCAAAAAAACCCCATGTACTAGAAGTCTGCTGAGATAGCGGAAGGACTTTTCACACTACCTTAGGAAGGAGAAATCCACTCAGGAAGACCTTACTTGTCTTAGTCTTGGTGTTCTCATTACATACCTTAAAAAGAAATATAAAAGACCATGGTTCTCACTGTCAATCACCATCTGCAGAGTAATTGCACCTCACAGATTTGATTTCAGGTCAGTGGACTGGAGTTCTTTCAATTCATCAGTTCCTGGGGAACTTTACAGAGGAGTTCCCTCTCCATCTGAATATGGATGGTACGATCAGAATAAATGCAAAGTTTATTACAATGTTTTATATTAATACTTGCAATTAATGAGCAGAATAAACATGCACAAATGCCTCTGTAGATGTACCTATAATGCATAAGCAAATTAAAGAACGTAATTTATCTTCAGTTTGCCTTTTTCCTCTCATCTGGAATACCTGACTATCTGTAATGGTGATAAATGAAAATGTTTTGAATAAGAACCAGTAGTGATTTATCCTAATTCTCTTCTGCCAGCTAAAAACCTAATTTTAAATGAAAAGTTCTCCCTTGACTCTTTGAAGTAACTGCAATTATGTCCATTTGGGCCAAGACTAAATTTAGACCCTGAAACTGGATAAACTCTATTGGCATAAGAAACCAGAATCCTATGAGTCTAGAGGCATTAATTTCTCAACTTAGACTTAGATCAAAGTGTTTGACTGCAATTCACTCCACAGGACTAATCCCATTTACCTCATTTATATGAAGATCTTACTTTGTTTTCAGCAAAGCCAAATCTAATAGGTCAGGATGGTGGACATCGTGTTGCAATTCCGATACCTGGACTGCAACAGGTTTAAATATCCCGAGGCACAGGAGGAGGGATACCAGCCAGTGTCAGGGAAGCCAGAGGCAGGGGACAGAGCATTTTCATGTCAGATAGACAATGAATTCCAAAAAGTCATATCCATCTTCTAGATCTTTTTAGAGACCATAGGAATGATAATCTTAGTTCGTTTCAACTCAGGGAAAAAAATGGCTCCCATGTATTTCCACCCATCCTTTCAGCCACAGCTTAGGGAGCAGATTCTCAGTCAGTATAGGTTCAAAATGTCTACTAGCACTGAAGCTGGACCCACCGTGGGAAGCTGAGAACTGTCTCTAGTGTTCCCCTGTAATTGCACTTTAGTTGTCTCTTTTCACTATATAACAGGGCTTACCTTTTTATTTCTTGGCCTGTAATCAAACACTAGCTAATTACCAAAGAAGCATGGAATTTGGATGATTTGCAGATAGCACCTCATGAGAGAGCAAAAAATTCAAATTCAAAATGCAAAACTGCATTTTGAAAAGATAAGATAAAGGTATTTCAACAGGAAGTCAAACAGCAGGAATCCAACAGGGAGTGCTAAAAGACTCCCAGATCATCACACTGGAATGTGTCATTGGCTTCATGAGAAGTGATAACTATATGATCAGCTCTGTTTCATTGAACACAGGAGACACCTGATCTCATTAGCAGGACTAGTTATTAGTCTTATCAAAAAGAACAAATATATCTCTAGATCAGTTCAGGAGTGTGAGACATTAAGCCTTTCACACAGCATTTTGAGTTCTTTTCCATCTTTTATCTTCCTTTTCTGAAGATATATAATCAAGAGAAAGCATGTTGGAACCGCACATGTGAAATGCCACCTTTGCTTTTCAAAACTGCTTCCAAGATCTCAGCTGCTTCCAAGGACTAGCACACCCCTATGAGGAACTGGCCTTGCTTTCAGATATCTGGTTTCTGGCTTGTAAAGAGGAAAACTAGAAAGAGAAAATTAGATTTCTTCCTACTTTTTTTCCTTCTTCACCTCTAATTTCAGGAGTAGATTAATACTTATTTTTTAGTAAGAACCACAACTGTAAGGAAGTGTCAAGCCCAAGTGTGTGGTTCTCACAGACAGCAGGACCAGAAAGTTTTCATGTTGCCACCAGCTGCCTCTGGACACCAGATCTTTCTGAGTGTGTGTTTTACTAACAGCAGCCCAAGGGGCACTAGCAGTTCTCCTTTCCATCTACCACTTTTTGACAAATATGTCAGCTCTACATTTTGTTAAGGCATTTAAAGCTGAGCAGGCTTTGTGTGGCAGCCTGTTGAAACATTTCCACTGACTTCTTCAGTCACAAGAATTCCACCAGTGCCCTCTGTTCTGAGCTGCCATGGCCAGCTTCAGTGTGCCCTTGTATCCTTTTATTCCCAGGCAGATGTTTGCATATCAGACTGATGTCTTCATTTCTAGCTTTTCCTCCTCCACTTGCACCTCAGCCTTGTTGGGCTGACCTGTGGAGGGGCCAGCTCTCCTAGAGGCCAGGCACAACACTGTGAGTCAGCTCTCAAGGCAGGAATGGAGCTCATCTTGAGTCAGTTCAGAGGAATAGAGCAACACCACACACTGCATTTCTTTAGGAAAGGACCTGGTATCTGGGAAGAAGGAAGCCGGTGAGATTTTCCCATGTGAACTATCTTAGAGATCCCACGTGAACCTGCATGTCTCGGCAATCAGTGAGACTGGTTTACAAAATGTCAGTGCTATACCAAGGGCACCACTAATGCTTCATAGTTCAGATTTCAGGCTGCTTTCAGATGCTTCAACCCTTTTCTGACTGCATTTGAGGATGTTTTGATTTGGCACGATGCCCCCAGGCAAGCCACTAAATGCATGACTCTGTGTAAACAACACTGTAGAGTTTTCTTGATCAGAGGTCTTACCTTGGTAGGTCTGAGCTTTAACATTCACTGCCCTCCTCAGCTGTGGAGCAAATCAGTGCACCTCCTGAGGGGCAATTCCTCTGGAAAGGACAGCTATAATTTAGAGCAGTTGGTTTCATAAGTAATTACCCTGCTTGAAAGTAAACCATAGTGAGACACTATGTATGCTGCAATGAAGATAAGAATTTCTCAAACACACATAATTTTTAACATTATATGCAGGCTAATTACTCTAATAGAAACACAGGATTGCTTTTCAGGCTCCAGAGAGCAGTTTAATCAAATGTGCTAAAATACAAAGAAAATATTTGTTGCAAAAAAGACAAAAGTTATTATCAAGGCATTAGTGCCACTGTTTATCATCAAGGCTGATTAAGAGGTGTTTTGTGGCACACTTCTTCACTGGCAAGAGTGTCTCTGTGCTTCAATTCAGAGGAGACACGAAAGTGCTATTCCTGAACATAATCAGGAATCGATTCTCCCTGACACCACCAAGCAATTACAGTACCATTAGGTTCCATTAAGGTGGAGACACTGCCAAATATAGACTCAGCAATTAAAATACTAAATGAAAGTTTGTGATCCCCATACTTTCCTATCTTTTGCGTGTCAAAAGAAGACTTGTCAAACCAAATCAGAACTGAGAATTTTGACTGAAACTTGTCGGAATCAGAAGTTCACAAACTTTACCTACATTGTAGCAAAGATATAAGCTTTGAATGAAATTAAAACCTCACACTGACCTGAACTGTTCATCACTTGAAAAGATTTCTGGAAGTAACCTATTAATTTATTTTAACATGATCCACAGTTTGTTTTTTTAAAATTGTACAGCAAGTAAAAGATGTACCATTCCACTTCACCTTCATTTTTATATATTGAAACTGTTCAAAGAAAGATTTTTCCTGAGGGAGAAAAAACCCTAAGTAATGAGTGATCAGTGTAACATAATTCAGTCTGGGAAATACAATAACTAGCAGGAAAAGTGCCTGAAAGCAATTTAGGGAACATCTAAAATCACAGGGGGCACTGTACGGTCAGATTCTGAAGTTAATGGATAGATTCTTAAACCCTAAGAAATTATACCTGAAACTTAATTCTGTCTGATAGTGTCTTCTGCTGGACATCTGTGTTTCTGCTCCATACAGAGTGCATTCAGAAAAGCAGCACATCATGGCACAAATGCTGCCGTGTGTCTTCCTGCATCCTAGTACAGCTGGTGCTGTATGACTGCGTCCACCCATGCCATGCTATTACAGTGCAGCAGCCAGCTGGTTCCCAGTGCACTGAAATACTCTCTAAGAAGCTGTTCTGAACAGTACAAAAAAAACCAGCTTTATTATCTTTAGGCTACAAATGCAAGCAGTACATGATGTATAATTACCTTCTCCCAGAACTCCATCTGAGTTTCATATTGAAAAGAAAGCTCTTCCATTATGTGATCTCCCATGTGCAAGAGGAGTGGCTTTCAGTTCAAGTTGCCCATGTCAGTGCCCTCCATACCCTGGGATGGGAAAAGACCTTGCCCTTAACCCTTGAGGGCTACCTGTGTCTCAAATGAGAAGGGGGCTTCATCAGAGAGAGTCCTTGCCCACCCCATCATGGACAGTGTCAAGCGCTGCTTTTCTCAAAACCACCCACCACTATGAAGTCCTTGGCCTTTTCCCAGATGGAGTGAGCTCCCCATGGATTCTTCGTACTTTAGACTGGCATTGCAGGCTAAAAAACCCCTAAGTTTTCTTTTGTGCTCTCTGTACTTTCCCTGCTTCATTTTTTTAAAACTTATTTCTTGTAATTGTTTCATTCTCTTTCTGCTGCAGCAAATATATATTTCTGGACTGCAGCTCTGGGAGAGATTCAACCCAGCAGGTTAGTATTAGCTCATATCATTGGATGCATCTCAAAGGAGCTGAAGAAGAATTACTGCTATCAGGGGTAGAGCCTTCATCTTCCTGTTCACTTTAATTTGACTTCATGAGAAGCCAAACTACTTCCTGCAGCCTGCACCAGACAACCGTACATCCTTAGTTTATATGCATATTTCTACATGTTCCAGCATTTCCAGAACCCAGGGGCAAGGGGAAGGGAAAATCTGTGCTCACTTGAGAAAACAATCTAGAACCTCTCCTCTCCTGAGCATCTGGAAAGGCCTGCTGCATACCCAAGGGGTTCTGCTTTTTTGAAACACCAGAACTTATCCTTGCTGAAGAGTGCCCAAAAGCCTGAATTTCCACAAGCTGCAATTTATAAGGATGAAGACAGAGCACTGCTTTCTCCCATGCTGCCACTGTCAGGGGATGGCACAGGCAGCAGCAGGTTAATGGTGTCAGCAGCAGGCACTGAGTGCACCTGGGTTAAAGCAGAAGATCCATTGGTGGTGTGACTACAGAGGATAGTAAGGATGGCCTGATTTTAATAGGCAAATGCAAGGCTGGATAATGGCCCCTTCCTAATGAAAGTGCTCTGCTTTTGAGCCAAATCACTAATCTCAATCCATTACTCATCAATCTGTAGATGCTGGAAACAATAGAGTTCTTTCTACTTTGTATAAAGAATGACAACAGTACAGTGGAAATGACTTGGTAAATGGTCTGCTCAACTGATAATTTTGTTTCAAGCACTGAAAGAAAAAAAAATGGCACTAGAAACTTTTCAAATACTGAAATATTTTCTGTGACACGCTAAAAATTGTATATGACTTGCATTAATGGAATTAAACTTAGACAAGATAAACATTCAAATTATCTTTGAGGAGGATATTATCCTTCCTTCAAGAGCACTACACTCTCTGAATACCAAGGATCTCTCAAGCTTAGATTCAGTACAGTTAAAAGAGCCTTTCCTACCTAAGCTGTGCTGCCTTTTTTGTTCACTGTACTTCAAGACTGAAAGATTTGAAATAGACTGAAACAAACCCCACGCTGAGGACAGTCTTTTGTAACTCTCTCATTCCACCCTTGCCTCTCCTAATCCTGACAGGCATGCTACCTTGACTCCTTGTTGTTGAAGAGGATATTATCCAACAATTTCCAAATGACATCATCAAGAATTTACAAAACATATTCCCCTGCCAAAAAGATAGGTAGGATTTGCATACATTACACTGGAAATAGAAAGGGGCTAACTAAAAATTTATTAATATATTTGAATGGTTCTTGCAGGTGTATAATGAGAAAAAATAGAATAAAATAAAAAAAGCATTCAAGGATGAAAAGTTATGGTTTAAAACTCACAGAAATAAGCTTAAATGCTTATTCTTTGTATATAAACTTTGTATAAAAATATTAATAATATTTTGGTTATATCTAGTTTCAATCTAGGAATGGCAAATCTCAATTTCAAGCTTTGAATAAACAAAACATTTAAATATTTATGTTTAAATATTGAAAACATTTCTTTATCCAGTTTTTACATTGATATAATGTGAGAATGTGGATTTAACCATTAATTTAATGGCTTTATTAAGCTGACAACAGAATACCTTAATTGCAGAGAATCTTTATTTCCATACTCAGTAGTGAAGATCAATCTGCCCAGCAAGCAATTTATGCAAATTGACTTTAATGAGAACTCTTCTCTGCTTTGCTAAAAATATGGAATCAGATACTTTATATCTTATAGTGCTGACTGCTTGATTTCTTGTAGTTCTTCAGTAGTTTCAGTGAAAATTAAAATTAAAATATCTATTTAGGACACCCATTTTTCTGTTTGAAAAGTTGATTTCTTGTTTCTGAGTGGGATGCAAATAATTTTGGGACAGGGAAATGAATAGACTGTTTATACTCAGTAACAGATTGTGTGCATCTGGCTGTCCACCAGTGATAATTGAAATTTAGAAGAAATGAAGCTCTCAGACTCCCATTCTAATCACATCCTCTCACTGAATTCTGAGATGATTACATATTTCACTTGAAGGAAGAGTAGTAAATATGGGAATTTGGGATCAGGGACTAGGAAAAAGTGTAATAAAAACTGTAGGAGATATCTGTAATTGTTGTATGATATGATGAGGTTTTCTCCACCTCATCTGTTGTGTACTAAAGGCATCTAAAAATTGAGTCACTCTTATGTAGTTTTACAAATACTCTGAAGTTTGAGGTTTAGCTGATTTCACAGGCCTCTGAAATACTATTCTTAAGACAGGTATTTTTCTGCTGATGTTTAGAGCAAAGCATGAGGAGAGGATTGTAGAATCATTTAGGTTGGAAAAGACCCTTAAGATCATCAGCCATAAACCTAACACTGTCATAGATACTGATACAGCCTCTATCCTAGAGACCAGCAGATGGTGGGCAGAGAATCTGCAAGAAAATGAGCAGAACCCTGTGTCCCATTGTTGCCTGGAATAAAAACACAAAACTTTCCAGATGGTATTACGAGTGATAACATAAAAAGCAACACTTTAATGAAAGCTTTCAGGTGCACAATATATCTCTGTGCACTTTTGGTACAGGATTTCTACAATTTTCAGTTTAATTAATTAGTGTATCTATCAGGCACATCCAATAGGAGATCAGCTGCCCTGGAAACCCAACCTTGGGTCAGCCCCTTGGAGTTGGTCCAGGGACTTCCTTGCTCTATTTATTGTTGTGTCTCTTAAGATCTGATGGAAAACAAGATGTCATTGTCAAAACTCCATTCTTGAAAATAAGACTAAAAAGAATTTCAAGAATGTATTATGAAGGGTTAGCTTATTGTTCTGAAATGTAAGAGAAAGGGCAGGAAAAATACTAGAAGCTATATAACTATTTACTGACAGTCTACAAAGCTATGAGTATATTAAATACTTATATAAAAGAAAAAAATCTTTAGGCATCACCATGACTGGCAATAATTGGGAGAAGTAGGATCTGCATAAATTGTAAGGACGTAGTATGAGTTTGGTAAAGCCAAAAATCACATAGGCCATTTCCCATTTTAATATTTTTTTGTTGACTCTTAGAGCCTTTGGAATATACTACTTATATTGCATGTATTAGAGGATTTTTTATTGTCCATGGCTCCTAAAAAAAAGTCTTTTATGAGCATGAGACTTGCCTACATGTTCTAGCACAGGAGTAATTTTTGAAACTGCATTGCTAAGACAGAAGGTCCTTACTTGAAAATGGTATCACAGAAGGGGTTAAAGATACAGTTAATCCTATGGCTGTGATCACAAATCAGAGGGAATATTGTTGTTTCAATGTGGTACATCATTGAAAATAGCTTAAAATATATTATTTCCCATTATTGCCCAGCAGCAGGTGAATGCAGCAGTCAGCATCATAAAATGTATTCCTCAAGCCTCCCCATGCCTACAAGGTAGGTGTGGGATTTTTCTCTGCTACAGGATAGGTGGTTGATGTAATTTGTCACGCAAGCTCTCTTTATAGTCAATGTAGAAATGGGCATGTTGAGAGCCAACTCCTCCCACCTGGATAATTAGCTTAGATTAGACACCGCACTTATAGATTGTTAAAGTTAGGGGAAATTTTCCTACCTCTTAAAAGTGGCCTCATTTTTGAAAGTCCTCTCAAGAGTGGAGATTGTTGTTTACTTCACCATCTCAACATGGGTATAAGTTTCCAGCTTTTTACCTCAATATTTAGAAATGGCAAAGCCAAAAGTTAATAAAACACTTCACATGACAGGAGTGAAGCTTCAAAGTTTTTTAATCAAGAGCATGATGGGGTTCCTTTGGGTTGATGATGTGAATTGTCAGTACTACTGGAAAAGATTAGGCAGGGGGCTGCCTGTATCAACCAGCCACACAGGTGGTCATTTGCTGAGGCCTCTTGCAGGCAGTTCGAAGGCTATTCAAAACCAGGATAAGTCATTTACTCCAGTTTTAGCTAGAGTGGTCAGCATAGGTCATTGCATATTTACCACAAAAGCAGCTTCTTCAAAACAACACCATGCTGGCTAGACACAAGGAGTAGTGACTTGGCCATGCTCCTCCACGTGGGATGAAGTTACGTGGTGGGAAGCACACAGCCATCTTAAAATCATATGGGTCCTTACAAAACCAAGCAAAATAGCAGCCACCACACCATTCACTATATTTGCACTGATCTCTTATTACTCTCACCTGAGGACTCAAAAAGCCTCTGTGCTTTCCAGCAAGAGTAAAAACAACCAGCAGCCACCAAGAGACTGGGATGACCTTTTGTAACTCATGGTTCTCTCAGCTGCTACTGACTATTTTCCCTGTTTTTTCACTACCTTCATTGGTAGGCCAAAAAATGAGACAATATGACAAAGTCAATAGTATGGATTTTATTTAGTAGTGAATGTGAGTGAGGGGAAAAAAAAAAAAAAAAAAAAAAAAAGGAAGAGAAAGAAAAAGTGATAATGTTCTCACATGAATCATCCTTCCCACTAAACTGTCTCCTTGAGTGGCAGTTGAGTTTGTTAGTCATCCATCGTTTCAAAATTGTGGGTGGCAATTATCCAGCATTTCCTCTAGGTGTCAAGTCACACGGATAATCCCCTGGGGTGTGTCATTACACCCACTGGAACTGCTGAGGTTTTGATGTCCCCATCCTTCCAAAGCAGAGGGTACGTATTTTCCTTCCAGGCTGCAACTGCAAAGTTTTGCTGTGTTTCTGCAGATTTTACTCACAGTGGCCTGCAAGTTTCAAAATCTGCTATAGCCTCTGTCTAGTAAGTCCAAGCTGGTAATTTCATCAGTGGCTTTCTTCCTCAAAGATGAGGGAAAAACATGCATCTTGAATGGAAATTGAGCTGCTCAGCCATACATACATAAACAGAAGTCAAATAACAGAAAGCTAAGGTGACAAATTATATTCACAATCATTTTAGTTCATGAGAGCAGCTACTTTGATTTTAGTCTCAACAATCTCTCAAGCACAGCTAGCTCAGCCTCTTTGTGAAGAGAGAATAGTGAGAACGGAAGGGTCTCAGGTGGGAGCAGCGAGAATTCAGGAAGTGCACTTTAGAGGGAAATGCAGTCCGGGTGGATAGCCAGTGATAAAGCAACAGGGCAGCAGCTCTTTCTGGGGAATACAGTGGTGTCTCCACTGGGGTTAAGGCCAGGTCCCCCTGTTGAGTGTCCTGCACAACTCTGTGGGGTCTTTATTATTGTACATGGGGCTTGGTGAGCCTAGCCTCACATTCAGGGACAAAAATCAGGCACAATAGATGCCTCTGTCTGAGATGGTCTGATTTCATGTGATTTCATCTCCTTGCTGTTGGAGATCCCAGTGCTCTTGGGTTTGAAGGTGCTTTGAACCTACCCCCTCTTAGACTGGGTCCTCCAAACTGCGAGGGGGTGTTGTCGAGCTCTAACCAAGCCTTCCTGAATTATTTCACCTGTCTAACCAAATCTCACTGGGATAGTTAGGTAGTCCATGCTGTTAAAAATCGTCATACTTTCCACCTCTGTACAGACATCTCAAAATGTGATCCTTAGTATGTGTATACAGTTGCCACAAAGAACCAAAAACCAAATATCTGAACAATGTGTTCAGATTGCTGTAAGTCCTTCAGGTCTCACAGGAGTCTTCCTCCCACCACAGGTAATAGGGTTGGAATAATTTTTTGATTATATCAATGGAAATATACAGCAAACTCATCAGTTCCAGTTCCTCTGAATGGCATATCAGAGCAGCAGGTACATATCTGTGGGGTTAGTTCTGGCATTTTCTGTCCATAGAAATAAGGAATTTCAATAGCTAGTTATTTCTTGAGAGTATTGTGCACGTTAAACTCTGTAATGACAATATACAATGGTTGGCCATTGTTTTTGTTGTCTACATGAGGATAATTTTTTTTTCCAATTCAGTCAATCTGGGTTTTAGGAGATGCATTCAAATAGACACAAAGTGAAAGACTGCCATGCAGTATTACATCAGGCTGACTGCTTGAGAAGCAGTACCAAATCACTGGTACATGCTGCATGAGAGCCTGGGTGAATGTCAACTGAAGGTAGATGAATGTGTCTGCTAGACAAAGCTTAATATGGTTTAGATGCAAAAAAATTCTGTGGTATCAATAACAAGTATATGATAATTGTTCTTATTTTTGTCCTCATTTCCTCATATTTTCATCCTTATTTCATCTTATTTCTAAAGAAATTCTTGCTAATACAACTCAGTCTAGTATTTGTTACTACAGTGAAGTTCCCATTCAATGAGAGGCTTCAGGACTTGAGGTCCTTTTCAGAATATATCCATTAATTAATGAAAGCAAAAGAAGGAGCAAAAAATGCCAAATGTTTTGATGAGTCATTCTCTGATTAAATTTTGGTCATGTGAACTGAAAATTATAATTCCATAACTACTATTATTTAAAAAGGTTATTTTTATTGTAAAAATAGAAGGAGTAATCAAAAGGAAAAAATGGAACACAAACCCCAACAAACTCAAAAGAGGACTGGTATAATGAAGAATAGAGAATCGAAACAAACAAGACAGAGGTAATAGAAGACAAAACATAATATATCACTAGAAAGAGTACATTGACATTCATATTGGTTTCATAGGGCAAAGAAAGAATCTCAGCTCATCAGTCACTGGGTTACTCACTCTTTTAATACTGTTAAGAGTGCTCTGATTCCCATGCTTAGTTAACTTGTGGGACCCCCAGCTACAGGAGGTTCTGGATGCTAAATGTTGGCCGGTGCTGAAGTGGCAACCAGAAAATTAGTTGAAGACAAGTCTGGGGACTCTTAAATACAGACCAGGAAGTTACTGAATTATTAGAAATTGGTACTCTGGAAAAGCAGAAATATTTCAGTATACAGTAAAAGTACTGCAAAACTATTATGCTATTATGTTGTACTGTTGTCAGCACATCATTTTTGGCCCATGTTCAAACCTTCACTCTATTATCATAGCTGCTCTTTATGATCATATTTCATAGAATCATGGTGTCAGAGAATAACAAAATATGCTGAGTTGGAAGGGACCCACAAGGACCATGAAGTACATCACCTGGCCCTGCACAGGTCCAAGAGTCACACTAAGTGGCTGAGAGCATTGTCCAGATGCTTCTTGACCTCTGTCAGGCTTGGTGCTGTGACTGCTTCCCTGGGGAGCCTGTTCCAGATGAACTCTGTCCCTTTGGTGAAGAATCTTTTCCAGATATCCAGCCTAAACCTACCCTAACTCAGCCTCACTCCATTTCCTCAAATCGTGTCACTGGTCACCACAGAGAAGAGATCAGTGTCTGCTGCTCTGCTTCCCCTCATAAGGAAGCTGCAGACTGCGATGAGGCTTCCCCTCAGTCTCTTCCAGGCTGAACAAATTAATTGACCTCAGCTGCTCCTCCTAAGTCTTCCCCTCCATGTTTGGCAAAGTTTGGACAACATGCTCTCAGACCTAGAGGAAAGGAAGTTTGAAATTTGTTGGAATTTCTTGCTGTTCCAGATCATTGCAAATTTTATCAATGTCACCCTAAGAAGTTTAAGTAAAAGCAGTGCTGGCTGCAGAAGATTTCTCAGAACTATATCTAGTGGGGTTTTGAGTATCTCCAAGGACAGAGATCTTCACCCAACCATATTACAGGGGAAAAGGGTGGTGGGGTTTAGGTGTAAATGGAATTTCCAGTATTTCAGTGCGTTCCCTTTGCTTCTTGGCCCCTCACTGGGCATCACATCTCCATCTTCCTTGTACCCACTTATTGGATATTTATAATCACTGATAAGATCCCTCTGAGCCCCCTCTCCTGCAGGCTGAGCAGTCCCAGCTGTGTGAGCCTTTGCTCACAGGAGAGATGCAGCAGTCCCTTGGTCATCTCTGTGGCCCTTCAGTGGGATCACTCCTGCTTGCTGACAGGGGCCTGGCCAATGGCCATCTAGAAGGGGATATGCCAAAAAAAAAAAAACAACACAAAAAGTGAAACAAAAATCTCCAATGTTTGCCCAAACGATGGGTCTTGAGGAACACTTGCAGGCTGCCAGAGAAGGAGGCCATGTAAATGTTTTATTGTGTAATCTACACACCACTCTGATTGCAGAGGATTTTGACTCTCATAATCACTTTAATTCTAGAATTTGATTTTTTTACTAGGGAAGAGTTGGATCATAGTGGAAAACCTGTCTGAACAATCTCTCACAGTGTGGAATTATCTGTATTTTAGTAGCTGTTTTCTTAGGCAAAGAACACTTTTCACTGTTAGAAACATGGACACCCATGAAACCTCATCTTTACACTTGTTTAACAACTGATGGCTGGCTGTGAACCTCAGGGATAAACTTTATGGTAAAAGTAAGGAAATCAAATGCAACTAATATGTCAAAAAAACTCAGATCTCTATTTAAGATGTTTGATTTTTGGATTTGTCTATGTGTCCACAGTACTTCTTTCATTTTCCTCTGAATATGGCCCAATCTCTCTTTGATTTTTTTTATCATTACACATATTAAAATCTGTTCCAATGAATGCCACTGGAGAATGGGAATAGCTGTAAAACTTCTGTTTTGTAATGACAAAAAAAGTGGAACAGTTGGCAAAAAAAATTATTTCTTTCCCCTGTTTTACTTTTTTATTTCCATTCTCTTTTACCTCCTTTTTAAAGAGGAAAAAATTCACTTTGACTACAAATGATAAAGAAGCATTTTCCTGGAATTTTCCAGTCTGTATGTATCATGCACACTCTGAGAGTTACAAGTATTGGATATGTATTTCTCTTATGAAATCTTAAGGGATTTGGCTAGTGAGAAATGATTAACTATTTCATTAAGAGATAAAAAACTACTTCATTTAGAGATAAAAAAGTCATTCCTGAGACAGCATTAGCCTCTAAAAATTCTGTTTACTTAGTTTTCATGTTGCTTAAGGACAGCAGAGGTAGCAGTGCATTAAAAAAAAACACTGAATACATTTTTCAGTCACACAATATCTGCCTTTAAATTGAGGAACCTTTGACCTTGGGTATTTCTGCCAAGATTGATTTTTTATATTGGTCCAGCTAAAATGAATTATAGCCAGAAAAGTATTAAGCATGCTCATTTTGACTTTTATTCTCTACAGCATTTGTCTAGCATTGCATCAAACCATAAGTTGTTTCTGAGCTTTCCACAGTGCTATTTTCTTTCTTTCCTCTTCTTCTCTTTCTTGGGTTTTTTTCCCTCAAGACTTTAGGCAAAAGAGAATTTGGGATCATGTAGATTTGGAAAGTTTAGAAATGAAATGTAACAATTAGAAGTGGGCTTTAGAAATTGTTTTAAGGTATCAAAATTAATTCTTTTTAATGTACATATATTTGAAAAAAATTACGCAGTACTGCACTATTGAGATTCAAAATAAAATATTGAATGTCAAAAAATTAAAGATGTTAAAAATCTACTGACTTCCTGTTGAAGATACTCTTTGAAAATAAGTTGTCAGTCTTAAAAATAGTTTAAATAGTCAAAATACCTTCAGAGTTGGAAAAATTGTTATTATGAATACATTTAACCAAGAAGTGGGCACAGGAAACCTGAAGAGTGAATTCTCACATTGGAGTGAAGCTGTTTGTGGGTGTAACAGTTCATACACATACTAAGATATGAGAAAAAAACCCAAACTTAACCAACCCAGTAACTGTTCTTTTAGTTCTCTATTGCTAAGTAATCATTATGTTTGTAATTTCTTTCATCTTTGTGGATATTGTTCACAGTCACTGGGGCAAGCTTAAGCCTTAATAATCTGTTTATGATACGTATTATTCAAGCCATTTTAGCGCTGGAAATGGTAGGTTAAGGCCTTCTGTGATTAATAGTTGAAGAAATAATCAGTCCCATTTTCTTGAAACCAAGACCAAAACATGGACATGAGGCAACATACAGCTACCACAAAACCAGTTCTAATTGCCATGGAAGGCACCAATATCTGCACAGGAAATCCTGATGGTGTGTGTTCTTCATGAATATGAAAAGTTCCTAATCCAGGACAACCTCCGTGGGAAAGAAGAAGGTAACTCTGCATGTATTCAGAAGGAGCTCTTCCCAAACACAAACAAAGATGGAGAAGAAAACACAAAGATGACTGAAAATGTACTTAACAGCTTAAAAGACCCACATGGGAGAGCACTGGACATGTTTTCCCAGTCACATTGGCCATAAAATCCCTAAACAGAGTCCTGTGCTGGCAGAGTAGTCTGGAAAACACAGGAGAGAATAAAAATGTCAATAATGAATGGGAAAGTGCAATGTGGACTTTTATCTGCAGAGAAGTTGGCTTTTTTTTTTTTTTTTTAATTTAAACATTCATTTTCATGTTTTGTCAAACCCATTTTGTGAGCAAACTTCTTTTGACAGAAGAGTCAACAAAACAAGTTGATTTTCAATGATAAAATAGGCTTCAAGGGACACTGATATCCTCTATTTTGTAAACATTTAGAAGTAAACCATGGGCTTTATGATTTCCATGTTGCAGCTATGATGCTCATTATGTCACTAAAACTAGCTAATGAATAGCTATAAGCATTAGAGTTAATGTAGGAGAGTGAAAGACCTGCTTCAGAATGCTCTTTAGAAGTCTACTTGGACAAATAGAAAAGATAAATCATGTAACTGTTGTTGTAATTTCATACCAGAACTTAGAGGAATTGAAAAAAAATTATATAGAAATTATTTGGGATGATGCCATTAAGAAAGCTGTCTAACTTTGCTTTTGCCATCAGGATGCTGTCCACTGTCCCCAGCTGAGCACTACATCCTCACTGAGACATCTCTCAGGGATAACACCTGGCTTTCCCTGACAGGGACATGGAGAAGAGGCCCACCTGCAGCAGTGTAGCTCTGCCAGGTGAGAAAGGATGGCAGGGCTTGCCTACCTTCATGGCATCATCTGTCACAAATGAGAGCAGACGGACCTCAGGAAGCTGTTATCAACATTGCAGCAGGATTGGTCCTGCTCTCACTGTGTGGAAACAGAGGAGGCCTAGAAGATCCTGCAAAAGGCAGCAGCTTCACACCTTTGTCTGGATATTGGTTGAAGTCTGAATAATCCTCTTTTGAATATGCTTTCCTACCAGTGCCAGACATGCTACCTCGTGTGCTACAGGTATTGGCATGTGCTACCTCAACAAAGACCTCAGAGTAGAGTCTCTTCATAAACTGGTGAGCTATTACTTCTTTGGTTTAGTCCCTGTGCAATGCTGAACTTGTTTTAGCCTATGGATACATTTCTCTGGTACTATCAAGCAATGACCAACTTTGAAGAAATGCAAACATGGGAAATTAAAGCCCTGCAAGGTCTATTTGTTTAAGAGGTTCCCAATTTGCCTTAGGTGACTGAATTAAGGGTGGAACCCTTTTACAAGCTCTAGTTAGTTGGGGCATAGAGTATGAATGAAGACAACTTACTTCCATAGAGTATTATGAGTTTTGCATCTGTAATCTTGGTTACAAGAAGAAAATTTTATGCAGTTAAATAAGAATTAAGAATTGCCTGCTCTACGAATTAATAAAAGTGGATACTTCAGATATATATGGGGGGTGGTTCTTTGCAGATGTGCCTGTGCTAGTGACAAGCTCAAAGTTTGGACTCAGTTCACCAAGCTGAAGGAATTTGTTGGTGAGCATGGAGATAAAGCTAGAAAGTATATTGTTTCTTGTGCCTTCCTAGGAGAGATCAGTTTTGATGCAAGGAATAGAGCAAGCTGTGTCTGTCTGCATGCCAGAGAAGCCATGGTCTTTCAAAAGTGGCCTGTGAGTGACTGGTCAGAAATGAGCCTAAAAAAAAGCTTAATTGAATCCTGTGAAATCCAGCAGGCAGTGCACTGAGAATGACATCAAAATAATACTGTATAACCCTAAATGCCATGAGCTATCCTTTATATCAGCTAGCAGTTGAGAAGCATTTTTTTGATGGTATTGGCATGGTGAGCAGTGAGAATATTCCTTGAAAGATACAATTAAGTCTAGCCTGATACCTAATGCTGTCAGGGAGCAGATTACTTAAAAACTAGGACTTAAGATAAGCTGTTCCTTTCGTTTAGCAGCCAAGGCTATCATACTGGGATGTTCAGTGTGGGAGCTCTGCCCAGCAGGCTGTCCAAATCACTGGTCCCTTGAACTTCTATCACCTCAGTAGGCACCTAAATCCCTCACATGCACAGTGACAGGGAACCTGCAGATGACCCTGTGGCACCTGTCCCACATGGGAGGTGAGGCTGCACGCCGAGGGCAGGGGCTGGTGCTGAGCACAGCAGTGTGGGGTGATCTGACCTTCACAGGCAGTGGCATTGCTGCTTCTGCCAGCCAGGAGCCTTAGCACTCATTGTCACTGAGGGAAAGGCTGTCCTCTCTTCTGGCCTGGCAAGGGAGACAGGTATTTTCACAAACCACTTTTGGATGGGGTGAATTAGTCTTCCTTCTCCATTGATCATTCAGGCAGCCCAGACCATAGCAAAATAGTAATGGCAGCTAACACTAAAGTTATTTTGTGCAAATATAATAAAAATAACTTGTACAGATATTGGAAAAATTAAACATTATCATACCTGACAATAGCAAAAGTAAATAGAAAGACATGTTCAAGGGCGTTTTCTGAGGAGACACCCTGTACTGCTGCTTTAATCTATTCATTTAAGAATTGCTTTGAGTAGAATACAAATTGCAGAACAGTGTCTCTCAAAAGAGCCAATATTCTTTAGAAAGTTTGTAAAAACCGTGTCTGTGTGAGACAGACTGGAAGTCAGGAAATGGTTTTGATCAACTTATTTGTAAGCCCATACTGGCATTATCACATTTCCTGCTCAAGGAGCAGAGAAAAACTTTCCTGAACTATCCTCACGAGTTGTGAATTATGGATGTATCTCTGTGAACCATTGAGTTTCTGTTTGAAAGTTAAATAAAGCAGAAGAATATACTTTTTTCTCTTTTCTTTAGTACTTGGATTCTCTACACAGATCCTTCTGTCTATTCTTTTTACATGGCTTTTTTTTCCCTACACAGTCATTCAGACATAGCCTTGAGGCTCTTCTGTATTTCCCCTGTGGTTTTAATGCTTTAAAGAATGTATGTATGTTCTGCCTAGATATTGATACTTCTTATTTTCTGAGTAATCAAAGGTGCTTATGCTTCATAAATGCTTGCACTGCTTTTTATATGCAAATATGTATTTTCATCAAGAAAATTCTGTGTCTATTTCAGGCACCTGATATTCCTGCATTGCCTTTCACAAGAGGTCTGTCACTGGATCCAACTGCTTCAAATCTTATTAGACAGCTTTTCAGAGATGGTTCAGAAATAGTATCTAGACTTTCAGACATCTACAAAGAAGCATTTTTTTATAAAAATAACCATTCATTTTTAGAGCAGGATTTTCTAAAAATACAATTTCTCTGCAGAAAAGTGTTTTTGTTTCGGCACACTCATAAGGGTTTCGAGAGCATCTTTTAATAACATCCTGTTCTGGACGGAATGCTGGCAATTTCCCTAGAAACTTGTCCACAGTTTTAGTTATCTTAGGGGTAAGAACATCTACCATGCTGATATCCATCCAGAGGGATGCTGTTTCCAAAGGGATGAGGCTGCATTATTCCTTAGAGCATCTCTGCCCTCTGTGGCCCTACCCTCAGCAATAGCCCTGCCCTCTGACTCTGCAAGGCTCCTGCTTTGCGTACACACTTAGGAGGCTGCATGCCTTGAGCTCTAGTTAATGTTTAATTAAACAGAAAGGCCCAAAGTATTAATAATAAACTAACTCCGTGGCAAGCAGAGGAAGAAACGTCTGCCAGAAACTTTATCCCTCTGTGTCTTCTAGCAATTGCCATTGTCCCTTCTGTTTTACCATGCTATCCCAAACAAGAAGCACACTTCCCCCACTCTCATCCCATGTCTCCCAAACAATCCTGTTACTTGATTTGATCTATGTTCCACAGAAGCATATCAGGGGACTGCTCCTGCCTCATGCCAGTGCTCTTACAGGAGGTCGCTCCATCCAGGCCCTTACAGGGGCTGTTGTTCTGCACAGTCACAGGTAACCACCACTGCACATCTCCACATCATTTCTTACATGGGGTGACTTGTCCCCAGGCACCAGTAACATCCCCCCATAATCAGAGAAATGTTTCCACCTGACATACTCCTGCCTTCATCTTTATTTTCTCTATCCATTACAGGTCAGTGCTGCAGGCAGAAATCTCTGCCAGAGTCTGCATGTGTTTTTCACAAGGCATAATCACCCCAGTCATCAATGACTGTCCTGGCTGAGGACCAGACACCAGGTCTCCAGATTCCCAGGGCCAAAGGGCTCATACATCCTTGCAGTGATGGTAATGGTGAAGAAGAGGAGAACTTTTTTTCTCAGTAAGGCTAAGCTGGAAACATCACAGCAGTTGGAGAAAGACCTGGCAGAAGGAGCCCAGAATATAAACAGAGAGCTTGAGAGAAATAAAGGACAAGTAACTCGCACAGATTCACCCAACAGGCCATGGAAATGTCCATAATAATTTTTCAGCAGTATGTGTTCTCAGTCTTTTGGCCTTCTGAAATGCTTTTGAAAAGAAACCCAAACTTTTTTGGCTTTCCAACAGTAGTATTAGAAACAGCAGTAGGAATTTTAATTCTTTTGGGGTATAACAGTGACAACTCATTTGGGCTGGGGTGCATGCATTATGCACTAGGTGTGAGCCACTCTGACTATCCACAGGGCTCTTCTGGAGTCAGCTGTGCCCAGTTCTTGTACAGCAGCTGCTGAGATCCAGGCCAGCTGCCAGGCTGCCCTCCCTGCCTCCTGCTCCCCTACCCACTCACCCACCCTGCCTATGCCAGGCCTCTCCATCGCTCTCCTGAGCTCTGATGCTTGACTAAGCAGCTTCCATTTGATTTTCCATCCTTCTTCAGAGTTACTTCCCCTAAAAGAGAAGGAGGGAAGAAGAAAACTCTGCTCAAGCCCTGCCTTTGTCCCTGCTTCCCTTCTGCCTCTGAAGCATGTGGCACTGTCTGGTTACAGGACAGACCCTGAGCTCTACTGAGTGTACAGTCAGGTCTCCACATGCACCACACACCCACACCCAAACACACCCACACCCTCTCCCTTTCCTCAGTCTCTGATGGGCAATGTTTTGTCTAAGGTAAGAGCACTGGTGGGTATTGCAGGATGAGCTGCCTGAATGCCCACATCATTAACACATTCCATAAATGGAGGAGCTCATGGAAATGCTCATGATTGACTTTGATGCACACCAGCATGCACAAGGCTATAAATTTCTGCTGGAAACTGGGCAGACTGTTCTCAGGAAGTTGCAGGATACATCCAGCTTGATTAGAGGAAACACTCACTTTTGAATGGCTGAGTAAAAGTGAAATCCAGTGAAATGTGGAGATAAAATCCTAAAGTAGCTACATAGGTGCTTTGCAATGGTGAATTCAGCAAGGCTGAAGATGGTAAACCTGTATGCTTCTAGCCAAACCTGCTGACATTATAACCCTTTTGGCATAGGCTGTAGACCAAATCTGAGGCTAAGTGACCTAGCTACACCTACATTTCTCTAAGAAGTTTAGGAAGCAAGGGGATCTCACTGAAGCTTGTTAACCCAAGAGGAGGAATCATCATCTGATTATACTATTTTACTATTGTAATATATGATAGAGTTTTGATCTAGATACCACATGGACAATATTTAGATAATGTATTTGCAATAAATCTAAACGTAATCATCCAGATAATCACCGTGTCCTACTTTTCAAGCTTAGCCAAGAGTCTTATTTTGATGACACTGCCACACAATGTTGCCTGTCTGGAGGATACCTGAGGAACTGCTGCATGTAAAATGCTGCCCTTTGAGAGGGATCTCTGGAGATCACCTGGTCCAACCTTCTGCCCTTCTGCCAAATTTAAAGTTAGATCAGATTGTTCAGGGCAGTGTCCAGGCAAGGTACCTCTTGGTACCAGACAAGCTGTCTCTGGGCACACCCGTTCCAGTGCATGACCACCCTCACAGTGATTTTTTATTTTTCCTACCAAAAAAATACTTTCCTAACTAGAACTACCCTTGCTGCAAATTGAATCTGCTGCTGCTTGTTCTGTCACATGCACCTCTGGGAAGACACTGGTCCTTTTCCATGTCCTCTCCAAGAAGGCAGCTGGAGAGGGCAGTGAGCTCCCATCACTGACAGCTCTTACAAAGGCTGGGAGCTTCCCCACCTCTCCTTACCCTTGATGTATCTCCTTATCCCTTGATGCCCCTCCCCTATCCTGGTGTCCTCCACTCGACTCCCTCCTGTGTGGCAATGTCTTTCTCTCACTGGGTAGCCCTAAACTGCACCCAGTGCTCCAAATGTGGTCTTACCAGGTGGAAGAGAGAGGAAGGTCCACTTTCCTGCACCCACTGACCATGCTTTAGCCAAGACAGCCCAGTGTGTAGTTGGCTTCCCTGCTGCCAGGCACAAGGCTTCCCTGGGAGCAGCTTGTCCACTAAGTTGTTGAGAGCTCTCTCTGTCCTCTCACCCAAATCACCAACAAATATCCTAAACCATCCTGGTATCTCTCCCTGAAGGGTGCCACTAGTCACTAATTTGTCTGCTGGACTTCTTATGGCTGAACACCACCCTTTGAGACTGGCAGTCTTACCAATTTTCCACCTAATTATTCGTCCACTTATCCAGAACTTACTTCACCAGCTTGGCCTTGGTCACATTATGGAAAACAGTGACAAAAATATTCTAGAGGTCAAGATAAATAACATCTACTACCCAGCCCTCATCCAGAGCCAATAAGGCAATTAGATTGGCCAGGGGTGATATGTCCTTGGAAAATCAATGTCTGATGTCCAAATTATCTTCTTGTCTGTCTTGTGCCTGGACTCACCTCTCAAAGGCCTGAGGTCAAGCTGACTGGCCTATAGATTCCTTTCAGGCCCTACTTGAAAATGGATGTAACATTTACCCTCTCCTTATCATCAGAACACTTCCCTGATGAACATGACCTTTCAAAGACAGTAGAGAAATGTTTCAGAGTGACATTGATCAGCATTTTTTGGATGATCCCCTGCATATCTAATTTGCTTTAGTGGTTCTTAACTTAATTACCTTCTACTGTGGGCAATGCTTCTCTCCCCTAGGCTCTGCTACTCATGTAGTTTAACTGACAAGAAATGTACTTTCTTTTGCTACAGGTAGCCAATATTACTTTAGTTGAAACTTCAGATATTTTTGAAAATCATGGGGTTTATATTCAGCCCTTGATGGCTTTTTACTTTATATATCTTTTTCCCAGCCATTTCAGCAACAAAAAGTGTCACATACCTATAATTATTAGAATACTTTGGTCCCATCAGGTGACTTGATATCTGGGGAATTTGTATGAATTAATGGATAAATATGTCTTATTCAGGTAATAAACAAATGACCAAATTGTACCAGATGTGTGGGAAATTTCAGCATTTTGTGTTAAAATAACAGTCTGAGATCATCTCTGGATCAGATATAAAGCCTCCTGGAAACTTTGAACCTTCTATGTCTTCCCATGAGTGCCTGATTAGAGGACCATGTTACTCAAATGTCAGGTCTTAAAAATACTCAATGTTTACTGAATAAGAAGAGCTGGACTGCCTATGGAAATTTAAATTTTCTATGCAGTAGATGGTAACACCAGACCAGAATTAATCCAGTTGTATCTGTAATTTCATGTGCACAACAGTTGGTCACTTTATTAGAAATTTATAAGAATGTATTTATAATATATTTTATTAGCAGTTTGTTGCTGCCAAAGCTTGAGTAGACAAGACTGAGACCCAGTATTTTTTTACAATAGTGTTTCAGAGTAAGAAAAAACCATGTTAATGAATTGGGCAGATAATGTTGGAAATGTTGATGAAGAGATTAGCGCTTGTAAAGGGCTTTGAGACCCAAAAACTAAGAAGATGAAACCTTATGTGCTCACAGCCTGTACAAGATCGTGCTGAATAACAGCTCCTGTGAACTTGCTAACAATATTTTCAGAATGCCTTTTAGTAGCTTGCATGCTTATTCTGCATATATATAGAAAATACTATATATATAAATTGGAATTTCTTCCAGAGGTTTCAAGATGCCCGAGCTCAAACTAGCAAAGGCAATCTTCTTTCACCCAGAACAGTGATGAATGATATCTTCTCTTGTCTCATTGACTTTGACATAGAGAAAGGAGTGCTTTACATTTGAGCTTGCCCTTTTTATAGAACTCTGGTCAGAAGAGAATGACCTTTTCTCTCACCGTGTAAAAGAAAATTACTTTAGAGGAAGAGGCATCATCTGGCTGCCAACCAGAGTTTTGAGGGAGAGATTTTTCTTTTGTACACTATGAGACTGAAATGGACATCTAAACTTAGACTTCTGAACTAACATCTAATTGAAAGTGACCTGGATTTCAGACCTGAAGAATATGAACACTTTGAAAAGAAATTAACGGGAGATGCAGGAAATGTGACCTTTCTGGTTTGTGGAAGTTTCAGAATTATTTAGAAACTAAATAATAGTTCATAACTCTTAATGAAGCAACCATACACTTTAAGTAACACAATTTAGAGATTTTAGCTAGAATTGCAAATACTCTTGCTAACCCATGTCCCAGAGACATTGCACTGTCTGTAGAGACAGACTCCATGTCCTGTGTAAGAGAAAATGGATGGATGTATCACCATGCATTGAAACAGCTTTCCTTTCTAGTTTGTCAGAGGTTTTTCTGGGCAGTACACACAGAGCTTTGTTTCACAGCTCTTCTTGCCTCCTTAGAGCACAAACACCAAGTTTATAAGAAAACCTGCGACTTGTGCATGAATAAACACAGAAGAAGAGGCAGTGAGTGACTCACCTTGATAATCCTCTTTGACAACAGGAGTTCCAAGGTTTTGTCCTGATGTTTGGGAGACAGCCCCAGATGTCCATTAAACTGGCAATCACCAACACACTCCTTGTGAGGGCTTGCCTGGAACTTAACACCAAGAGATTTTCCTGCCTCAGCCTACTCTGCATGGCCCTAGGCAGGCCACTGCCATTAACCATCGTGAAACTGGTGTATTAATACAAACTTTTCACTGCTTCAGGTTATCTTTTCCAGCCATTAATCTCCTTGACTTCCTAGGTTCTCAAGTCAAGGAGATCTGTGTCTCTCAAAACAACAAAAACATATAAGGAAAAAAACCCCACCAAACCAACACACCCAAAATAAAATTAAAATAGTAAATAAACAATTTTGATGACTTAAAACTGTTGTTTAGGAAGTAACACCACATGTTGCTTCAGTATGAACAGAAAAACAACAACAAAAAAAAGAGTTTAAAGCCAAGGCTTCATTTGCATTTTCCTCTGTCACTTGCAAGACTTCCAAATGCATACCAGGGGGAAAGGGTTTGTCCAATAAGCCTTCTTCAGGCAGAATTCCTCTAGTGGACATTAATAATGGAAAAGATATAAGCTCTGTCCTGTGCAGCTTTTTATTAAATACACATCTTAGAGCCAAAATGCCCAAACAACCTGAAAACATGTTGTTTGCTCAGAGCTGTGCTCAAGTGCTCAGTCCCCTGCCTTGCCATCCACGAACAGAGCATGTTGCAGTGCCAAGCATCCTGCAGGACCTGTCCAAAGAGCTTAAATACAATGGCTAGAAATAAAATAAGGGGAAGCTCTGACAAAGAGATACAGACAAAAGGGTGTCATCAAAGGAATGGAGTAGCTTATCAGAAGCACAACATGAAAAGCAGGTTAAGCAAGTTATTAACCAGAAAAGCATCTTATCAATCCCAATCCATGTCCTTGAATGCTCTTTAGAGATCTGCTCCTTCTGATAAAGTCTTCAGTGTACCAGGACTGAAGCTTATGAGATCATCAGATTCACTCAAAGATGAAAGAGGATAAGTGTTTCCATTTTTACATGGAAATAGTAACAGCAAACAAAATTGTTGTAACAACAGTATCTGTATATCTGTGTTTCAACAGATGTCCACAAACATAGAAATGGATCTAATTCTTTGCCAATCTTTATAGTGTATTATCACTAGGAGGTTTCAGTCTGTTGGCACTATGTTAAAATTTCCTGAATCTCAGTGTAATTGGGAAGATGCATCCTAGCCACACTCTTTTGTGGGCTGCTCCCTATTCATTCACCTAAGGCATCTGGTGGAGTCCCAGTAAGGTTTATTAGACCAGGAGTGGGACTCAATGATCCTTGGAGGTTCCATCCAATTCAGCATATTCTATGATTCTGCAGTTCTGTGATTTTTCTTATTTTTCTAATGTAGCCCCCAGCCCATATTAAGAAAGGGAGAGAAGGCATTAGCACAGCTTTTATTATGTTCTTTATAGTTTTTCCTCCAACTGTCTCCTTGGCCACTTGTCTCCTTTCTGGTACACTGTCTGGTGATCAGCCTGTAGTTCAGACCAAAGTCAAAGGAAGACTCACTGTTCAGAACTTTTGGATTTCAAATCTTGCTCTGGAGCTCCTTTCTGAAGGGATGCCTGCAGGATAGCAGACAGTTTAATGGCTGCATCAGTCCTGAAGTGGCTGTCCATCCTTTGAGATGTGCAACTGCAAATATTCTGAATGTCCCTTAAGTAATTTTCAGTGAGAACACTGAAATAGCACACACCAAGTAGCTGAAGTTTCAGGGCTTGTTATTATTTTTCTCACTGCTGACACAAATATTTTTTCAGTGAAACATTACTAAATACTGAGAGAGCACTGAATTTGAATGAACCTCAAGCAACCTTGGAAGCCCAACAACTGGTACATATGTTAGGTATACCCCCCTAGTAATTGTGAAGTGTTATTTATAGTGCTCCTTTTCTGTCCACAAAACACACAGCACATGGCAGACATGAGCTTGCAAACCCCTCCTCTAAACCACAGCTACTTTTTTCTGGAAGAGACCCACAGTTTTCAACCATCAAAGAAGCTGGCCATGCTAGTCTGTAAAAAACAAAACCTTAATACCTTAAATAGGTAGAGATCTACTGATCTCACTAGCTGGGAGAAGCCAAGTCTGTTTCAATCTCTTATAATTTGAAAGGCATTTTTGTAATGGGTCTAATAAGAGCACACTACAATTAACAGATTTACAGACTGAATGTGCATTTACTACACGGTAAAGTCTCAAGATGATGGAGATAATGTTAAAATGAAATGGTGAAGAAGCGAGAATTGTAATATGATTGTGATTTCAGCACTGTAAGAAGAAATTTACAGATGACATAATGTTGTGGTTTCACCCTGGCCAGATGCCAGGCACCCACAAAAGCCACTCACTCACTCCTCTGCTGCAACTGGATGGAGGAGAGAAAATTTAATAAATGGTTCATGAGTTGAGATTAGGACCAGGAGAGACATCCCTCATTAAATATCATCAAGGGCAAAACAGGCTCAACTTAGAGACATAAAGTGAATTTATTACTAACAAAATCAGAGCAGGATAATGAGAAGTAAAATAAGCCCTTATAAACACGTTCCCCCCACCCCTCCCTCCTTCCATCTGTACCCCATGACCAGCAGTGCAGGGGGACAGGGAATGGGATTATGGTCAGTTCCTCACCCGGGGCTTCTCCCACTGCTCTGGGAGAGGAGTCATTCCCCTGCTGCACCGTGGGGTGACACAGAGACAGTTCCATGTGAACCTCTCCAGTGTGAGCTCATCTCACGAGCTACAGCTCCCTGTGACCTGCTGCAAGGTGAGTCCATCCCGTGGGGAACAGTCCTCCCCAGACTGCTGCACATGGGTCACTCTGCCATGGCTGCAGGCCAGCCTGGGAGCAGGGCCCCTCTCTCCATGGGTCTCCCACAGGGTCACAGCCTCCCCTCAAGCACCCACCCACTCTGCTGTGGGCTCCTCTCCAGGGGCTGCAGATGGATCTCCACATGCCCGTGGCTGTCCCTGGGCTGCAGGGACACAGCTGCCTCACCATGGTCTCACCATGGGCTGCAGGGGAACCCCAGCTCTGGCACCTGGAGCACCTCCTGCCTCTCCTGCCAGTGACCTGGGTGTCTGCAGGGCTGTTCTTCTCACATGTTCTCACCTCCTCCTCTTTGCTGGCTGGAATGAAAACTGTGCCACAACCTTTGTTTTGATTTCTTCTTAAATCTGTTATCACAAAGGCATTACCACCATTTCTAATCAACATGTCTTTCTTCAGAACCACCAGAGATTGGCTCTGCTGGATGTTCTGGAAGCTTCTGGCACCTTCTCACAGAAGCCACCTCTGTGGCCAAAAAACAGCCCATGCAACACCAATATACATAAAAATGTATTTAAGATACTTTACTAACTCTGTTCCTTGAATTCTTAGGAGCAACAGAACCAAGAGTGTCAGAAAGTACCGAGCAATCCTGCTTAACTTTCCTCACTTTTTACTCAAACTGTTTTTTTCTCTAGACAACATAAACAATTTTTCCAACCAGTGTCCCATCAAGTCTTCCTGCTGTGGAAATGTGTCTCACCCTGAGATTCACACTTTGGTACTACGTAGGAAAGTAATGCCACCGCTCCACTAAATAAAAAGTCATCAAATGGGTTGACACATCTTTAACAAAATGTCAAAATTAACTGCTTCACAGCAGGGAAGGTCTCAGAAATACTGAAAGTTCCTACTATCACTTAAGTATAAGCAAGAGAACAGGCACTTATGACATGGGAAAAAGACACAAAAATTAGAGCTGAGGGAACAAATGTTCTTCAAAAATTATCTGCTCTTTCTTCTTAATGTGTGTATCCTATATTATTTCAACTACACCATCTCTGATATTAAGAGTTACCAACTTCCTTTGTATTGGGGGCCAGCAGGACCCACATGCCAGAGAACTGCACAGTAAAAGGTGATTGAGCTGTTACAAGCTATGGCCTCTGAGCTCTTTCATGTTGTGAAAACTAATGTTCTTTTTTTTTCCTCTCAGGGAAAACATATGCTTTCCTTACTTGATATTAGTTAAGAAGATAATCACTACCAAAAAAATTTTTTGGACATATCATGCACTTCCCTTTTGGGAAGGGGGTGTGTACATAGACACAGTGAGCCAGAAACCACCATTCCACAGTCTTCTGTAAAGTTAATTTAGTTTGGAAACTAAACTTTCTTTTCTGAAATATTCAGACTTTTTTTTTCACCTATGACATCTAATGTGATGTTTTAACTATGAAAGATAATGGACAGAGGTAGAAATGAAAATAGGAATGCCTTGAACCACTGGGGTTAGGAGTTTTTTCTGCTAGGTTAAGCAACAGATACATTACTGTGCTGTTGCTAACAATTCACACCATTCTGTGTGCTCTGTATACTCAGCGAGTGCCAAACAAAAAGGCATCTATTCTGCAAACAGCACTGAGCAAAGTCAGCACCAGGTAACACACTCTCCTACGAGGATAAAATGGGCTGTTTTCAAAAACACACAGTAAAAAGGACTCTCAGGACACCTGTAAACATCAGAATTATATTTGGATCCCCCTTCCCATTTTCAGAACTCTTTTTTATGGATTTATACTGCAGAAATTTGATGTTCTCTGTATAATGACTGTTCTTGCAGGACATGTATACTTGTGTTCTGTCATGGGCTCTGACTGCTGCTGGGCTTTTACTGACAGAAGAGCTTCAATTGCTTTGAAAGCCAAGCCTCTGGCTCCATCTGAACACACACACTTCTCACTTTTGTCTCAGCATTTCCAAATCCCTAACATTAAAAATACACAAGGACAACAACTCCAAATAGATTAGTCTAGCCCTGTGTATGTATCTACATACAAAATAGAGATACACATAGATATTTACAAGCATATGTAACCAGAGGTTTTTTTGGACTCCCATTTTTTAATGCTTCAAGTTTACTTGCTATATTTCTAGTAAAATAAATTTAACATGAAAGCCAAGAACAACTTTAAAAAAAAATCTTTTTCCTTCATTTTTTTCTGACTGATGAAAATAGATATACAGAAAATAGATATAGGTACATATATTCAGATAATAGATATACCTAATATGAGGACATGGCCATTGCTGACATGCTCTCAGCATGAGCAGGAGCAGCAATATAAAGCTGTCAGGATGGATTTTTTTCAAAAGATTAGTGATGAAAAACAGCCTGACATTTGCTCTGAGATCTCGACTGAAAAGGACAGTGGTTCCTGAACAAAGGAATCAACCTGCCAGGCTGATGTGTGCCAGGAGATTTGGAGATTTTTCAGGGGGAATCACCCTAATGGTACCCTTGGGTGCAACCCATCTATCTGCTCAGAAATTACTAACAGGTCTGAGGAGAAAAATCCAAATTTTTTGGGTGCTGATCAGTTTTTTTTTATCACCCAGAAAAAACTAAAGTATGCTATAGGCATGCTAATCAAATAATCTTAAAGAGCAGGATGAAATAATTGTATAGTCTTTTTTGGTGGTATAAGATACTATTCTGTGATCAGTCAGAGGGAATAATATGAAGAAAAACAGATAAGGAGGGACCAGTGGCAATGGGCACAGCCCACCAGTCAGATGAGACAAGTTTTCCTAGTTAAGAACAACCATAAGAAGACATTTTGCTGTTTTAACTTTTCTTATCTCTGCAAATCTGTGCTGATGGCTTACCACAAATTTCACCTGATGAGAAAACTGTGAGCTGTGTGATATGTGTCTGCACAGTGCTCCCTTCCATGGGGAGGCAAAGCCCATCCATTTACACACGCCCCATTGTAGTGTCCATATTATTTGTGTCAGGGAGATGCCTGTGAGCCTTGGCAAAGAGCAGAGGAGACAGGAACTCCCAGGGGAGCAGTAGCAAGGTCAGAGCTGACTCTCAGCAGAGCAAGATTTTACCCTGCATCACTGCTGAGCAGCATGGGGGATACACATTGCTATATCCCCCTAAGTGGCACTGATTAAAAAGGCATGTTGCTTGTAATCCTGATCTGTTTACAGTTTTGTGCTAGTCATTCAGGTCAGGGGTTGTAATTAAAAAATTAAGGAAGAATAAACCTACCACTTTCCAGAACAAAACTGCTCTTCTAATGCTCATTAGGCTCATTTGTGCAGCAAAACATCCCCAGGGGACAATTCTGCACTTATAAAATAAACATTTTCCACGCATGTGATTAAGGACCCTCATAAAATATGTAGTCAAGGCATTTCTGCTCCATGTATGCCTGGCTTCCTGGCATGAAAGCACTTGCAGTGGATTGAATGCAACAGTGGCAAGAGAAGAGAGTGAGATAATAAAAATCTATGGATTAAAGACAGAGATTGGCAGGGAACATGACAACCCATTACTCTTCTATTAGTACGTATTTCCACTGGGAACCAGGTTCTGAGAAGGATACAGGTTGTTCTCTCCAATTTGTAAGTCAGAGGAGAGCAAATCTCAGCAGACCGTTACTTAAAATTTCTCTTTCTTTTGACTGTCTACAGAAATCAGAATTGAAACAGTTTATTATCTTTTTGAGCTTCTCCCCACAAGCACTGCCTCTTCTGCAAGTTCTGAGGAATTTCCCTAGAGCTAAACCCCCTCAGCACACATCACATTCCTCAGTTTTGGAATGCCTTCTCCTGACCTGTTCTGTGGGTTGCATTTTGTGGGAGAACAAAACCAGAGCAGTCAGGAGTCAGCCTGCTGGCATTTTAGAAAAATCAATGCCACCTGTCAACAGAACTGTCTTGGACTGACAGCAGGAAAATCAGTGAGAACAGCTCACAGCTTCACCAAGTCTGAAGTGCTGCTTCTTCAGGCCTGCAGGGAAGAACTCTCCTGTTTTACCATACAGCACTTCTAATTACTCATACTCTCCTTTACAGGTCTATGGCACACCAATTTATTAGACAATTATACTTACTAAGAGATCAAATGTGATGGACCTTTATCATCCTGTGAAGATTTTGGATTTTTTCTGCGTTTTTGCTGCGCGAGTAATGTGAAACTGAAACAACAGGGTGATATTAAATAATAGATACATCATATTTAGGCTGCATGAATAATTTATTTTTATGTCTTGTAAGAGGCAGCCTCCTCCCTATCTCTATAATGCATGTCTAGATTGAAGAAACAGTTGCTTCAACCTCAAACTGAATAATTTTTTTCAGTTTTAAGGTGGAATTTTAATAATTAATTTAGATATCTTAGGAAGAAAAAATCAAACAGCCTTGTTTGACAATGATGAAATAAATATTCTGACTTCTATAGCACTTCTGCTTATATTTTAATGTACAATTCGATATGAATTCAGAAACACATTTAAAACTTAAATAGTTCTGAAATTAAATTTTTTACTGACTATTGAAGAAAATATTTTTCCAAAACACTGCTTTCACTTCAACATTACTGTTTGCCCCTTTGTGAGCTGCAACATACCTGATAAGAGAAGTCCTGGCCAAACCAGTATTTCATCTTTTGGTGTAACTTAAATTTGTTCCAAACAGTGCCAAAGACTATGTGTCCCACCACAGAGTGCTCCATGTAAGAGGCTTCCACAGCTAGGTGAAACCATTACCTTTGACAGGAAAAGGAAATGCATTTTTGACCTTATAATCTGTACCAATTTTTATTATTAACTATAGGGGAATGCTATAAAATCCATGGCAAAATATATTACCAGCATAGAGATGGTGTCTTCCTTTATGAAAGATGCATTTTTTTGTTAATCAAAAAGTTCTAAAACAGCAAGTTTGCAGAGGGATAATGCCACTTACAAGAATCCCAGCTGAGACATTAGCCAAAGAAGCTTTTTCTTTCCCTGTGATTGTTTCCTTAAGCACAAAGTAAACAACTTCCTTTTTTTCTTTCTAACATAATTCAAAACACTTTGCCTGCCTTTTCCTACTTCTAGTTCTTTCTTTCAAGATGACACAACATGAGAAATACCAGCTGAATTTGCAGTTTCACCTGTCTGAATTTCCATTTTTTGTTAATAGATTGCTCTAACAAAACAAACTTTAACAATCATCCTCTTCTGTCAGAAAGTATTGCTTGTGGTCTCTTTTCTATTTATTTTTATTTACTTTCTAAACTGAAATAGACATGATTATTTAGCCCTATCTTCTTGCTAACGCTCATGTAGGAGGGGCTGACACAGTGGCCTGCTCAGAACACTTTGAGCCAGGCTTTCCTCTCTGCTTTCTGAAACATCCCTAGAAGATGCTTTGGAACATGTATTTAGATCAATTCCATAAGATCTACCCCAACAGAAGTCTATCATTCCAGTCTGTACAGCAAATCACACGGACAATACCAGCTAAGGACGCCAGAGTAAATTAAAGCCAGACCTGTTTGGACACATCATGATAAAACTTGTAGTTACCTGAGCACAACACTTTTTCTGCAAACTCTGCTGCCATCAGCTCTGTGGTGTACTGCTCATGGCACTCTGTGGAAAAGCCATCCTTGCTCCCTGGCTTGCAGCCAGCACCTCTCCTGACATAGTGCTCCACTGGGCTTGGGACTTACCGTGGTGCTCTGCCTCAGACAGAACTCAAGCCACTGAAGCACAATGAAACTGAAGTGTCAACTCATGCATCTGCCCAAATCTTTTCACAGAATTCTCTCTGTAATGCCTGAATTTATTGTATGCAAAATCTGGATTTTGTTATAGTGAGGATCCTAGAGTGGGAAAGATGCTGATATTCAAAGCTCTATTTATATATACATACATATATATATATATATATATATATATATATTTATGTATGTATGTGTGTTGAAAGCATTCATGCAGTGCATGGGTTTCTAAGTTCTTCTAAAAGCTGATACTCCTTCATCAGTTTTTGCTTCACAAAAGCCCTTTAAAGTCCTTTAATAAGTAATTAAAATATATGTTAGTAGCTATTGAATGTTTTAGAGGAGGAGTTTGCTTTTGATCAAACTGACACAAAATGCAGGACTCCCCTACAGCAGGCATTTCACCCTCTCACTTTCATCTGTCTCTACTGTTGATTAGAGCAGATGGAGGTCAAGATTCCAGCTCATAAAAACAATAAAGTTGTCTGAATAAGAAAGTATAAAGAAGGAGGAAGCAGGACCATGGGATTAAAACACACCTGCTGTAGCTGAACTAATATTGAGGAAAGCTGAACATATTCTTTAGTTCTTTCCTGTTGTGAATATTACAGCTCTCATTTTGCATTGGCTTGTCTTACTTTAGTTTCTTATTGCAGAATGCCTGTGATGCCAAGCAATGTCTGCAGGATTTGGCACTTTGCTAGAAAAAAAAGACAAAATGATGAGAGATGAAAAGCACCTGTGTAAATGTGCTAGTTCCTTGATAGGGGCAGTGCTATGGTTGAAATAATTTCTATTCATCTAGTGCCTCGGGCTTTGCTCATGTATGCAACTTTCATATGCATGGAATGAAATTACCTTAACAGAGAAAAAGAGACAATATGTCATATCTACATTCTTCTTATTCTGTACAGATGCAGCTTTGCCAACTCACCAAATTGAGTCCTTCGAAATGCCTGTCTTCTAGATAGATGGAACTGTTAGAATATCATTACTCTAAAATTGCTTGTTTATTAGATTCAAATAATGTTGCCAGTGCTTGGAGATCATATTCAAACAGAGGAAAACAGCATACAGATGCTAATGCCCTTCCTTTCTCAAGCTTTTACTGTAAGGAAGCCATCTCACTTGTTTACCTACGAAGGTTTAATAAATATTAGATTTGAAAAGCAAGATGAATATAATAGGCAAGGAGCAGAATACCATCCATGCAGCAGCTGCTTTGTGAAGCTCGCTGCTGTGGGAAGGCCTCATTTTGCCTTCCTAATTGTCAGAAGTGCTTTTGCTACAGCCAGGTTTATAAGCCAAAGCCAAAGTGATGTGATGTGGGCTGAAGCTGGGGTTCCCCATGACATCCCAGCCTCTCTTAGTCTGCCCCAGCTTGTACTGCCAAAATCCAAAAACTGCTGTGTGGGCTTGCACAGCCTCAGAGACCTGTGTAATGCTGAAGAGACTCTTAAGAGGACCCTTTAAAGAGGAATCCCATGAATAAGCCAAATCCCAGCCCCTGAGATCCTGGCCAAGCACACTGGAAAGGATGCACCACTAAGTAGCAAGACAAAAAAAAAATCTCCTCTGGGCTCATGAACTGGGGACAACCTCCCTGCACCCCAACAGGGAGGGAGAAGAGAGCCCTACCAGCAAACCTGGTAGATTTCTCTGTCCATGGGTGTGCAGGCTCCCACCTCTATAGGTCTGCAGGTCCCTGCAAAGAGCCTGCTCCAGCATGGGATACCTGGATATCTGCTCCAACATGGATCTCCATGGGCTGCAGGGGTGCAGTTGTCTCACCACAGTCTTTACCACGGGATGCAGAGGAATCTCAGCTCCAGCACCTGGAACTCCTCTTTGGCCTCCTTCTCCACTGACCTTGGTGTCAACAGGAATGTTCCTCTCACTTGTTATCACTCCATTCTTCTGTAACCACAATTACATCCATACAATAATTTTTTCTTCCTTAAATATGTTATCACCAGGCATTACTACCATCATTGTTGGGCTTGGCTTTGGTCAGCAGCAGGAGCCTCCAGGGATTGGCTCTGTTGGACATGGGGGAAGTTTCTGGGAAGTTCTCACAGAAGCCAGCCCTGTAGCCTCCTCACTACAAGAACCTTGCCACACAAATCCAATACACTTAGATTCAGAGCTCCTGAAGTTCCAGAAGCATCATCTCCACTGCAGCAGAGGAGTGGCTGTCTCTAGCAAGTGTCTGGAAGACATTCAGAAATACAGCACTTACTTGAATTCACAATTTTTTAAATGTGGCCTGGGGTGGAGGGGCTGGGGGGCAATAAAATTAAAAGAGAGAGAGAACTTTATGAAACAAGTGAGCAGTCTGGTGCTCTGTAGACTGACATAATGGAGAAAGTCACAGAATCACAGAACATGCTGAGTTGGAAGAGCCCCATTCATTGAATCCAACTCCTGGCCCTGCACAGGACACACCAAGAATCACACCATGTGCCTGAGAGCTATGGACACCCAAACCATCAGGGTCCTGGGACACACACATAAACACTGAGAGATTTGAGTCTGTTTTAAAAGGGAATTCTAAATAGAGATTTTGCTGCTCTCTTCAGCTGTTTAAGGGGAAATCATACGGAAGATGAATTCATACTGCTCTCACACTTGCACAGTAAAAGAGGAAATAAGTTTAAACTGAAGAAAGGGAAAGGCCAACCTCATTCAAGAGTAAAGGTTTCACCACAATGGTGGTAAAGAACAGGAACAGGTGTCCAGAAGTTGTGGAATCTTCATCCTTGGGAGCATCCAAGGACAGACTGAACACCCTGACCCTTGACCTTGCTAGGAGCAGGGGCTTCCTATGGCATTCCTAGGGTATTCCTAGGTTGGATAGCATCCCATCCAACCTACATGATTCTAAAAAAATAATAAAAGGTTCACTTTTTGCCTAATGTATCCTCATACCCAGCAAAATACTTCTAAAATATAAAAACAATATTAGGTAAATCGACCTTCCCTAGTTTCTCTACTGCTTTTTCAACAATAGATCTGTTAAATGCTATTTTAATTTGAAAGGCTGTGAATCATTGTCCTTGAAAATAACCTATCCATTTTGTCAACAAACCTCAGTCTATCTGGTTTATGCTAGATACACTCGTTTGATTAAATTAAAGTTTGGACATGTTATCTATCCAGCAACAGAGAAAAACATTGCTAAAGACAATTGGTCCAATCTGATCTTTCTCTGCTGTGTAAGGGCAGGAACTTCACTGAAGTCAAATGAATTTATGTTGGTGTAATAGTGGTTCCTGGGGGAGTAGAATGGATCTTGGCTACCCAAGGCTGTTTGACAATAGAAGAGAGTTCAGCAAAAGCTAATGGGATTATAGTGCTTACTTCTATAGTCCCTGGAGAGGCAGAATACTTCTGCAATTAAAAATTTCATGCCTAGCTACATTGGATCAACAGCACAAAATCACCTCTGGCAGAAGAAAGAAAGAAAGAAGAAATGTGCAGATGGGAATTGCTGTCATATTTGGGCAGAGCATTCAGTGTGTTTGGTGTAGGGTTATAGGAGCCAACAAAGGCTCAGAAGAAAAATCATCTATCTTTATTTTATTTTATTTTTATGTCTCTGTTAGTGTGAATTAGCTCTACTACTATGTGAGCCAATGGAAATGTCGAAGCACAGCACCTGCAACCACCACACTGATCTCTGAGGAGGCCAGACAATGAAAACTGTGGGGGCTTGTTTCCTTTTGTGGATGAAGTTTAATAAAGAATCTGCTTGCAGTCTCCTGATTAATTGCTTTGTTTTTAAAAGGATTGCTTGTGTTTTGTTCTGGGGGCCAACAACAGGCCATATGTAAGAAAACCAAAATGTGACATACTTCTGGATTGGTTTGTGCTTTCTGCAAACATTAAGTCTGGTCTTAGTCTGTGCACTCATTATAGTCATTATAAATCTAATCAACACACTAGAATCGATGAGAGGAAAGATAATTTAAGGAGATTAAAAGAAAATTCTGGTAAATGAGAGCTGAAACAGTTCTCTTCCAAGGTGATACAGACAAAAAAGTTTAAGATGAGAGCATTGGTAGTATGCAAACAACCTCAAGAAAGCGGCACAAAATGTTTTTATTGTAGCAAATAAAAGAACTTTTCCACTTATTAAGATTTCACCTCATGTTTAAAGCCTTCTATCTATGTTCCAGCTTTAAAACCTTTGTAAGTCTTCATAAGGAAGACATGAATAATGACTTCAGAAAATAGATGCAAATAGCCAATCTGAATATTTGTAAAAGCTTATTTGGAAGAGGGAAAAGGGCTACAGAAGATTGCCTCCATGCAAATTAGCCTCAGAAAAAAATCTGTATTTTCTAAACTAAATCAGCTCAAGTTTGGTTTGCCTTTAAGAAAATAATCTAAACCCAGTCTTTTTAAGTTACATGCTAATTTAAATTACAGAAGGTCCTTTCTGGTTGAGCAACAGCTTTCAGTCTGAATATCGCTCTTGGTGCAATAAACTTTTATACAATTCAAGGTGGGTTTTTGTGATGTCCAAAACTAGCTCAAATCACACTGATCAACACTGCACATTGAATCATTACAGTATATAGAAAATATACATAAATGTATACACATGGTTTTTTCTACTTCTGGCAGAAGTTCTGGAACTTTCTTTCTTTGTTTAAACTGAGTTTTCTGTTATTGTCTCACATCACACCAGATATTTTTTCTGAGTTTGTGCTCCTTTAACTTTCAGTCTCTTAGAAGAGACGAATCACCATCATGTGTGAGAGGGAGGCAAATGGAGGGCATCAAGCCCATGTAATTCTGCCTTGTTTTTGCCCCATATCCCACAAGAGGCTGGTTTCAGGGCAAGGAGGGGCTTTAGACCCCTTTCTGTATTCCAGATATTAATATGTTGAGTGGGTTCAGACAGGGGACATGAGTTGTATTCCTTTGCCAATGGCACATCCCTTCCCTCACAACACCATCCCAAGGCAGCTGGAGCTGGCAGGAGATGTGGCAGGGACACTGCCATTGCTGCTGGTGGTCTGGTTTGTTGCTATGCTCTTCAGATGAAATCACCCTCTGTCCCCTTAATTTTTGGTTTAATCTACACGTGAACAGTAGCTAAGTTATTAAAGTTCTAACTATCCTTGCTCAAAACAATCCAGCTAAAAGTAAAAGATGAATGGCAGCATTTGCATAGAACACCTCAGATCTTTTTAACAATAAGATACGTTTTAGAAAAACAATAGCACCTTTGAAGTAATTCTTGAGTGCTGTAACAATGCACAGGAATGTGCCAGAGCAATTAAAGTAGGGATCGATTTGAGACTGAGTAATGCAACAGCGTGCGCTGCTGACAGTGCCAGAGAGCCATGAAGAACTCAGAAATTATCATGTTTTCTGTCTCCATAAAAAAGAACCAAGACAGCCTTTATTTCCAATAATAAAAGGAAATTTACTGACATCAAGAGCTAATATGGGCTTAGTGACCAACATATGACCAATTACCCACCCAAGTTCCTCTCCACAGCAATTGATGTAGCAGCTGGAAACCTGCCTTTGGGGTTATCCAGAGCCCTCCACAGCCCTCCATTGTAACAGTCTGGTATTAACCATCAGAATCTTTGCTGACATTTTCAACTAGAAGGTTCCAAGGATTTTACAGGCAGAAGGAGCGCAGAAATTGTAACGAAAACTATGTGACAATTCCTGACAGCTGGTTCGCCCTTGTGAGAACTGAGACAACTTTTCCTATGAGATTTGACTAGAGACTCTGCATGGCAAGGATATCTCTTCTCTTACCCCAAAAAATACCTGCTCGGGTTCACCAGAGCTGAGCAGCTTCAACAGTCAGAAGTTGTGCCATATGAAGTGTGACACTGCAATTTAAAATTAGATTTAGTGCATAGCCAAATGGGAGCCAATTGCAGCTGTATGGCTCTCTCTACCTGGCTGTCTGGTGCTCTGCACCTCACAGGGAGCACCTGAGGACACTGGGCAGCTGCAGCAGCTAATGCAGCAGCGTTGCTTCCCTGCATCCTAACCTGCTGTCCCTGACTCCCAGCACCTGTTCTGACAACAGCCCAGGGGAAGCTGATCTCCATCCAGTGGCACAGCAGGAAAAGGCACAGCCAGCAGCAGTGGGAAAGCCCTGCAGCTGCGTCCATAGGGTGCTGTGCTCCATTGTGCGGCCCCTGACTCCCAGCACAGCCCAGCCACATGAGCTCATGGCTATCGGTGTCTGGGTTGGAGCTCAGCCTTGGAGCCCAAAGTTTCCTCAATCAACTATCCCCAGTTTTCTAAAAAGCAAAGATGGCCTCTGAGCTTGCACCAGTCCAGAAAAAGTTTCAGCTTCACGGTTTTATTCTTCCCAAGTTACACAGTCCTGGGATTTGAGAGGAGCTGATGTTTTCTATTCAGCTGATGTATTGTATTAGCAAGCTCTGTGAATGCCATATAATTAGAAACAAACCTACACAACTGATAAAATAAGACACTAATTGTTGTATTTATTCCCCTGTGAAGGCACACTCTGGCACTATTAATTGTACTTAGTCACAATCTGTTCATCGTCTAATTGTTTTCCACAGAGCTGAAGAGAACCAAATATTTACCCACATGAGTGTATTAATAGCTACTCATGAATCATAACTGCTCTACAACAACTTCTTAAATGCAAGGAAAAAATGCAGAAAATGAGACATGCAAGACTGATCGGAGTTTGGGTGTCAGGGCTCTCTGGGGACCAGGAGCTGTGGGGTCTCTCTGGAAGCCCAGGGCTCATCCCACCACTCTGTCCAGGACTGGGACAGCCCCATCCCTGGGCATCACTGTGGTTGCTGCAGCCATAGGGGAAGGAGTTCATGCCCCATTGTGGACACCAGGGCAGCTGTGGGGGCCTCTCAGCCTGTGGGTCCAGAAAATTCTCTGAGGATACAATCCTGGCCACAGCTGGCTTCTCTTCCAGACCTTGCTTTGGCTTGTCTGTGCTCTCAGGGTGATATTTCTACTGCATTTAACTTTAAGACAGATTAATCTTTTAAGTGCTGTAGCAAAATCTTCTCTAAACCCAGTGTGAATTAAACACATGAGCTGGCACTGCACTGGTCAACCAGCAGGATTAATTGACTTTCCCAGCATGTCATAGAAGAAATGTACCAAAAATACTTTTCTGATAATATGCCAGATATTTTCAAACTCCAAAGGCAGATCCAGAGAACTACCTTTGCTGCACAGGTGTGAGGTAGGCTGTTGACTCGCATTAACTCTTGTTTTTTTTCCAGATAGATTCACTCCTTTACAATGTACATTTATTGTGATTATAGATGTGGTGCATTATTTGGTCATCTTGTAGGGAGAAAAATGTCAGACTTTTCTTTAAGTGGGAAGGGACATTTTCCTTTTAACACATTGTAAAATCTGTAAAAACAATATGTGCTTGGTTGAGCTCTATTTTTCAAAGGATTGTAAGAGTCAATTTCATGTTAAGAATTACAGGGGGTTTTATTACTTTTATGTTGAAAATAAGGCAAACTCTCTCTCTCTCTCTCTCTCTCTCTCTACCTGAACAGCAGTCAAATTTTAAGATAGAAAATCGGTACAATAGGTAACTGTAGTACAAATTGAGTCTTATCAAAGCACACACAGGAACTGTGGCACATTTCATAGGAGAATATGAATGTGATCTTAAATTTGGTACTTCGAGTCTCTCTTTTCCCCTTGGAAGTTATGCAGCTGTGAAAGCTCTAGAATATATAGCATGGATAGATATGTAAATATTCTTCTGCAGAAAACATCTTCCCCTTTGTTCTGGTGTTTGATAGCCAAAATAACATATCCAAATGTGACAAGGAACATTTTTCTATAAGTCAAAGTGAAATTTATCTTGTTAAATCACTTGAAATACAAAGTACTAGAAAGTTGAATGTGTATATGTGAGAAGTCCAGTAGATGAAGTACATTGCTTGGGAAGCTTGAAAATATGAAAAATTGTAGTTTTAAGTCTGATGAAATTCTGATACTCACTGACAGTGACTGCCTCCCCAGAATCAGATGAAATCCAGGACACAAATTTATATTTGTAAAGACTGTGGACCTCATTAACAACATCCTCCCCAAGACACTATCTCAAAAGATAAATGCACTAAATATACTGAAATACTCTTTTCTCTCACCACTGGCTGCAGCTTGCTGTGTAGGATGTCTGGATAGAACTGCTACCATACTACACTTGATGACAAGGACATATCACCAAAATAAAATCTCCTGTCAGTAAAAGCTTACTGTAACAATAAAAAACTCTACAAGTGATATCCTTATTAAAAAAAAGAAAAAAAGAAAAAAAAAGAAAAATAAAGGAAAAAAAAAGGAAAATAAAGAAAAAAAAAAAAAAAAAAAAAGAAATAAGTACACAGATAACTTTAAGGATAATTTGGAAGATACTATAAAATCTGGCATATCCAAGTGATTACATAACTGGTCCACATATATTTGTTGTATATTCTATAATGTAAAAATGTAAATCAGAGTGTCCACAACTTGTATCCTTCCAGGGAGAGGTTGAACCACCCTGAGTGAAGACTGAGAGAAATATGTCATGGTCAAAATCCAGTATCCTTTCTCTGGAACCCACTTTCTCAGTCACAGGAGATGGAAACCAAAATCACCTCAAGGCTCTTTCTGCCCTTGTTTCTCTAGGCTGGGAGTTTTACACCTCCTGCTACAGCATGCTTGCATGGATGTATCATATCCTGATGACCAAAGTTTGCACTGAAGTAACAATTCTGGTCAGAAAATCAGGGAGCAGAAATAAACTACCTGACTGTTTCTATGTTTTTAATGCTTAAAACAGGGGAAGCATTCTACCAGAATAACAGCATTCCTTCCAAATTCCTTGTGTATCTGGATTATAACGGGAGACCCAAACTTGCCCTGTAGCTCAGTGAGTTTTTCCCACTAGGCAAGCCTCATACAATTCCATAAATCCATATTACAGTAATTTCAGTAATATCAAGCCACAAACAATGGCAGAGTATCTCTACTGCCATCAGCAACTTTACTGTTTTCTGCAGCTTCACTTCTGTAGGAGCTTCATTAACAGAGGAAATATCATCCTTTAAGGCATTTTGTGAAAGTTTAGTTAGCTTTGTGCTTTTTTTGCGAAAGAGAAACACAGAACTATTGCACTAAATGTCAGATGCTTCAGCAGAATGCTTATAAACTGTTCTATAACAGAACAGAAAACATTTAAAGTGTAAAATTCAGGAACAAATTAAAAGAGATGGTGAAAGCTGAGCTAAATCGTGGTTCCACCATAGTCCAAAGCAGACCTGACTGGTTCATTTGGGCCCAGTCATGCTCATCAGAACTCCACATCAGAAATGTCAAACCTGACTATGTAATGAACACGTTAAACACTTTTGTGTTACCTTTTAAAACAGCGTGTGAATTTTCTAATGACTCCTTTAGCTCTTTTTCGTTTTCTTTCTCCCTCACTGTTAAACCCTACGAAACAATCTTTGATTGCAGGCAAGTATGAAGTTATTTCCATAAGGCTACAAACACCTCCAGTTCATAACCTGAATGATTCTCCTCAGCAAACCAGTGCCTGTGTCCTTCTTCTGCACTTGTACTTTTCCCAAGCCTGCCCCTCTGCTCTGCTCTTACGAGACCCCAGCTGGAGTACTGTGTCCAGATCTGGGGCTGCCCAAACAAGAAGGACATGGACCTGTTAGAATGAGTGCAGAGGAGGCCACTAAATTCATCACAGGACTGGAGCACCTGTCCTGTGAAGGAGACTCAGAGCTGTTCAGCCTGGAGAAGAGAAGGCTTTGGGGAACCTTCCAGTACTTAAAGAGGGTTTTTATAGGAAAGCTTGAGAGGGACTTTTTACATAGGACAAAAGGGAATGGATTCAAACTGAAAGAGAGATGGTTTACATTAGATATTAGGGAAAATTCTTTACTGTGAGTGTGGTGAGGCACAGGAACAGGTTGCCCAGAGAGGTTTGAACTCCCCATCCCTAGAGGTTTTCAAGACTGGGCTGAAAGGGAACCCGAGTAACTAAAAGCTTTAGTGGAAGGTGTTCCTACCTCTGGCAGAGGGGTTGGAACTTGGTGATTTTTGGGTCCCTTCCAACCCAAACCATTCTATGACTCCATAAATATGCTTCAGTAGTGATTTAAACGTAATCAAACTACATTAATTGGAAGTTTATTTGTTAGGCTGTATCTTTATATTTTAGTGTATGGCTGTAGGAAAACGAATCAATTTATCCACACACAATACAAGGATGATTATTAGGTGTAACCACAGCTACTTATGAATACTATATGCATTATCTTTTCTATCTATATTCTATATCTATATTCTCATTCTTTGTTGACAGCATTTATTTTTATATCAACTCCTGCAATTAAGTATTTAGTGTCACTTTGTTGGCACTGTTTCTTGAAAATGCAAAACTGGCCTTGAGTTTTTCTCAATAAGAAAGCTGACCTACTTAAGCAAAGAATTTATCTCACACCATTTTCCCAAGCTTTTGTGAGTAAAAATATATGAATGAATTGCATTCTGAAGGTTTCCTAGCACTAGTTTATAGGGAGCACAGAATAGGAGGATAACAAATTCCTCTCCCCATTCTTGACGTTGTTATCAAACATTTTATTAAAGGCCAAGCCCATGAGCAGTTTCAGCTCTGAATTTTGTTATGTGAGCTATGTTCCTAATGTGCTGAAGATGCAGCTTTTTTGCATTTGGCAGAGTATTCCTGTTCAGTCCCTTCCCCTGCATGCAGGGATGTATGTGCACATTTTCCCTCAAGGTGCTTCTGCAAGGCTACAGGAGAAATGAGGAGCTATCAGGTCCTCCTCTTAGTGTTTGCCTTGGTGTAAATATCTCAGTGGTGAATAAAGCAATACATGGAATCAAATTCCATACATGATGCCATGCCTGGAGACCCTTTCCCCTGTTCTGACTCAAAATGATGTTGTCTCAGGCATTCTTTGGCCTCTCAGTGAGGGCACTAGGTGATCCTTAATCCAGACAAGGATCATAACCAGGAGTGTCACTGCTTTTCAGCCACTGTCTTATGTGGAGAAAGGCTTTCCCAACCTGTCTTTCTCCTGAGTTTGGTCTGTATAATGAAGCATATCTTATTTTATCACATACCACTTGGATGCCAGTTCTATCAGTGCTATATATTTCACCCTGAATTTTTAGATTGTTGCTTTCACTGAACTCTTTCATATAAAGTTTGAACTCATCACATGCTGTCATGCCATTAGTGTTACTGTTTTACTTTTTCTCTCTGCTTCTCTATTACTTAGCAAGGTAAAAATTATAGAAACTTCTCCTTCTGTAAGAGGATCTAGAAGGGCTTTCTTACTGAAGCTAGTCCTCTTTTCATGGAGAACCTTGTGCCTCACCAGAATAAAAGTTTCACTGTCCCAGACTGAGGAGAAAATAAAGTGCATGAAGATCTGCTTCAGAATTTGTTCAGACCTCTAAATTTGCAAGTCCCACAGATGGTAAATCAGGCCTTTCAATATAAGTGTTTCTTTTATATATTTTAAATGCAGTTGAATTTGCTGTTTTGAAAAATCTTTTAAAATAAATCTTCTGAAAAACTCAAGCTGGAGCTTGGTCAGTGCCTAATGATCTGGAAAATTGCTGGTTCAGAAACAATTGCTCTGTGCACACTGGTGAAGCAGATGCTTGGCAGGGCTGCTGGAAGAGAAGCAAGATGCCAGTTCATAGCAGAAAGAAAGGGCTCTCCAAGTGCATCTAGGACTTCTTTGGAGTAAAATACATTTTATTGTCCCACTTCCCAAGACATGTACAAATGGGCTCACAGACCTCCCAGGTTACTCCATTATGCTGATATTCAGCCTGTATAAACACATTGGATTGAAGGGGTTGCTTTTTATTTCTTATTCTTTAAAATCCCACAAAGATGCTTTTTTTCTCCACTTGCTTAAGTGGTTTTGTCTAATTTTACTTGCACTGAATTTGCTCACATAGATCTGACATCTCAGGAAAGGATGTATGGAAAAACTCAAATCTTTGGCACTGATACTAGAGAAATCTGAACTTTATCTGAAGCCAGCATGGGAGAGAGGAAGGAGGTGAAAGCAGGTTCATACAGATGACTGAGATTCAGGATATGATGGGTTTACTTTGTTTAATCACAAATGGAAGTACTCTGACTTTTCCTCATCATCTTTATCTCCATTTATGCATGATATTAATTCTATTAATCACACCATATGAGAAGCAACAAAAATATGGTTTCAGAAACTGGAGAAATGCATACCAATAAATTAACTACTATTAGAATAAATATAAGTTAGGGTGTCAGAGTTGGGACAACTGCTTCCAGTAAAAAACAAATCTACACATTAATACCACAGTCACACTCAAGGAATGTAGCTAAGGATGGGTTGCAAACCATTCCTATTCAGATGTAAACGCATGTTTTACATAAAGCAGGTATTTTAATCACACTTAATTAGGTGAGTTTTAATCTGAAAGAGATCTTGCAGTTAGAAAAAGGCATAGCAAGTGATTAATATCCATTATTGGTGGATATCTTATTGGATGGAAGCTTAAGTATGCGCAATTAAAGATCCTGAAATATAGCAGTGCCCTGTCCATGTCTGCAAATGTTGGCTGGAGTCACTTAAAAGTTAGCTCTGTATTTAAGACTAAGATAAAGCTGTTTATCATGATGGCATAACCCACAATTTGCCATGGAAAACTTGAGTGGAAGAGGCTGGGTGCAAAAAGCAACAAAATACTTGGCAACTAATACCACAATATTTCAAAGATTTCTTTATTAAAGTCCTTTTTCACGTTGTCTTTAAGTTGTTTCTACTGTCTGACAGTAGAAAACAAAACACTCTTGAGAAGTTTCAAAATGCATTAGATTAAAAGGATGTGTTCCATTTTTGGTAGCTACATTTGTTTAGAAAATGGATAAAGAAATTATTTTCATATCACTTCTTTACTCGAGTTACCTCTCATAAAATGTTTATTATTTATTCCTTCAGACTTTATTAAATATAGAGCATAGTTTGCATCCTGCAGGTTACTTCCTACATCTTGTGTTTTGTGAGAAATGCAATCATCTTTAAAAATAAATTGACAGATACATTCCATTTTTGGAGGATATAGACATTGTCATTGTGCTGGAAAACAGAAGTAATCTCAGGTTCCTCAAAACAGAACTGCTCAGAGGTAATCCCCTTATAAACTGATTTGACTTTGATTACTGACTTTAAGCAAGTAGACAAATGTTGCTAGAACTGTCTAAGTGCACCTATGGGAGGTGAGCATGAATGGCCACATTGCAAAGACTTTGGTATTTTTGGACTCTAATGTTATTAAAAAGGAAAAAAAAGAAACAAAACAAACCCAAACTCAAAAGCAAAACAACAATGACAACAATGAAAAAGACTACAGCAAACAAAACAAAAACACAAAAACAAAAACAAACAAAAAAGGAATGAAAAATCTTAGCAAAAATTGAGTTAGGTTGCCTAGATATTGCTAAAGTAGTTAATATTTAAGTCTGTAGGTAAGTGATGCATCTCTCTAGATCACAGCAAGGCAGTTCTCACGCCTCTGTGTTCTGGTGTTGAGTGCCTGGCTTTGCACACCAATTTTCCCAGAATCATTACATGCCTCCAACTGCTACAAGAAATTTTCTAACTGGCATAAGTTTTTCATTCTTACACTAGTTACAAATTTCCTGAAACACCTGTTCTGTAAAACTCTTTAGTGAAGTCATCTATCAATGGCAGACAAGGTACTTCAATGTCAGACTTTGCTATGAGCAAGTTCCACTGTGTACATTTATCTTTCAGCTTTATGTCATGCTACTGATTTTAGAGTAACCATAGCCCTTTTCTCCAGACCCAGGTGCACCAAAGTATCTCTCACCTCACTGCCTCTGCATTGGCCTGAAGGCTTAGTAGACTTCCCCCTTTCACCCACCTATATCCACAGCTATAAAACGCAGTGAGGCTGGCCTGCAGCCTCTCTGTGTCAGGTCAAGGAGAAAAGCACACCAGTGGGGTCAAAAGGACTCTGAGGACACCATGGCTGGGTCATTCTGATCCTGCTTTCTGCCAGACCACCAGGAGAGAGACCTGTGCCTGGAAGCTGAGCTGCACACCCCCCTCAGGACCTTTATGGTCATGAGCAATGACAATAAAGACAGTGCAAAATTCTCCCCTCACAAGGGAGGTGCTCAGGCATTCCCACATATACCCAAGCTATATTAATTCTGTATTTTGTGGGACCCCCACCAGGAGCTGGCTGAGCCACAGAAGTGGTGATGTGGTGAACTTGGAGATGTTCTGTCTGTCCAAGGATCCCTCCAAGCTCTGGGTGCTCACTCCCAGCAGCTTCACTGGCACACCTTCAGTCCCAGGACATGGCTGTCCCTCAGCACTTCTCTGTGCAAACTAATCTTCAAGGCTGAGTTTACACAGAGTAATTTAATGATGAAAGAATGGAGGAGAGGGTGACAGGACAGGTATTTCAGCCTTTTTTTCCAAATTCTTTGTTGGATTTACAGCTGGTTTTAGAGAGGACATATGCTGATGGATATTGAAGAGCTATAGTAACCGCAAATGTGACACCTACTTAACAGATTTCCAGAATTTCTGAGGCATAGGTTGAAATTTATAGTGTTATGCCAGCCAGCATCCTTTAGAACTGCTCTTGAACCAAGCATGGTCAACACAGTGGTTTCAGCCATGAAAAACTGGAATATTTATTAGAAACTGATTAACAAAACACAACATGTCCATTCATCTGTCTGAGCAATTCATCTGAAATTTGAGGAGGAAAGTAATCAATAATTCCACATTTTTTTACATCTCAGTATCCTACCAACACCAGGCTCCCCATGGAGCAAGTCAGTCCACCCAAGCTGACAGATACAGGTACACAGTGGCCCAGAGCAGCAGTGAGAACACTTCCCAAAGGAAATGAAATTGCAATGAATCACTGTGATGAATAGCCTGGGGCAACAGCTCATCCTGTGATTTTAAAAATATTTTTCTTTTCTGTCAATGAAATATTGTCCTGTCAGAAAGCACTGATGAATGGGTAATGCTGGACCCATCTCCATAGCAAGATGAATCTGCCTATTTCCAGGGAATGCAACGTGAGGCTTAGCGAGCCCATCCAGGAACCAGAACACTTCTGCAGCACCTTGGTGCAGACAAGAATGCAGAACAGCAGCTTCTGGCTGGCAAGGCTTTAGAAGAGCTGAGCCAGCAGCTCCCTGTGCAGTGTGCTCCAAGAGCCATCAGGTGCAACAAAAACCTGCTCGTATATGAAAAAACAAGGGGAGCTTGGGGCTGTAAAACAAAGCAAAGGGATGCAAACCTGTTTCTAAATGAGCCAATCATTACAAAATCATGTTTTTCAAGAGCATAACAAGGTTTCACAATGGAAATTAGGCCAGATCTGTGTTCCTCATCTTAAACAGAGGCTACCAGGGCCTATTCAGAACATATGTGACACTGTCATACATTTCATGAGTAAAGCAGATTTGAAAAATGTGATTGAAACAGGGAAAACACCATGCTTTTAAAGACTTGGGAATGTTTCATAAAGATCCTGTGCCATTAAACTCAGAGAGGGAAAAACATATGAAATATAACACACTCATGCCTGCACCTATTGAGAACCTCCTCTAGCTAATTTGAGCCAGACTGGATCCTGTAAATCTATAATAATTTGAGGCAATCATTCTCATTTCTGTGAGAAACTCGGGTTCCAAACAAATCAGAGGAAATTGCTAAGAAATGGGAAAGGATGGGGTCTGTGTCTGTCTCAGGACAACAATATTGGACAAGTGCTTGACACTAACACCTGCATCCCATCTAACTCTGTGGTTAACAGTCAGACACTACTGACTTTGGGTACAATTTCACAGCATAAGGTTTTCTTCTTCTTTTGTAACTTAAAATGTTAGCACTTCATTAATGTTAACTGCACTTCCCAGCAAACTTCTAATATTCATTCACTCTCGTGACAGCCCACAGTTGGGTGTTTCTGGGTGTCTTGCCCAGGACCCCTGAGCTAAGAAGTAAATAGTGTTTTCCATGTCTAGAAAGACTGACATTTTGAGATCTTAGCATCCTTCTCACTGGAGCTTTGGCAGAGGAGAAGGAGGTAAGACACCTGTCCACTCCTCAAGCACCTATCCCAGCACCTTCTGTCCTTTGCATCCTAACAGCACAGTAGGAGCCACAGTGGCATCCCTAGGATTCACTGGATGGGGCAGAAAATATCCAGCCTGTCTTTTCTACTGATGCAGCAGAATTTTTAGATCCATTTGAAAATTACTATTTTCTTTCTTTTCAGAGACCAGAAAGACTCAGGTTTACAGTGATAGTTAATTGAGCCTCCATCCATAATAACCTCATTAAAAATTCACTTTTTTAGTTCAACTGCTATCAAAGGGATTTGGATGTAAATTTGAACTCTGAAAGGGTTAGGATTACTAGGGATATATAAAATGTATATGTGGGTGAACTGCTTTTGCAGCGGTATCTACAAGAAGCTGTTATCAAACATTACAAATATTTTTAATTTTGATGCTAGAAAAATTCCTCATGTGTTTTACCAAGAGGTGACAACAAAGTTTCTTCCCTAGCAGGACAGGTGAGGGACCTCAAGCATCCTGCACTGAAGGAGTTCACCTGAACAGGTGAGCAAGGCTCAGTGCTCCAGCCCGGCTTCTGGGAGAGCTGTGCCAACAAGGAGCTGTGAAAATGAGTGCTGGCAAGGGCAGAGCCATCTGCAACATCCATGTCATTAGTCCAAGCCATGCCTGCAAAAACACATAACAAACCTCGACCTGAATTAATCACATTAAGAAGGGGAATTATTTTGCCTATCACTGTGATTAAGCTGTGTCAGAAGGAAACTTTTTCCATATTGGCAGTTACTAATATTTACTGAAATGCTTTAAGGCATTATTTAATTAAATTTCATTTCACTGTGACCAAGGCCTCCTTTGCTCTTTTCACCAGATTGCCTTCATCGTGCTGATAAGGGGGCTTTTGTCCCCATTTGTTGCAGGGCTTGGGGTTCTTTTTTACTAGTTATGGAGTTTTTAGTGACTTTTTGATTGAGCTGAATACTGAGCCTTTCTGTTTTCTGAATTACTTCACTTTGCTGTAGAAACAGGAAGTAACAATAGTATGCAATTTTTCATGGTGTCTGTGTTTGTCTTGGCTACTTGGTAGGACCACAGAGCTCTCCAGGATATAAGAATTCTCTTTCACTTAGACAAAACCAAAATCATGTAAGATCTTGTCCCATGCAAAAAAATTACAAAGATTTTCCTGGTAAAAGAAAAGTTAAAAAGAAAAAAAAAAAAAAAAGACCCATTATATTGTCTTTAGACAAGTCAATAAAGATTAACATTTGCAGCATCAGCAGGAGTTTGAATCTGGGTCTGCTGCATTTCCATGTTCAGCCCACTCCCTCCCTCTCTCTGACTCACCACAATTAAAGCAAAAGATTCTATCTCAAGGGATGCCCTTCTGTAGGGATCTTCATCTTCAGGCAATCTACATTTTGTGATGGAAAAACGTTTCATACATCATACCTTCAGTTAATTGTAGTATTTCCAGGAAACAATTTGTTTTAAAACCCAGAACGACTCTGGATAGTGGAGATTTTGCATCCAAAGATTCTCTTTAATTTATTTTTTTAAATTTCAGCACTGATCCATTAACTTATCAGGGATAATGGAGAGCATGTTGCTTCTTGTGTAACAGTGCTAATGTATTGCATTTATCAGATTTGGTAATTTTCTGTTTACAGGAAGCCAACATTTACCAGTCATTAGTCTTTATCCTTTTTATCCTTTGCAGCAAGGAGTGATCTGTATTTTCTCCAGTGGAGCCACTGAGATTTGGAAGCCATACAGCCTTGAATCTGATATTATTCACATTGGGAGCACTCTCTCAAATTAACTTATTGCAGAGAAATGTAAATCAATTATGTTTACAGCTCTCAACAAACAGAATTAAAATGTTCCACCAGTCTGCTTCGAATTCCTAATCATTTTTGTGATTAACTCAGTGTCTGGGATTTGCAAGAGAGTAGGAGATGAATTGGTTTCTCTTCATTATCTGACACAGTTCAGTTATTCCTGAGGTGTCCTAAAAAAACAAGCAGCCAAGCAAATTCCCCTTAAATAGTTATCCACCAAGAAGTGGATAACACCCACTGCCATTCCTCAGGACCACTGTGTAGCATATGTCCAAGTCAGAAGGTCATGCTCTTGAGATGGCAAATGGAGTAAATTCAATCCCAGACCAAGAATGAGTGCACAACCAGCCTGGCATGAACTGTGAGTGAAGGCAAGAGAACTGGGTGCATGATATACAGAAATGCAATTTCTGAAAATAATGAGCAACATCCAAAAATGTGAAGCTCAGAGCACTGCTCATCTCCCCACCGTAACATTTGAATGCTGCTCTCTGCAGTTGCCATCTCCCATTGATTCCATTTCATTTGGACCAGTACAATAAGAAGATTTTGATGATCCCTAGGATCTGTCTGCTTTGAAATCACATTCAAAGCTGATCCCTAAGTGTATGATTGTCTCCTGGCTCTGAAGAGCCTTTTGGGGCAGGAGAGGTCTGCCTTACACCACCCTAAAGATCCTGCTCCCTGCTGGCAGCCATCGGGGGTTGCATCCAGGCTCCCCACCCTTCTCCTGGGGAGAGCAGGGATGTCCCTGGGGACACCTTGTCGCTCTCTACAACTAAAGGAGGTTGTAGTGAGCTGGAGGTCAGTCCATTCTCTCAAGTACCAAGCAACAGGATGAGAGGAAATAGCATCAGGTTCCACCAAGGGATGTTTAGATGAGATATTATGAAAAAAATTCTTCCTGGGAAGTGTTAAACACTGGAGCAGCCTGACCAGGGAAGTGGTGCAGTCGCCATTCTGTGAGTATTTAAAGGATGTACAGATGTGGTACTTACAGACATGGTCTTTAAGGTCTTTTCCAGCCTAAACTATTTTATGATTCTATGATTCCATTTCTGAAGGACATGTGTCTTTCAGATATGCCCAAAAAAATACCAGGGCTGGAGCATTTTACCTTTTTGTACAGTAACACATCACCACATTTACCATTATAATCACTTTTGCCTTCCCAGCACACGAAGCAGAAGCTGCCCCATCAGACAGATGGGAGACTCTGGCAGTCTGAGCATGTGCTGGCTCCCTAGGTAACCTGCCATAGCAGTGCATTCTTTCAGGGGAATCCAGGGTGCTCACACTGCCCAAGAGCCCAGACAACTTTTCTGAGATGCAATGGCTGGGTCAGCTCTGCATGAGACCAGCCTGAGCTGCCAGTGCTCACTCCAGCTCATGAGGAATTCGGCCAGCTGGGAGGGAAAGAAGCAGCCTCCACCAGGAGAAGAGATGAGCTTCCACAGCTGCAGGAGCCCAGCTCCCCCTCCCTGTGCTCCAGATGTGCAGGCTCCCATGGGACAGGCACCGCAAACCCCTGCACCAAAGCACAGTTGCACGCAGCAGTAGCACCACTCTTACAAAGCACTTGCTGTGCTCAGCAGGCTTATCCATCTCTGAATTTCAACAGCCCAGATCCTTCACATCCTTATGTAAATCTCTGCTCAGTCTAGACTGACAAAATACATACCTTATGCAAAAGCCTGCACTGATTTCTAGAAATCCAGCATTTAGTGGCTTGACACACTGATGAAATATCACATTTTTTATTCCAACCTTATAATCAGAAAGTCAGAATTATGGTAAATGGAATCTTTTCTATCCTCTGTTTTAAAAGGTCTAATTATTTTATTATTCAGTGTATGTACACGCAGATAAGTAATAATTATTCTGAGTATTATCCTGCATAATAGAGCCAGTTAATGCTCAGAGATAATAGCACAGAGACAGCTCATTATACCAATTTGTACAAAAATAACATAATTATTTTCTTATTCTGAACAAACTTGTTCTGGTGTGATAGGAGCAAGTTTCAATCACTTCTTTATTTGCTGAAAGATTAAATGCTATGCAGCCAGTTAGGTGATTATTATTTTAATGATGAATCATCATGTGCAATGAGGAATTAGCCATCCAAAGGATTTGAAGACAAATTCATATAAGGCTACATTAAAATAAGGATGCTCCTGAAATTATTGCATATCTGTTTCTAAGTAGCCTTCTTAACAGAAATATCACTTAGGAGTTTGTCCTGCTAACAGCTGAGAAAACTCAGATGAGCATGGAGAGGCAGAAACGGTGATGTTTCCCAGTCTGCAAGTTTGAGATGCAGAAAACCAGTTCAGCCACTGAGTGTTTGGTTTCACCAAGGCTGAACTTACACTCCAAAGCAGGACAATGGCAACACAGAAGGTGGCTTTCCTGCAAAAAGACAGCTTTGCTCCTGGATAACCCAGTGGCCTGGAATATTGTGGTCTCTGGTGGATCCAGCAGACTGCTGCCCACAAAGTGGGTGTGGAATTCCTGTGACAAAGTATGTGTTTTATTTTTCCAGCTCTTTTTTCCTTCATCACCACTGATCCAAGCCCCCTTCATTCAGTTCTTCTTTATCTAATCCCTTAGTCCATTTTTACCCTGAAATAAAAACCTCAGGAAAAAAAAGCAGAAAATATAAAACAAATGAAACCAATTCTTGCCACTCTTGGCTCATGTCTCTTTTACTCCAATATCTCCCCCAAAGTCAGCTGTGGCCCAGAGCTGTGTCCTGGGAGCAGGGCAAGGCTGAGCCCTGCCACCACCTACTTTTCTTGTGGGATGGGGCTGCCAGAGCCAGACACTCTGGTGAGACAAGTTACCTTCAAGACAAAAATAAGGGAAGACAAAGGAAGAACTACAATAAAACTCCATGGAAAAGGAAGACTTTAATTTCAAGCTTTTCTGTCTTGCATCCCTTGGAGTCCATCCTGCAGTGGAAAAAGAAAAACACCACTATATTGAACACAATTTCATAACTCACTTCTGCTTTTTATGAAAACTCATTTGTGGTGGGTTTTATTCCGCACCAGCATTTATGCATGTGCTCAGGGAATGGCAAGGTTCTCCTTAACCAAATGAAATACTGTTCTTGCTTCTAGACAGACCTTATGGACCATTGCAATTTCTGTCTTCTAGCAGAGGACCTGAGACTGTGAAATTGTCTACAGGTTTGGGTTTTTTCTATGCCAACTGTGTGAGGGTGAACAACGAGCAATGTTACTCCTCAACCACAGCCTGTGCTGCTCTGACTGGAAACTCAGGCTGGTTCTCAGGCCTAGATGCTGACAAATCTCCTTCTCTAACACAAGCAGCAGGAGCCTGGCTCCATGGACAAAGGTGAACCTTGCCACCTTCTCCCCTGTATCTGGGGCTTCCTGGGGGAATGATGCTTCTCCTTGTTCTGGATTCCAGTTAGTCAGTGATGCTGCCAGTTGCAAATCTTATTCCTACAGTGCTGATGGATTTATTTTCTGTGGATTAGAAAGGGCATTTTGTATCATCTGAATTGCATGAGCCAGCAATAAAATTCACTGGAATATAGTACCTCTATAAATATTTCATAGAAACATGCCAAGTATTATAAAATGTTTCATACCCTGCTCCCAAGCACCATGGAAGCAGGGTGCACACCAAAGGCCTAGGAAGCCCTGTGGTCCAAAGTCTAGGAGGAGCTGTCTGTCCCTTCATTTGGGAAGACGATACACTAAAAATCTTGCTCAGACAAGGTGTTCACCAGCATGTCAAGTCTCCATGACAGCTCAGAATTCTCGCTGTATGCAATCTGAGTCTAGCAATCCTGGGGCTTGGGAAGCCTTCTTCTCCATGCTGAATGAGGCTGACCAGGGACAGCACAGGGCAGGGCACTGGTAGGTGCAGCACAAGGCTCAGAGAGCATCCTCACACCCTCCACAGCCTCTTACATCTCCTCATCCCCACCCCTCACCATTCCCTCCAAAGGTGACCTCTGTGGCTGTCTCCTGCTGAGCAGATGTGCTTTTTATGCAGATGTTGCTGCATACTTGGTACTTGGCAGTAAGTGAGTATCATTTCTAAAAAAATTATAAAACAAGCAGCCTATTTTGGGGCTTATTGCCAACGTTTATTTAAAAGTTCATTTTTTATTTAAAGATGGGGCATTTTAAGGCATTTTAAAATGTTGGTGTTCCAGGTGCTATGCAGTGACCTGAGGCTAAAAAACACATCCAAGCAGCCTGTCCACACAGCATCTGAGTAATTTCTAGAAAGGCTCACTTGCAGTCCACAACAGATGGTACAAAGGTTCTCTCCTAATCCCCACTGTGGTATGTTAAATTTAATTCAGAAAATCCACACAGATCCCTGGGAGAGACAACAGCAGCCCCCGCTCATTTGCACAGAGGAGACCTCTGTTGCAGAGGCCAGTGGGTCCTGAGCTTCCCAAAGCTTCTGATGTTCCAGTAAAATAGCATCAATTTCAATAATCATAGCCAGATTTGCAAACCTCAAGCAGATTTTCTTACCTGCAAAGGGGAAGAGCTAAGAAATCTTTTTTCCAAGCCAGGCTTTCCATTTTCTCAGCTGAAAAGCAAACAGTTCTGATCAAGAAACGCCTCCTCAGGACTGGAAAAAACACAGCAAGAACAAACACATCTGGGACCAGACTTGGTTTGATGCAATTTTTAGTTTCTTCCATTTTGTTTCTCCACAAGGGAAGATAAAGGTTTGCTGTGAGCACACCACCAGAGTCCAGAGATGCTTTGCTGGTGTGCTACACAGGTGAGAAGTGAACCCTTCACAGTCCAAAACTCAGCCTGCTGAGAGCAATGGGCAACACAATGCCAGGATTTCCCTCAGAGGTTTGATGAGCTGATCATCACCATGCAGAGGATGAAGGTGTCTGAGTCCCCTGAAGCTGGCCACACTGCCTAGGGAAGAGGCAGGACTGGGGACTGTGGGGAATGGGTCCCCCCTTTCCATGGGAGGACATTCCCTGGCTCCCACCAACACAAATTCTCCTCTGCACCCCAGAGGACGTGACACACAGTGTTACCTGATTTAGGGAGTAGCCAAATGAAAGACAAAGTGTGATTTCACTTAATCATGGCTGTATAGCACAGCTCACATTTCTGAAACATCCATGCTGCAGCAGCAAGCTGTTAAGGATTGCAGCTATTGGAAAACAGCAATTTAATCCCACAGGAAGCATTGATATTTCATGTTTATTGCTCTTCCCAGCTACCTTTGAGCGGGAAACAAAATTTTGCTCTTATAAATGACTATTCCATCACTAATTGCATGGTGATCAGTTAGATATAACAGAAGGAGTTATGTGGTAAAGATGAGACCCAGAAGTGATTATAAATCATACATAAGGTCATGTGATATGAAGAGCTTCACCGGTATCTCATATTTTGTTCAGGAGTAATTAATAACATTATTAATTTTCTAAGCCTTTTTCATTGCTGTGTGGCCTATAGCCCACACATTTCCACCATCAGTTTTTGTATTTATTCCCCAACTTGAAAAGAAATTGCTCCAATTTTCAACTCAATCAAATCAAGTAGTTCTTATGGTAATAAGAAATTAATTAAACAGAGCAAAATAAAGAGCTAAATCATAGAATCATTAAGGTTGGAAAAGACCTCAAGATCATCAAGTCCAACCTGTCTTCAAACTAGCATCAGTTTATTAATTTGGACTTAGCATTTGAAGACACTCTTGGGTTAAAACAATCCCCAAGATCTCCTTTTCAGTTCTCTAGATATTTTGTCAGGAGCTAATTTACTCTCCATTTGAGGCTGATTTTGACATGAACTTTTAAATTTATCCAGCTTTTAAGGAGAGGAATCGTATTTTGGCCTGTAAACTTGCTGAAAATTAGTTTCAAAATAACTTTATGCATTGTAGGATGTCAATAACATTGAAATAGCTTTTACAGGGTTGCCCCTAGCTCCAAGTAGCTGATGCCTTAAGTTTTAGCTTTCATATTATCCAGATTCTGTACTGTATTAGTATATAACTGAACTTCATATAAAGTGTTAGCAAGTTCTCCTCACAGGGTAGTTGGACAAAACAATCCCTTTCCAGCCTGAGAACCAAGAACACCATTGCAGCTTCAGACCCAGAAAGTATAAACTGCAGCAAATTGAGGAGAGCAAACTGGGAGGATGGAACTTCATTACCTGAAGCTGTAATTGGACAATTAACCCCAATATGTAAATGGACCAAAACTTATAAAAGTGTGAAAACTCGTGACTTGGGTCCATCTTGGGTGTAGCCTCAGCCAGGCTCTTGTACCAAGAGCTCATGCCCAAGGTGTATCCTTTGAAAGTCTTTTCAATAAGTTTACTTTATTCCTTTAACACTGTCTAGCCTCTGTTCTAGGTAGCCTCTTAAGGCATCACCTCCTTGGTCAATATTCCTTGCTTGTTTTGTCTTACTGTACAGATTTTGGTGAGCTTTTGGTTTGATATCCATGGTTGGTTTGATATAATCTGGTAAAATTCCTACAACAGTTCAACATTAGGGATCAAACTAGTAAATTCCTGCAACATGTCCCCTGTCATCTCATTTCTGTTTTGTTTTTTTACACTGAAAGCCATTAACCAGTCTTTTGATAATTGTCAGTCAGCACAGACATGTACCCCCTCCACCCGGCTGCTCTTAATTACAGGCAAATACAGCTGTTTAGGAACAGCCAGGAGAAACACTTCTTGCTCTGGGAGCCAGCTGCAGCTTCGCAGAGCTGAACAGTGGAAAAAGAAGAGAAAACGGAGAAGCTAATTCCACCTGATTTACTTGTCCTGCAGCATTTCCACTTGTTGGGCTGCTGTTTCAGAACTGACACATGCATCACTGTGGAAAAGCACATGGATTCAGTTATGTCCTGAGTCATGACAACCAGAAGAGGCTGCTGATGGATCTGAGGAGTCAGAGATGGGGCCATATGGCTGTCACCTTCTTTGCTCCTTCAGCACAGGATTTCAGTGCTCATAAACCAAAAGGGGTATTTCTCCACAGTGCTCTGAAACCTGATCACAGTGTTGGGGATGCCTTTTGTCTCCACTCCAGGGCTTAAATCCTGCAACATGACCTTTAGTCTGGCAGAGTCACACTTTTTTGTATGGATATGTTGGGGTTTTTTTAAGGACAATCTATTATGCTTATGATGTGTCATTTTTTGAAACTTAAGAGCTGCTTTCAAATACTGGAAATAATTGATTTACTGGAGCAATATGATCAGACACACTTCATGCTTCGATCTGCAATAGAGCCTGGTACAGGGTTCATCTACTGCCATCATACCCTTACTGACCATGTGCTCATAAGGAACAGGCACGTTTTTCCTCACTGAGCTGCCATACAGCTGCTACAGCAGATTTTCCTTCAGGTGATGGACTAGCAAGGGCAGACCACATCCACAGCCATTTAGGAGGAGGTAAAGTCCCAGATCCCATGTCCCTGTTGTTGAAAGATGCATATTACACATAAAATGTGGGTAGGTCTTATAGCTAAAAGTGTTATGTTGTTCTCTTAGCATCTGACCATGACCAGGCTGCATGAACTGCAGGGCTGGAGCAGTGGCTCTGGATAGGGAACACTGGATACTCCAAAGAAACTGCAAGCAGTGGTTGCTCTTATGTTCACTGTGGTCCTGGTTCCTTTTCTAACTTCCTCCTAGTTCCTTTTCTGCAGAAAGAGACTCTCTTGACACACAAAGACCTTTTTCTCACTCCTTTCGTCTTTGTTTTTCTGTGCAATACTGCAGAGAGGTCATGCCAATTGAAATGTCATGGTTTTGTCTGTGATATTTTCATGTCCCTTTTCTTTTCTTTTTTTTTTCTTTTTTGGCCTAAGATCAAGGAGAGAGAAAACTGAGTAAGTCATTGCTACATAAACTCAAGTCTCCATAGCAACAATGAAAAATGTTTTCCTTCCTCAGTTCTACAATTCCAATCCTGCAGTCTCACCTGAGGCTTGGGAGAGTGGCAAGAGGTTAAAATATTTTCCAACTTACTTGTTTGTTGCAGTTTTGAAAGTAGGCTACTGGGGTGAGTGGCATGGGCCAAATTAGACCCAAAAGCTATCCTGAGATCTGGAGTGTGAGGCAGGGGCTTGGGAAGGGCAGGTAGGAAATACTGGATTTATCTCTGTAGGACTTGTATGCTACAGTGCTGTAGCACAAACTGCCTAAGACAAATAAAGCAGTGGAGAAGGGAAAATATTAACACTAAGCAGTGCCAGTCTTCCTCTGACCATGCCACCACTGTGGGATCAGGAAGGCAACACTGTACTAAATCCCTAGAAAATATGGGGCTGCATTGCTATATTTGCACCAAAATCAAAGTAATTGTCCCAGGTTACTGCTATGGACCTGCCACAGCTGTGCAGAGCACAGGAGGCAAGCAGGCAGTGCTGCACTCCTGAGCACAGGGAGCAGACACACATCTGTCACCACTCTCTCCTGCAGTGGACAAACTGAATTTTCCAGGACAAACTTGGGAATTTGGAACCTGAGGAAGACTGGATCCCACAGTCTGAGCTAGTGCTAGTGCGACAGTGATAGCACCAAGACCTTGCCTGTGGCTTTGGAGCTCTGTGTGATGGATCAGCACTCGGCAGTGGCTCTCCAGAGGAAAGTACCTTAAAATAACAAGAGATGCTTGGAAGACTTACGTTTTAATAAAGCCCGTTCTTCCTAAATCCTTTCTTCCCTGGCTGCCAGGGGGCTGCCAGTGAGCAGAAGGAAGGGCTGCAGATGTGCAGCTCCGTGTGTGTGCCACACTCCTGTCCACACCATAGCAACAAGTCTGTCACACATCATTAGGCATCCGAGTTGTTTGTGGAGGTATTGATTCCCCCTCCCTCAGAGTCTAAGTTCCCCCATATGAGATCAGCAACCAACAGCATGACAGGTGCTCTGCTGGTCTCCAGTCTCTCTGGTGACCAGTGAGAGGATCTAAAGGATTGCATGAAACTGATCCAGAGGAGATTTAGGTTGGATAATAGGAAAAGGTTTTTCACACAGAGGGTGGCTGGGCACTGGAACAGGCTCCCCAGGGAAGTGTCACAGCACCAAGCTCAACAGAGTTCAAGAAGCATTTGGACAACACTCTTGGGCACATGGTGTGATTTTTGGGACTGTCCTATATGGGGCCAGGACTTGAACTTTGGTGATCTTTGTGAGTCACTTCCAACTGAGGTCATTTTGTGATTCTGCGACTAGATGGACAAAAGCAGGCTGAAATAGAGATGCATTTACCTTATTGCACGTAAAAATGCATTTAATTTCTTTTCCAAGCTGATCTTTCAATTGACAGTGTTAATTTGGAATAGCTGAACTGGACAAGAATGGTATAATTTAACTCAGAAGAAGAAAACAAAGCAGAGTAGTTCAGGTACATAATTTGTAAAGAAAAGCCACAAACAAGTTTTCCTTTTTACTGTACCTGAGAGTACATTCTGGGGGCACTGTACAACACCATCTTAAAATGATACCTAGGACAGGACAATTTTCCCACTACCCAGCAGTATGTGCCTACATTATAAGTTGAATCTAATGGAGTTCTCAAGTCAGTTTTAACTACTTGATTAACTAGAGTTTTTTTTTCATCTTTGAAAAGATAATTTGCTGAATTATAATCAAAGGTGACTTCACTGATAACAGCATGATATTTTTAATATGTATTCAAGTAGTCTGCTCTGGGAGGCTTCCTGTGCTACAGATTCTGTACATTATTCCACCACAATAAAGCTAAGTGAAATCCTGCCTTTGATACAACCTCAACAGGGAATTTCCATCTTAAGAATCCTCTGCATGTTTTATTGGTTTTGCTGTTAATCTCACAGGGTGAACACATATCAGTGTTTCAGATTCTGTACTTGTGTTTTCTCCAGTCAAAACCAGAAATAGGAGCCTTTGGGTAAAAAATTGGTAAATATTCATTTGCTTAACAAAAATTTCACTTCAACCCTCAAGGAACATAAATGGCATAAACGAGAAGGCTCATCAGTGATAGAAGTTAAGTCGTGGTGTTTCAACAAACGACTTGTTAAGGGCTTTACAGTGGTAATAAGCACTCATGTTCCTCAGCATTTATAACAAATTAACAAATATTCCACAACTAAAGCTCATTTTATTAAACAAAAGATTCTTGTTTATACTTCAAGTACTAGCTTTGAAATGGTTACAGAGCAGATGAAACACTGAACTCCCCAGGCACACATAACAGTTGTGCAGGATCATTGAAACACCCGATATTTCCTCATGACACACCGCTACAAGCAGCAAAACCATTCAGTTCTTATACACTGAATTTATGCACTAACTTACAGCTCTCAACTCTCAAATGAACAAAGAATACTTTGTATATACATATGTAAAGGTTGTATCTAAATAAAATTTGGTTCTATGATCTACATGTACCCTACCTGGTGGGCAGAGCCACTGGAAAAGCTGGAAGGACTCAGCATTGTCAAGGCTGAGCAGAGCTGAGGACACTGAAACTGCTGAAAATGTTCCTACCAAAGTTAGTGGTTTTGTAGCAGATGCGTAACAAGAACAGATAATTTACAAGTGCAAATATTATCACTTCTAACACCATTTAATTTGTGTCCGTTTTGCATCCAACTTCCTGATTTGGCTCAATGGGGAAGACCCTTCCATACACCATTGTCTTAGGTTACAATGAAAGATATAACCAGAATTATGTATTCTATTACCATCTTCATAAACTGTTAAAATAGGTGGGGCAGGGTTCCTTATCTTTTCCATGACTCATCCCTGGTCTCCCTCTGGGCTATCTCTGCTAATGGGACATCAAGGTCTCCCATAAAATTACATCATTGCACTGAGATGTCCCGCCAAGGGGGAGGAACCAGACATTCCTACCTGGATATAATCTGAGGCTTGGAACATGATGGAGGCACTACCACTGGATTCCCAGAGTACAAGAGCTCGATACCCACTACTGGTCCTCGAGAGAGAGAAAGACCAGATTGTTCTACAGGATCACCCTTTTGACAAAACCGAACAGGTCATTCCAACAGGACTGCAGCTACTATTTAATCAGACTGTTACCACCACCCTGACCAACCAGGGTGTCAGGTTATATTCTGACTGCCAGTTTAAGCCAGTGTTTCTGCACTTACTGCCTTTAATTTTCCTATTAAACTTCCTTGGAACCTCCTGCTGTTTTATTTTCAAACTAGCACAACCATTGCTCACTGAGAGGCAGGCACACCATGCCAGGACACAGAGCAGTAGGAGGTGGGTCAGGCAGTCAGTCCTGTTTAGAAGAAGCCCAAAGCAACACCCGGGCTGCTGCATCTGTACCCTCCTGCATCTACGCCATCCAACAGGTAGCATTTACCTTTAAATTCATTCCAAGAGGTCTGATAATCAACCAGTCACCCCAGGACAACAGTTAAGCCAGATAGCACATAGAGACTCATTTTGCCCCAGAATGTGAGCTGTTTTTCACAGTGATGCAGTGATTCAGCTTTCACTCTACATCAAAGGTACATAGATCCTTCCTGGTCCCACTTGGATAAATCAGTCTGCTGGAAGATTCAGCCTTCTATCTGCTATTAGTTTAGCTACAGAAAGTAGAAAATAAAATAGATTATGACAGGCAGAAAAAAGCCTGTTTCTTTCATTAACTGTCCAATATTTTTAACTAGAAGCCAACTAAAATTCAGCCACTGACTCATCCGTGCATTGTCAGTGTTTCACAAATACGTATTCAAGAAGAAATAGAATGTCCACTAATAATTCCAAAATATTAAAATCCAAATAGCTAAGGAATAAAACTTCTTCATAAATCCTACCTTCAAGATGTTACATTATTAATTTATTTTTAAGGAATAAATATATCCTAATAGCTCTTGCCAGGCAGTCAGTTAAAAAAAAGCAGAAACCTACATCATAGGCATAATAAAACACTGAAAGAAGGACATTTTATTTGTTCTTTTTAAGATGTATAACTTTGCATATCAAAACTGGTAGTTTTTAATGAGAGAGATTTCTGAAAATTCTTTACTAGTTGGAAAGACTTCAGCTTGTGTTTTTTCCAGCTACTTAAAACTTCAGCTCCTTCCAACTCCTACCAGCTGCCAGGAAATCACAGAAAGTGTTACCCCAGATAAGGCTCAGCCAAGTCAGCCAGTGAATTGCATCACTCTTTTTTAGCTCCAGAAGAGAACAACAAAATATAATGGATCTTTCTTAATGGTTAAGCTGAATGGAGAGAAGTCTTTTAAGGGTGGTAGAAGACTTTCAGTGGTGAGTTTTATAGCAGCAATGCATACAACACAGAAAACACAAGAGTTTGTACTCTTCTAAAGTGATATGGGCTATTTTTCCTTATAAGGTAAGTATAATTTTTTTCTTCTAGACAACTCTTGCCATTTGAAATAGCACACTGTTTGAAGTTTTGAAGCATTTCTAATAGATGCTTTCTTCTGTTCATTGTCCTTTAAACCAAGTGTAAAGTTACCCACAGAAGTGTCCTGTACCTTAAAAAATCCCAGAAATTAAAGAAACAGCATCTGTGTCACTCTCTTTCTGTGACCACAATGAGAAGCGCACTGTTTTCCTCAACTTAACTGTCACTAACCACACTTGTTAATCAAAGAATTTTTTTAATGCATGGCAGTGTTGGCATCACAAAGCTTCTGTGGGGCCCCACCACTCGCATAAGCCCTGCTCAGACCAGAGCACACCTTACTATTAGCACTGTCTGTCTTAAAGCCAGCAATCTTGAAAGATGCTTCATTCCCATAATGGAATTTTGGCTTTTGTGAGAGTCGTTTTAGACAAGAATACAAATATTGTACCAAATACAAACTACTGCTAGGAATGAAAGAAAAAACTGTTGGATTTACTAGAAACAGGGTTGTGCATGTAAAAATGTTTACCTTGACTCCAACTCCTTTTCGGTCTCATTACAAGCTTAAGTTTTTCATACCATATAGCAATTTTTCATTATTAATTAATTTAGCCTCTAAAAATCTCGGTGCATACATGAGTAGACAGATGCAAAACAAGTATTTTAACTAGTTTAATTGAACTAACAAGTGCCATTAAATATATTGATAAAAGTAACGACGCTTTAAATTGCAGTATTTGAAATTAATTTGAAGCAATTTGGACATTGACTGGAAAGCAGGTCTACTACCAATCAAGTACTGGAAACTAAATCTGTTGCCAACACATGAAAATTACTTTTGGTATGAAAACCAAATAGATTTAGTGATGGAATTTCTGATTACATCTGATGGAAGTGCAACAGAATAAATCTTTATGCCCTAAACTCTGGAGCTGGATTAGATTTTTAGACTTTAAACTGAAAAAAGAACAAGACTTTAGGAGTGTGTGAATGTCAGTATCAGAGACTATTTTCAAGTTTCCTATTTTCACATGCCATTTGCTTCCCACTTTGATGCTGGGGCGTCCCAGGTATGGAGCAGGCCAGGAAGGAGCTGCCATTCTCTCCAACCATGCCCCTGAAGCACCAAGAATCAGGACCTGTGAACAGCCCTGCAGCCTGGATGTCATCTCTGCCCTTCCATCCTGTTTGCATTAGGTGTTTGAAGTTACAGCATGTTCCTACTGCACATACAAGGCAGTGGGTGCCAGAGGAAGATGGAGCGAAGCAAACACACGTCTCTCACACAGCAATCCTACAAGTGAACTTTTAGTAGAAATGAGCAACTTGCAGCCTACAATCCCATCAAAGAATTGGGAAAAGAGGTAAAGGAGAAAAAAAGAGGCTGCTCCTGAAATTGCTCCCCACTCTGTTACAATCCAGGAGCACAGCTCTGGCAAACAGCATGTTGTTACAAATTGAGACAGATGGAAATGTGCTTTCTTGTCAAAGCTGTTATTCCACAAAAGCAAAGAAATTCTGTTGCCTTGAATGTGCTGTGGGTAACAGACAGAGAAAGGTCCAGAAATAGAACAAAACTAATAATATAAAACTAGGTTTGGAAGATGAAATTAAAGCTGTCTTTTGCACAGAAAGGGGTGTGTTTTTCTTAACAGAAAAAACCCCCATTTTTTTTTTTAGTTCCAACAGTATATGTTACAACAAGCACACATTGTCTTACTGAATATTTAACCTATTAGAAATATATTAATAATGTTCATCATACAGTATTATCAACAGAATTTCTGTGATCATTTACAAATCCTGAACTGTAAAAAATATTTCATAATATAGGATCCCAAGTTTTTAAAGAACTTTTTAATTCAAACAATTCAAACTACAGCACAACCCACTCATTAAAGGTTTTTAAAAATTTTACTAACAATAATATGAACTTAGCTTTGAAAAAAAATGTAGAATTTTCTGCATAAGAATGATTCAAGGTTAATTTAATTATGAGCTACATCTTTTATTTTAAAGTACTTTTCACAATTAGCTCAAGAAGAAAGCCAACTTCCAATTTCACCAGTAGTATGCTTTTCTAATACTGCCCATTTCTTTCCATGAAAACAAACCCACTCTAGTACCTTTCCTTTGTCTACTGAATCCTCACCAGAAAACTGCCACAGTGGCTGGGATGGCAGGAGTGCCATGACCTTCCTGAAGAAGAGTCCTGAGAAGGACGGCTCCCTGAGCAACAGGCACGTCCCTCTCCTGGCCCAGAGAGCAGCGTCCAGCTCAGCAGCAGCTTCTCCCAGGCAACGCAGGGGAGAAAGGACTGGAGCTCTGGCTAGCAATTCCACAGAGAAATCAGCCTTTATTAGAGCAGGGCTCTCTGTGGAGGGAGCCAGCACAGAAGCTCTCTCAACTGGGGAAAAACCGGGCTAGATATAGGGAAGGTGAGAGACAGGGAGAAACCAGTAACCAATGGGATGCAGGCACGGGGGTGGAGAGTAAAGGGAAGAACCAATGGTGAACCAGGGATTAACATAGGGTTGCAAAGGTCTCTGGGGGAGAAATTTTGTTGCTCTCCAGAACAACAGGGCCTGTGGATTATAGATGAGTTCTCCAAGGGAGTGCAGCAAGCTCTCTGCTGGCTGGTTCTCTGACCTCCATGGAAAATAAATGCTAATAGCAAATTTTCCATTAAGGAAGAGGATGACAGACAAACAGAAAGATGTTTTGCTCTACAGGTGCCAAGATTACAAAACAAGAAACACTAACAACTCCGTATTTTAAAAATGTCAATTTACTTTTCCCAAATTCTTTGTCTTCAACATCCATTAGAAGGAAAAAAAGAAGAAAAAAAATAATGCAATTAACATAAAAGTGTTGTGATTATTCAATTTTTCCATTTATTCTTGCACAAAAAGTGAAACACATCCATTTCAGACAAGTTATAGCATCAGCAGCATCCATTATCTTACAGAAACCACATTCATGTACAACTGGAAAAAGCAGTTTCAAAACACTTCCATATGCATTAAAATATTTTTTCAATCTTTTAAGTTTTGTATTCTGAGTCTTTAGAAATGGTGTTTTTACTTGGTTTGGTAGCCTCGTCCATCAGTTCCTTCAGCTGCCCAATCTGTTCATCACGGAAGTCATTAAGTTTTTCTTCTGTCAGCTGGATTCCATATACAGCCTTTTCTCTCAAGTTTTGTTTGTCCTCATTAATTTGTTGCTGGATCAGTGCTGCATAGTTCTAATGAGAAAGAAATATAAAGGTCACAAAACTGACAAAAGCAAGATTCAGGTCAACTTTTTTTAATAGCATTTTATTGTAACAACATACTTTAATACAATCTCCTACAGTCTATTAATCAACAAGAAATGATTAAAAAACCTCACACTTTTGATAAGAAAGAAAAGTTATTAAAGCATTTCTAGTATCTACAGTCAATTTTATGCAGCTGGTTTAAAATTCATATATGTATAGATTAATGCCCTATCATATACTACTACTGAAAACAAAACAAAATTTAATTATAGATCTAACATATGTATTAAAATAATCTTTCCTATATAGCAGGATATCAATAGGATACACTTTGTAAACACTTTGTAAACACTATGTAAACACTTTGTAACCATCCAGAAAAGCATTATTCCCAATTTTCAGCTAAAAGAAACGTCGGCATTGTGTACTGAATTGTTAATCCAATTACCACAAAAAGTAACTAAAGCCACTGCTTCAGCTGTATGTTTAATAATTCCACAGAAGTGGGCAAGAAGAAAGATATTCATAAGCTCATGATAAACTTCAAAATGACACTAACATAAATACATTACATTGTTAGTGGACTATGTCAAGCCTCACTGAAATCAGCAGGGTCTTACCAGCCCTGTTGCAAAGCTTAATTCATGTAGATTTAAAGAAAATAGGTAGATAAAACTGAGGCAAACAAAAATAGATTTTATTCGTATGGACTCTGAATCAAACTGATTCTTTAAGGTTCTTCCCAACATCACCTCTCCTGCATTTAAATTAAATAGGCATTCAGAAACAGTGACACCACAGTTAATTCCCATGGTAAACTTATACCTCAGTGGTACTACCTCATGGTAGAGCTGATGTAGGGTTTAAAAGAAACTAAATAGGTTTTTTCCCAGTGATTGAACAATCACATGGTAATGATAAGAGAAAAAATTGTATTGGTTAATTCTTCAACTTCGTAATTTACAGAATTTCTTATCAAGGCAGCTGAACAAATGTGATCTCTGAAGCTACCCAGCAGACCAGTAACACACTGACAGTTACACATCAACCATTCTACCTCATTCTATTTTATTCTATCTTTGCATTTCTGCACAGAACAATTCATTCAGTAGTGACTCTGGTCTAGAAAAAGAACAAAAACAAAAAACAAAAACTAACAAAGCCTCATAAAAAAACCCCAAAAGCAAATCAACAACCAAAAAACCCACACAAACAAACCCCACCCCACTTTAATTATACCGAACAACATTCACAGCATATAATTCAGAAACAATACTGAAAGCAAGCAATGCAAAAGTCTTTCCATCTTATCAAGAGATCTGACTGAACACACAAACCCCAAGAACCCCTTCATGCAGTGTCCTATCAGTGCAGGTTCCACAGCTGGAAAAAGGTCCTTCCCACTGCTAATAACAACCATCTGGGAGCAGCCTGCAGCTACTGCTGCAGGCATGAGCTCTGGTACCCAGAAATAAGTCCAGTTAAGAAACAGTTACAATTTTACAAACTGTTGACTGTTTTCCAAAAATATCAAATTAATTACTAGCAAATAGTCTGCAATTTTTTTATTTTTTTTTTCATCTAACATCACAGCATTTCATCTCACAGCACAGCAGCATTATAGAATCCAGATCTCAGAAGTGGTGGTCCTCAACAAAGCTGCAATGCCCACTCTCACAGGTGCCCTGCACCCAGACACAGGGTCATGGACATCCCCTACTCCTTACACCAGGTGTTCTGCTTCACAGCACTCCAGTGGGCTCCCATCTGGACATCACTGCTGGCTCTTTTTGGACTCATCTACTTGTCCCCACTCATCACTTGATTCCAGCTAAACAAATGTTTTGTACATGCCAGAAAGCCTCAATGGTTGAAGTTTCACCTCCATCTGCAATGTGAACAGAAATTCAAAACTGGACAGTGGAATCATGCTAGGATCTGTTTGGCTCCTGACAGAAAATGGAGCTTTCTCACCTCATTTTACCAAAGTCAGTGGTGTATCAAAGAAAGTATGTTGCAGCCTTTATAGAAGTGCTGAAAGCAAGATGAACTATATGGTGTAACTCATTTTTTCTGCCTGTGTTACCAGATGAAGAAAAAACAAAGTCTGCATTAACTGTTTAACACATTAGTGTTCCCTCAGAAACTAATACTATTATTACGTGATCAGTGATTTGTGGAAAGGTACTACGTGATTTGATGGTACATAGTAATTTAAGATTCAGCTCCTATACAAAAAATGTGCTGTCACCCTGTAAATTAAAGCCTCCTGATAATGTTTTCATAGTTTTAGTTACTTTCCCATTAAAGTTCTATAAACTTAAGTTGTTTATCAGATTCCTTCTAAGAAATGTCTTTTGATGGATGTTTCGCATGACCAGTGTGATTAGGAAGGTGGTAACTTAATTATCCAATCCCTGGTCACTATAGAGAATCTGTAAATACTGGAGTCAGACAATAAAGTGGCCTTTTTTCCTGTTCTAACACTGAGAGACATTTGTGTGAATCATTTTGTGTCCTTTAGCGACAATGTGCCATTTTCCTAGCAGCAAATGAATTTAATGTGCTGAACTCCGTTTTGTAACAGGTTTAAAAACATAATGAAAAATAAAAGGGGAAGAAGCTAACATTTCTTCTTTCAATAATATAACTTTCATCATAAAATACAATAATCACAGTCCCTCTCAGGTAATAAGAAGCAGTATATTCATGTATGGTCTAGTTTTCATTAGAACTTAATAAATACAGAATTTAACTACTTTCTAGTGTCATCTTCCTTACCAGCAGAACAGAAACAAATTCTTGCTTAGCTTCCTCAAACAAAGAAAATTACTTCACTTCTGCCTTTCGTTCTATGTTATATTTAACTACATCTTCCAAATACAACAAAACTCGTTTGTCGTCAATCATGACACAAATCCTTAGCAGATTTTTCAAGGGCATCTTATTTCAATTATGGATCGCACTGTGCTCACACAAAAACAGAGACAGGAGACAAAATGTAACACAAGTAATCCTGCACCCTCACAGAGCCAGCCTCAGCATACACAAGGATAGCACAGGGACACAGGAGCGCTCCTCCCTGGTGGATTTTTAGGTTGGTTGATTGTTTCTTTGGAAGTAGATCTTACTACAATGATCCTCTGCCTGCACCAGCTGTAAACTTTCTTTTACATGAAAAAAGCAAGCAAAACCCAAATCACCACCTGAATGGCAAAAGCCTTTCCCCCTTGTATGTGACTGTCACCAGAAACACAGAGGATCAGAATCAAGCTCAAGTTACAATCACCTCTCCTGATCATTTACATTCAAAAGATTTATTTCGTATTAAATCCCAGCCTGCAGTCCATCCACATCACAGACAGCCTTCTCGCTCTAAAGGAGGCCCAAGGTAACAGTCCAAGGTGCAAACTGGACATGTCACTGCATTGACATTGGTGTGTGCAACCACAGAGACACCCAGAAACCCTCTGTATCGCCAGTGCGCAGGCAGATCCCTCACCTGAAAGAGGAGGTCATGCCTCTACCTCAGATCACTGGCATCTACAGCATGCATGCTGAACCCAAGCATCAGGCTCTCTTAAAACCCTATGAGTAAATGCTTGCACCTCTAAATGATTTATACCAAAAACCAGAAAGTGAGTGTTTGCTATAGTCAATAACCTTAGGGGTTTTTGTTTAAATTCACTAAGTGAAGCAAATACAGAGTTCTCCTCTGCTCTCTGACTCACAGGCATTCACAGAATGCACAAATTCATTAAAAGGGCAAGGGGATGGGTGACATTTGAGGTCTAAAATACCACACATTACAGAAAGAGCATCAGCCTTCTTGTTTTCCAAGTTGAGAAATGATTAAATAGAAAAATAAAAGCAAAAATTAGACAACCAAAAGCCTCACTTCCTGACTGCCAGATATATACAGTCCTACCAGATACAGTCCACACTGACACACATTTATCTCATATGCTAAACAATTGCTGATAGACATTTATTATTTAATCATAAAATTAAATGGGTTAAGAGCCCATTTTCACTGGACAGAACAACAATCATAAGTTTTATTATCATTTTTATTTTCTCTAGCCTCTTCCTAAACATGTACAATGCTGCACTTTAGACAACTGCTCCAAAAAATCTCAGTAAGATATGTCTGTTCACAGTAACTACCTATACAATTCACTTTCAATTCAGATTTTCTCTTTTAAAAAGGTCTAAAATTTTTATCTCCTTTAAGAAGTTCAAGTATAAAGCTGAAGTACTCATTCATTCCAAAAAGACTATCTCTACCTGTAACCAAATTAATGACAGCATTGATTAAAAACATTACTGTGACCAGATCAGAAAATGCTACTCTGAGATGTGTTAAACAAAGCACAGTCAGGCACTAGAAAAATGCTATCTGTTTATTTTAAATTTATTTCTTTCAGGGTGACATAAAAAAAATTAGCACGGCCTGACAGGCCACTGTCATCACTCCCTGGAAGTTAATTTCAAATTGCAGCATTTCAACTGTTTCTGCTGTCATTCAGAGCAAAATCAAATACATGCTGCCAAGGTGGCAGCATGAAGAAACAGCTGTGAATGAACAGCACAGCAAGAAGCACCCTGTTCTTATTATTGCACACAGATATGTTGAATTAATTATTTCACATTAATTCAGATAGAATTCTGCAAATTATTTACTATATTTTTTACTGTAAAACTGTTTTGATGTTAAACTGAGAATCAGAAAAACATACAATATTACAGAAGTGCTTTTTAAATGGGCACTACACCTCATGAAATTCCAGAGTATCTTCATCAATTTTACCTGAAGTCGTAAGTATAGCTAGAAATGCAGCAATAAACCCATGAAAATTCAACCTCATTTAAGCACAGCTTGATATACCACTTCAGTGAACATTTTCATGCATTCACATACACAATAACCCATAACAACCTATATTTCACCAGATAAGACTATTAAAAATAGCCCTAAACGTTTTTAAAATTGCATAAAATACAATTACTGCCGACTTAATTAACTAATGTGAATAAACACCTCTGTAAAGTCCCACATCCTCTAACAGGAGCAATCTTTTATCAATTTCAAATTTTAAATTTTAAATCACTTTTGGTTTTGTAAAGGTCACACCATTAACATGTAAAAAAAAGGAAAATCAATATACTACAAAGAGTTCTGCGTAAGCCCTCCCCCTGCTTTTGAAAATACCTATCAAATGGTATTTGAATGATACCAAGTAATGACCTATGGCAGCATTAGAAGAGCTTCTTATGTGAATAATTAACAGTAATTGCTGGGAAAAGGGCAACAGAATGAAGAATTAAGACTTTCACTCTGAGGTACCTAGCACAGCAGAGGACCTCTAGGGAATAAAGATGTCCAGCTCCACTGCAAGTCTTGCAAGAAGGTGAAAAAGCAAATTTCTTGTGCAGCATTTGAATCACCTCAGCAGACACCATATGAGTAACAACATACCAAGCATATACAAGAAAGAAATAGCTATTGTAATTCATGAGAAGCTCTAAAACAAGTTGTGTGAAGTGCAGCTTGGATAAGCTATTTTGTATTTCAGTCCATTATTAGATGGAAGGATTTGCAGAGATCATTTAAGCCAAGTCATGCACTTGCAATGGGACTGCCTACACCTAAATATCACGTGCTAAGTGAAGCTAGAGATGTAGCTTGTCTTTGTGCTGGCCATTGGAGAGAGAAACTTCTGTCTTAAACATGATGTGATGACTAGATACACTGTCCTCCAGAGATGTGGGTCTCTTCACTGAGAAAGCTACTACATGCCTCTGTGTCTCTGGCTGTAGATAACAGCTATCTTAATCAATTTCCTTGCTTATGGTAAAAGAAAAATGTTCATTAGTTATTTTGTTTTGTACTTTTTTAATTACAAAAGGCAACAAAAATACCATTTCTCCTTGAATGACTCTAAAATCCCTCCCCTGGAGTTTATTTTATCTTTTTCTAATGCTGCTGATATCAGATGTGGCAACATCCTAAAGTGAAACACATGAGAGAAAAAATCTGTACTTCCCCTTTATCTTTAGAACAAACTTTGAATTACACATAATTTCATTTCTAGGGATGAAAGAGCATGTCATCATTTCCAATTACAATGCACAGAGGTAAAACAGATTTCTTCAGGACAAAATATATGCATCATAAAGAATAGGAACAAGAAAACATCGAAGTTTACTAACAGTTAATCTGAAAAGAAAAGCCATGAGAACTTTAACAATATCAGGATTTCCCAGGATATTCAAGAAGGATATTAGTACATGACTATCAACCAATTTCAGGGAACTGATCACATTAACACAATGATGCACAATATAGAATATAGAATTGTTACCATAAGGGGTTTGGGGTTTGGGGTTTTTTTCAGTTGCTTGCTTGTTTGCAATTTGGGAGCAAAGAATGAAAAATTGTTCAGCTGAAATGGAGCCAGGGAATATAATTATGTAATACTTAGTAATCAGCATGAAGAATTATTATTTGATCAGGAAGGTATAAAATGGACTGCTTTTTCTGAACACAGTTAACTAATATTGTTAAACTGAAAGAAATGACATTTATTTAGAGGAATGTGAAAAAAGCTCAAGGACTAACTCAGCTTTGTTTGTTGCTTAAATAACATGTTACTTTAATATCCTTTTTTAATGTAAGTTTATGAGATCCTAATTTGAGGTGAAAGTGGGAAGTTTATGGCCTGGCCATCAAGGTAAACATATATAAATTGCATCCGAAATGGAACACAGCACCATTAGAGTACAATTAGAGTGACTACTGTCATTTGTGGAAAAACAAACTGTGATTATTTATTTCTTTCTGAGTGTAGAATACTTACACCACTATTGTACACTAGGGCCAAAATACAGGTCACTAAAAGCTTTTTGCATCATCTGGTAACAACCATAGTCTAAGTCTCTAAGTTTCTCTCCACTTAGGTCAATAAGCTTCATCTTAAGACTTACACAGAAAGCCTGATCTTATTCTAAGGAATAAGGAAGTTAAAAAATTTAGAACATACTTGGACATTTAAGCAAAAATAAAATGGCCAATTAAGTTCTGGAAAAAGAGATCAATCTGAAATGTGGGTACAGCACAAGAAATGAAGCAGGAGGAAGAGATGGAAGGTAGAACAAAAGAAATGGGGGTGCAATTGGGTTCCAATGGCTAAACAAGATCTTGCCACGGTTCTCTATCCTTGGAGAGGTGGTATTGCATGCTGTTAATTTAAAACAAGGCAAGGGAAAAGACTGGAAGTCATAGTATCAGTTTGGTTTTAGGAATTTCACTTCTAAAGCATCAGTTACACTGTAATATTTCTATTTAAACATTAAGCTAGGAAATCTTGGCAGTGTTTCACTGCAGATAATTCCCAGACAAATATCAACACTAAGTACAGGGATTTTACCTAAAAAAACCCAATAAAGACTGTTTTAGCAACATAAGCACACAACTATAATTAAAGCTCACAATGCAAACATCACTTACAGACTTCTTTAAACAGAGGACAAGCATCTTAAATCTGCAGTTATTTCTTTCAGAAGTATTACTTCTAGATTTTCAAGGAAGATGATGACTTCACATCTAGATATTCACAAAAGGAAAATAAAGCCTGTTTCCAAGACAACCACATTAGTTGCCAGACCTCTAGATACTAAGAACATGCAAAAGATTATATATCCCAGATGATAACATTTCAAAGATTTCCATACATGTTCTTCTACTCAATTTATACCTAATGATGCATTTAAAATGTACATATATATCCAAAAGAGATTTGTTTCTTTTTATTTTTCCATTGCATGCACTTCTACATGCTCATTAGAAACAAAACCTTAAACTAATATAACAACGAAGAAAACCTAAAGTATAAATGAAAAATTAATCCACTAATAGGCATCTTGTATTGATTTCTATGACACCACAAATAACCCTTCTGCTGAGGGTACGCTGAATTTTTTACTTTAATGGACCTGTAGAAGAAATACGTGCTTGAATGAATTAAGTCAAAAGTCATTGGCAATATTTAGTAAACATACAAGAAGGTTATTAGCGTAGAAGTCGCATTTACCCCTAGGGACAAACAGACAGAAACTTCCCCAGTTTTAAATGAACGTAGCCAAAGTTATCTGTTCTAATACAATACGTGGGATACTAATTCAGCAAAGTAAATTTGGCATGAGAAAACACTGAATCAGAGGCTGATTTCTTTGGCCAGTGTTACCATGGTCCCTCCAGTAACAGGGGACAGAGACAAGCCCCACCTCAGCGCTTGTGGAGGCATTTAAAATGACAAACAAGGAGTCATGGAAGTTTATCTACCTGCTTCTTCAACAAGACACAAACATTTTGAGGTGTGCTCTTCACAGAGCATTACTTAGGAGACTGACCATCAATAAAAGAAAGCCTACACACAGGCAGTCTCAGGATTTAAAAAAATTTAAAAAATTCTGCCGGTGGAAAACACAGGTGAATTCTTATAATGGTGTGATTTATCTAAGTATGACATTTAGTCTGGAATTTCTGAAGGTCCTGGTCTGTAAAAATAAATCAGTATGTTTGGCCACAATCATTTGGTTGCAATTCAGTCCTTCCTACTTTTAAATAGCAGCAGTAGGACATCTCTATGAAAATAAATGCAAATTGATGTAACAAGCATTTTCCTTATGACAATAAACAACACATTGGTTAATATTTGTAAATTCACTCTATGGAAAGAAAGTTTGTTACTGCAATTAACTTAATGAAAGACAAAAAAAGTTAACTTATTACTATCTGTGCTAGACCCAGTGCAAATTTTTAAAGTTCTTGTCACTGCAACAAAGTTTGTTAAATGGCATTCAAGTTTTAGACCAGACAAATGCTTTGTATACACATACACCTACACATCTGTCAAATGAAATTAATAACTTATATTGTTCAAAAAGTCTTCCATATCGTCCAAGCAATAGACTAAATCACAGCATTTCCTTCCTCTTTAGTTTTATTGCTCTCAAAATTACAACATAAAGTTCCTTAACATATATAGCCAGAGAGTCCTCTGGTGTAACCGCAGACAAAGATGCTCAGAGAAACTAAAAGTTCCCATTCCAAACCCGAGCTTACTCTTTCACCAGTTTCTTAAGGTAGAAAACTCTAAAGTCTACAAATCTATGTATCTTACCAAGGGTTTTTAACTTGAAGATTTTTATATAACTTCTGAACTACTTCAGAACTAGCCACAGAAGTTAACTGAAGAATGCAAATGTGTCAAGAGCTGCCAAAAGGGAGCATGAATCTTTATTGACTACATAAGAACCCTCCAATCTGAGAAATCAAAAAACTTCTGTAATCATCTGCAAGTCACTATCGGTTTATCCAACAGCTCTGACATTTAAAAGGATTTTTATAGCGTCTGCCACAATACAGCAAGTGACAACCACGCTGTCACAGAAGACTGGAGGGATTAAGCAGAATATGAAAAAGGAAAATTCAGTCATCTGCTAAACAAGTTTTGAAATTCAATAAAGTACTGTAGAGACAGTTAATCTGAAAGTACTTCTGAAAAAAATCCATCACATATTCTGTACTGTTCTTGAGGAGACCAAATATATATCAAACTCAAGCCTCAACATGTTCTCCTGTAATCGCTATACAACAAATACTTTAAAAGCATCTCACCTATACCTTGTTCTAATTTTTTTTTTTCCTGCTATTACCAGAGTTTTTCCAGCTATTAAAGGCAGCTTGCTTTCAATTAGCAAATGACAGGGAAAACGGGATAGGAAAAAATAAAGGGATGGAAATCAAGTATGTCAAATAGCTTAGAGCTGTATGTACTTCACTTTTAAGTTATAACTCAGTTAACAAAGCTCTAAAATTTCACCACAAAAATCCAGACTGCCTACATATTCCTAAAAATTCTCACCCACTTAGAACCCCTCATTTTTCTCTGTGCAAAAACAGGCTGTCTAGTCCCAGGCAAACAGGTATGTGTTGAACTGGCATAGAAGTTAATTTACCTCCATACTTTAAAAAGCATGTGAAAATACCAGAGCCATGAAAATACCAGGGCAACCCTTCAGAAATGGGGATGCACTACATTAAGATTGGTCAGGCGAGGTCAGCTCTGCACTCTGGCACCCTCACAGGTGCTTCCACAGCCATGTGCCAGTCTTCACTTAGAGGTAAAGAAAGCATTAACATTTGGAGCAGAAGCAGCCTGCCTGTGGCAAAGACAGCATTAAAGGAAGTGTCATATTCTACTTTTATGTCCAAAACTGCCATGATAAACAACCTGTCCTCTAAGTGGTACCGTTTAATCATTTTGGTATGGTGCACCCACATCTGCTCAGCTGCTCTCGGCACACTAATACAATGATACTCCTTATCATTAGCATCAATGTCAAACCACTGCACTGTTTGCTTATACTGAATTAAGAACCAAGTTCTTTTTCTACTGTATATGACCAGGATGAGATTTAAATTGACTATATAATAAGTTTAGAAAAATCTCTGCCTGCCATTCATTGATGATGCAATAAATACGGCTCCTACCAGTCAGCTAATACTAAAGCTATTCAAGAGGTTTCATTTGTGTTTCAAGACTTTTCAACACTAAGGAATTATCTCAGCTTATATTTGCATGGCTTTAAAATTACTCTGGACTCATTTAAAACAATGCCATGCTATTTGAGCAATAAAAACTTGAATTATTTTTTAGTTGTTTATATGTCTAAATGGATTTTGCTTGCTAGCCAACACAAATATGGAAAAGAAAGTCTTGTGTATATCTGCCCACAAGCAGAGCAGAACCTAATGGATCACAGTGAATGGCAATTCATGACATCTTTGTGAGCAGGGGTTTATTTCAGTCTTAAAGGTGGGGATGACTATTAGCATGATTTGCTGCTCTGCAGAATGTTTCATGTATCTTTGAAAAAAGGTAATTTGTGAAGTCACCATCTGAGAGGGGAGCCTAGCCCAGTCCCACTATTTCTGTTTAGTGATGCAGAGGAAAGCTCTCCCCTTCACCTGCATCATGAGATGCAGCAGGTGAGCACAGCACACATTGCATCAGGTCACAGCTCCGAGCACTGGCCATGCACAGGAAGGCACTGGGTTGCAAGGGTTCCTCTGCCATCCCAGCTTGTGTATAATTTATATCATAGAAGACAGGGAAAATCCAGAATAAACACTTCTTTCCAAACCCACTTTTGGGCTGCTTGTGAAATGTCCCTATGGGCTAGACACTGAAAGCTCCCCATGGATCTCTGACCCACAGGCATGTGCACTAGAGTAAAGTCAGCCTGAAGTCCACCTGCTGCTGTAGTGAAGGACTAGCCTTGACTAGTGACTACTGCCCTAGAAAACTGGAACAAAATATAACATCTCTGTGTCAAAGCATAATGTTTTAACATGAATTTTTAATGTCTCAAGAGACGAAAACACTGAAACAAGACTATACAGCATTGGGGAAAAATGACAGGATCATTTGTATTCTACTATATTTATGAGAAAAATAAAGCAGATGTCCTCATCTTCACTGAACTCTGCTATATCCACTACAGCAGTGAATTTACAAATAACAACTTCACAGAACATCTTCCTGGTACAGGACCTAACTTGGTAATGCTTTATTTCATCAGGTAGGTCGAGAATTTCCCTAGGAAAGTTCTGCTACAGCTGCTGTCAAAATTACCATACCTATTTGAAATGTTTTTCAGAATCTATCTTCCCTCAACAACGCTCCTACAACCTACCTAATCACAAGCAAAAACAAAAAAGTTCCATTACTCAGGAAAAAGGAAACCTTTGGCAAGACACTTGGTAAGTACTCAGTGATAGGTGCACCACTGTACCAAAAGCTTTAATCACAAGTGGGATATGCTAAATAGTACAAGGGATCATGAGAATTTCAGCTCACACAACAGAACTGAACATCTGAAGGTGAAGAAAGAAAAGACAAAGCCAAATAAAAACAAATTCAAAGCGCTCATTCACACTGCAATTAAATCCACTGCACACTGCTGCATGCTTTCTGCTACACTAAATAAATCCAAGTGAAACTGTTAGATATCAATCTAATGCCATGAAAGACTGGAACTAAGTATTTTAGATACCATGTCATTGATTTCCAAAAGAAAAAGATGTGCAAACTCATACGCTTTATTCTTATACTTGTTACTACACATTTAAAGTGTGTATTTATGCAAGGAAGTCCGCAAACAATCCATCAAAAACAATACAATAAAATTAATAATGATGTAGACAGCATACACATCAATATAATACAGGTTTCCAAGCTCTTGTTAATTACCATGAAAGTTGCTCCATCACAGTTACATTCCACACTGTCTAGCATGTTAATCCTCATTGCAATGACATGTGCAATTTATATGGCTGACTTGTGTCTGTATAAAAACACAAACTAAAGAACACTAAACGTACTGTTGAAGCATAAACACACTGCTAACATCACACCTACACAATTACTTTTCTATATAAACTTAACTAATTATTAGGCAAAACCCAACAGTGTGATTTGAAATTTTTCAGGTTGCATTACTCTTGGATTGAAACCAAGTGATTAAATGTGCCACGAATGATATCAACAGTGCCAGTGATGATGTACCTTCAGAGTGCTGAGTCAGCACTTGTACTGCAGTGCCAACCAGCTGTGAATATAACAGGTTACAACGGACTTTTAGAACTGTAGTTAGTTTTGCTTGAACAAACTTGAACTAAGAAACTTTGGGAACCTTCTCAGCTAACAGTTGAAAGGTATACTTTAAGTCAAATCTTTTCTACGCATCGTCCACATATCCTCTACCAGCAAAATCCAAAAGGGTTTGTGTAAAGGACTGCATGAGGCCACAACCAAACTGATCTTTAAATGGCCCTTCTAGCCAAGGTCTTCCAGGCTACCTCTGCTTTATTACTTCATTCATTAAAAACCCAGGATTAGTCCAAGTTATATTTTAACAACTACCCCCAAGTTAAAAATATTTAAAATACAAATCTCAGGTTATTGTTAAATTCTGACCTTTTGTTTTGAGGACTATCAGATTTCAAATTTTTTTCAAATGTTTCAGCACTGAAACTATACAATATCAAACAGTTCTCTTCTTCCCCCAAGGCAATTGTTTCAAAGTAACTAAATTAACTAGGAAGTTCACTAAGACAAATTTACATACTCAAAAGATCAGTAATAGAATATTGACAGTATTCAATAATCAGCTGATTTATTCAAACTCTTTTAGTATACAAGCTTTTACTAACACACAGACAAGGACCCTATTCTTTCATAACCAACACAAAACTTTATAAGCAGCTGTTTTTCAGAAAAGAAACACACCGTATTTATCATTTTCCTCACTATACCGAAGTCACTAAAGCTTTATTCATACAAAATGCAAGTGAAAAGAAGAACAAAAACTCCTTTTCACTGGAAACAATGCACATACTATGCAACAGCACTCAAAATCTGATCAAAATTTATAAACAGCACATCTTAACAGTTCACCAGTTTAGGCTCATTGACAACAAAGAATAATTAGAAATGCTCTAATACACAAATTGGCATTTCCTGAAGGTTTCTTTTCTGCCTGCTTGCCCTTGAGGTATTGTGTAAGATGATAGTAGTTCTAGTTTTTCCAGGGAACTCAGGAGTTCCTCTATACCCATGATCACCCAAACAAGTCAACAAGGCTTCTTCAAGCAGCTTTTCCTTCACCCATAAACACCCTCTCAGAGGCACCATACAAAACAATCTTCCCAAAGTCTCATCTCTGTGGCCAAGAAAGCAGAACCCTGGCCCATTATATTTCATAAGCAGGCCAGTAAAAAGGAATAATGAAAAAGTGCATGCTTACTTGTCTTATCAACACAAAGCACAACTATGAACAGCAGCTGGACTATGTTCTCCAGAGGCCTCTGAAATAGCAGTGAATGCTCTCTCCTAATTGAATCAGAAACTAATTTATTTTAAAATGTTAGTATTCAAATAATATTTTACAGATCTAGGATGCAAAATAATGAGACACATTACTGGCAATCCCTCCTGGTTAGAAAGACAGCAAAGGTGGCTTTTTTCACTTTCTTTTCCTTCCAGGAAAATACTTTCCACCTGCCCAGAGCTGAACATTCACAAATGCTACTGTGCAGACACAGTGCCCAGCTTTGACATGCAATTTCATTATGGCCTAGAGAGTCTCCTCTTGTTTCACCAGACCAGCAGCAGAACAGCACCAGAGAGCTCAGAGCTTGTTTCTCAGACAGCACAATCTCCACACGGATTTCAGATATGACAGCTCTTGATTTGGAGAAAGGTAGATACATCCAACAGTTGTTGAGAATCTGCTAATATGTGACAGAGAGAACTCAGAACAAAAGCAGCACCTGCACTTGACAGCAGAGGAGTCAGAGCAGTCTGACAGCCTGCAGCAACAACTTATAGCAATGCCAGGGAGTGCTTTGAGAAGGTACCAGTACTCAACCACCCACCCTGAGAGCTTGATGCCACAGTCCCTGGCACAGGTTTTAATCCAGAATAACCATCTTTATGTGAAACAACTCCCAGGTTCAGCCAGTGAGCTGGCACAGATCAGCAACTGTTCCCAGCAGGCAGTTTGGATGTGACCACCCTGCTCTGGAGCATAAGTTTAACAGCATGGAAATGGGCTGTTCCACTGCCAGTTGCAAAGCAGCCTAAGCACATCAGTTCAGCAGTGCAGACCCACCTTTAGCTCAACAATGCTATAGCCAAACAGTCCCCAGCACACTCTGAAAGAAGTGTATTCCTATTCCCAAGCCAAAAATCTTATTTTATATACTGCTTGCTTTTTCCTAGTATCTCGTCTGTGGTGTGTAGTTTTTGTATTAAGATAACTCTTTCCAAAACCCCCATTGCTGTGAAGGCTCCTAAGGCTCTGCATGGCAGAGTACAACATTTGGAACGTTGTCAAGCAGAATTAATACAAAGGTTTGCTTGCATGCAAACAGGAAATGTTTAAATTCTCCAACTACAAAATTACAAATCTTTTTTCTTGACCAAACACTCTGATACACAAACAGCTTTAATTCATACTTCAGTAAAAGAGTTGAAAGGAATTTCAACTTCACCCAGAGCTACAGTGCACTGAAGACACTGTCCATCACACTTGCAATTTCAGAACCTTGTGAAATCACCCTGTGATTTCAATATGCTTTGCTTCAAAGCCATTAAATACTCAATGAAGTAGGTGGTGCCAAAGCCCTGAAATACACCGTGAATGTAAACTGCACAGCTATAGATACATGAATACAGGAAAAAAAAAAACAATTCCAAAAGGCTGGAAATAATTAAAATCTAGAAAAACAAGTCTATAAAACAGTTAAGTTTGTTAACACTGGAACACTGATACTAATTAATGCTCCAGAAGACATCTTTAGGAGCAAAAAGTTTGCTGTAATGTCAGATGAAGTCAGAAATACTTTTTCCTGCAAGTGATGGGAATAAAACAAAATGCATAATATACAATTTCCAAGGAAGAGCTAATGAAACCCAAACTATAGAACACAAACTACAAGTTGAAGGAGAACTTTCCCAGAAAGCATGCAGGAATGCAATAAAACTGGCACTGATGGCTGTTTTCACAGTTAATTCTCCAGGACTCAAATGGCATCCCCAGATCTTGACAGGTTTCCCACCAGTCTGCATTATTTTTGAAGCTGAGGAGGCGTAATATGTGTATGTATGTATTTATAACATATCTTCTCTCACCAGGAATATAAAACTAAACCCTTTAGAATGAAACAACACACACAGGGGGTTCTGTGTGAAAAATCAAAAACTTGTTAGCTGAATCAGGAGTACTTCTGTTACTGGCAGACAGATGGAAGGGGTTGAGGCCATATTTACCAATTATCAAAATAGTCTTCTATTGCAGATGTCTACAGAGGCCAAGACAGGCCTTGCCCATATCCAAAACACCAGCTGTTAAAAAGATGGCTGTTGAAGTTTAGAGATAGCAGTATGTCATTATTCATGTCCTGGGACACAGGAGAACGTATATTCAAAATTTAGAAATGACAAACAGAATATTCTTACCAGGATTTCCTTGTCTCTTTTCTGCACAGCTTCTTAGTTCCTTCTTACACTTAAAACTGGGCCATCTGTTTTTCCATATACTTCAAGGTTTTACAAGGACTTGGCCTATTGCAAGCCATTGAGACTTCAGCTTCCAAGTCTTTCTCATTACATCTTTTCAGCAATTCCAACAGAGACACCTTTACACCTTCTGTAATGAAGTTCCCTGAGTCCTATAGGATTTCTGGGTCATCCTCCATTCAACTAAAATACTTTGAAGAACAAAGGCATCTTACCCCACATACTACCATTTTTGCAGCCCTGGGGTTTAATGCATCAGCAGGAAACAAGCCTTTAAACATCTCCATTGTAAAATATAAATATTTAATTGTTTATAGCATAGGTTGTTCATATTGAGGAAAACAAAGACAATCCTACGCAATCCTAGGCAAACTGCCATAATTTCTAAAAACAAGGGTCTACCACAACTATTTTCTTCTATTTGGTTAAGTCTGGGAAACTAGTCTGCTGCTGAGGAGTGGCATCTGCTGGCAGACAAGCACTCCACAAAAATCAGATTCACCAATAGAACAAATAATAAAAAAAAATTAAAAGACAAATCAGAATTCACATTATTCACAAAGAAACCCTCACTTCCTTCTTGATTGATAGCATGATGATGTTTTTCTCAACAATGTAACTCCTTTCCGTTACTGAATTGCCTATGAACCAGAACAACATTGCTAGTGCTACCAATGAGATTTCTTTTCACTTCTCAGTCAGCAGCTGAACTGAAGAACAAAAGACATGTTCGCTATTTAATTAAAACCCTCCACATCGCGGATGTCTTAAATAAATTCTTAAAATGACTCATTGTAATGGATGTTAAATAGCTCACCAGGGTACTTCACTGTGAACAATAAACTGAATTTAAGAGGCCCAGAAAACAAGTGAATATCATGATTTGTTGAACACCTTAAAATTAATTCTAAGCATAAAATCAAGTTTGAACTACTGCAAAAAATGTACATAGACAGAACAAGTAATTGAACATGAACCAAAATATCCATAATTTTAGAGCAGCCTGCTTGTACCACAGCCAAAAGCTGACCTACACATTCCACAAGGTTTTACTATTGGAACTGTGGCAAGCTGTAAAATTTTGGCTTAAAATACCATGGTGGACGACTGACATATACCATACTCATTTTGAAAGGGGCAGAAAAACGAGAAAGCGATCCAGTTTAAAAGTTTCACTGGCATTCATAAATAAAAGCAGGAATATTTTATACTATATTTTCATTTTTAAAGAAACCTTCCTACTCTAAACAGTATTCTGCAATACACATTTTGTAACAGCATCTAAAATGTGACATTACTAACAATAAGGCTTTTCATTTGGTGAAAAAAAAAAAATTTGCATTTAGACTATCACTATACACTTCCAAGAATACAATTGTTTTAAAACTCAATAGATGCATTATGACAAAAATAAACACATACCATTTTTTAAAAGAGTTTTGTATCAACATACTGAGGCTCCATCTGCTCTGGGCATACTCTCCTGGGGACTACCACGGCTGATCTGAATTTTATAATTGCAGAATATGCCAAGTTGGAAGGGACCCACAAGGATCAGAACAACTCCTGGCCCTGCTTAGCATCACTCACAAGAGTCACACCCTGTGCCCAAGAGTATTGTTTACCATTGTAAATCCAAACCAGAAAGCACATTATGACAATATTATGACTAAACCAGGTGGAAAGTCCAGTAAAGTTTTCTAATTGAAAAGCCTTCTCAAAATCTGCAGCAGTAAGTTAACAATTCTCAATATATATTTCAATAAATAATTTAACAATAATTGAATCTGCACAAATTTTAGTTTGTATTAAAAAATTCAACTGCCTTTTTTTTTCCCAGCATAGGAACAAGGCTTCTCTAGCTAAGTATTTGCCGCCATCATGTGTACACTTTAAAAACTGCAAACTTATGAACAATACTTTTCCTTCACAGGTCAAAAATCAGCCATGAGAATACACATAAGGGCATTACAGACTTTAGTCAGAAGGTGATTAAGTTTCAAGGATTGCTAATGTAATATGAATTCTTACCTCAATACAGGCCTTCAATCCAAATTCTACTGCAAAGACCACATGCTTTCATTATGCAATTGTAAGAAGCAAGAAACTGATGATAAGTAAATGGTATTTGATGGCCCACAAAAAAATAAACCAGTTGCTCTGGCTTATTCCACACAAATATCAGTACTTCCAACTCCACCCAATACCTTCAGCCATGACCTCTCCAAAGAAGCAATGGTTATGGGGACTTAAACCCTTCCACCACATTTCTTCTGGTTCAGGAAGGAAAAAAAAAAAAGTAAAAAAGAACGTTGCAGTGACCTAATGTTCATTTCCTCTAAATTACAGAACAGAACAGTTCAGCAAGAAGGAAAAAAATACTATAAAGTTGCATAAAACTAGTTTGTCAAGTTTACATCATTCAGTAATTCCCACAGAGAAAGGGAAGATGCATCTATATCATGTCTGTTGTTAGCCAGTCTTGAAATACAGGAGCAAGGTCAATTTAGAAGGTATTTTACAGATTTACCTAGTTACTGAAGTGAGGAAAAAAGCATCACGCTCTCTCTCATCTTAGACTGCTCTGTCTCTCACTAATATCTCTGAAACAGTAAAAAACAGCACATTAACAGGACTCAACCCTCCTACATACCAATAAGCCTAACACTCAATAACTCTGCTTCTAGTGGGACTTCTAACTTATTCATTAGAAATACCTATACACAACTTCTGGAAATGACCTGTAAAAGCTAGAAGTTCAAGCATTTAATCAGATACTATGATTAAATATATTTTCTAAATTATATCCTTCAAAAATACAGTTGGAAATTAGCAGCTTTGAGACACAGAAATAAAATATATTTTAGCAGAATTTTTCTGCTCAATGGATTCCCAGGAGTGAGCTGCACAAAAAGCAGGATATCACTTAAAAGACATATGGTTGTAAGTACAGTCAGCTTCAGCCTCAAAACAGCCAAAGCTCTTGGCATTACAAAAGACAGCTAAAGCAACATGAATGCTGATAAAGATGCCACTAATACCAAGATTATGACGTCAAAATTTAAGGTTCAGCTTCTTGCAAAAGCCAATATGCAGTTAAATTACTTTAGTATCAGCAAGCTGTGTAAAAAACCCTTTTCATTCTTCAATGGGTACACATCAGTATGTCCTAAGTATAGCTCTATACATAAAAAATCTGGAGCTTTAAAATCCTCCACTATGCATAACTCTATTTGTGCAACCTGACATTACAATGAAAGAAGAAAAACAAAAAAAAAACCAAAAAAACCAAACAAAAAAAAAAATAGAGCCCCACATTTCTAAACAATTATTCCAGTGTGCTCCAGATGCCATTTTAACTTACAGAAAATATCAATTTTCTGTCTACACAGGACAGAAAGGCACATCTATACAGTACATGCAATTATAGCACTCGTTATTGCAGTAATTACAAAATATGGTACTTGACAGCACTTGTAGAAAGTTGGCAGTGTTTACAGTGTTGATAGTGGAAATGCACTGACAAGGCGGTAAAACCTACCATGCTTACAAAACACTACATGCTGACAATATTCACACAAGTACCAAACAAATGCTAGAAGGAAGGTGTCAATAAAATACAAACAAGCAGAAATCCATATAACTTTGCAACTGCAATTCATACTCTGTTTGACCCACTACGTTGTCTTAAAATGCAGCAATGTTCAGACTTCGATACCTTGTGCTGCAGAGCAGAATGAGTTAAAAACCATGAATACACTTGAATTCCTGAAGATTGTACAGAAAGAACTGTGAGAAAAAGCTGTGAGAAAGATCTGCAGAAACTGAGAAAGATACATAAAGAAGGAACTGCAGAAACTGTGTCCCCCTCCCAAAGAACAGAACAGCCTGCAGTGGTAACTGTATAAAAGAAAAAATATACATTATGGACTGGTCTGTACTAAATCGCATGTAGACAGAACAATTGGAAATTGTTATGCACCAGCTAAAACAACATAAATATCTGTGCCTTTTGTCAATAAATGTCCTTGCAGCATCACACTTCTTGGTCCATCTTTCAGTCGCTGTTAACTTTCATCTGAAAACCTAACCTGGTAAGGTTTTCTACTGCAAAATACTTTAAATACTAAAAACAGGACTATGACATGAGAGCAAAATGTAATGTAATAGGGCAAAATAATGCAAAATGTAATAACCAGGGCAAAAGAATCAGAATACCCATCTGTTCCTTTTCCTTTTTTTCTGTTTTGTCTACATGTAAGAGAAAGCAAGAAATCTAACAACACTCATACTTGAGCACATACAACTTGGAGAAAACTTTTTAAGACACCCATTAGCTTTCAGTAACCTGAATCAAGTTAAACATTTTGAAACGGTTGTCAAGGAATACTGAAAAAGAAGAATCAGACTAATTAACAGCAAATAAAATAAACTTACATTCAAAGAGTATTTGGATCTCTGAATGCACAAAATAACAGATTGCTGGTCATTGCAGCTTTAACTTAAAAAAAATCTGGAGGCCCTGAAATTTGTGTGCTATTACAGATATAATTTATACATAATAAAGGCTTTTGATTCCCTAAGTTTCACACACATACCACATGTACAAGTACAATGGAATGCTAGGAACATGGCTATGCACATCCTGTCTCATATGGCTTGGACGGAATTTTATACCACCACTAGATGGAAACCTGAATTACCTTTTAAACTGACAATTCTGTAAATGCTCCATTACTGGTTCTGCTTCTACTGTGCCTGGCTGTTTTCTTATTTAGAGATCTATTCTCACACTGGCTGACCTGTACTCATTAGGAAGGTACCCGAGTACTGCACCTGTACTCATTAGGAAGGTACAGGTCTCTGCTCATGGAGCAGACATCCACAAAACTTCTACAGCATCTTCAACCCTGAGAGCATTAACCCTGAGAAATATGCCCTTCCAGTGCTATTCAATGTAAGGAATCAACTGTTAACACTCATTAGAGATGCATCCCACTTCTACAGCAACTTAAACTTCTCAATCTAAACTACGGCTAGAAATTTCTGCCGAGAAATTTCAGTTCAGGGATTCAATTCATGCCACATTTTAAATATCCAAAGCATGCTATAAAACCATCTGCAATTTATAAACCTATTTGCACACCATGTATTTATACTTGCAATGTACCTGAGGTGACAGGCACATGCAAGTGACTGACATTACTGTTGGATGTCACCCCTAGGACCTGGATATCATTTCCTGCTGTGTCAAAACAGTTCAAAACAAAATAAAATAAAATAAAATAAATTTCAAAATAAAAACTTCAACTAGCAGATCAGCAGTTATCAAAACAACCATCTGACTAACTACATGCAATCATAGATATGATAGCATACAGATAATTGGCATGGTAACATGACAAGAGCATTGAGAATACTGATGCCACAATTTATAAAATTTTAAATTTAAAAAATACAGTAAAGGTCTAAAACCAGTATGTACAGAGGACAAAAAAATAAAAAAAAAAACCAAACCAGCAAGAAATCACTGGCCTCAAAAGCTGCCAGGTGAACCTGAAAGGGTATGATGCTGCTTTCCAGGTGAGAAGCAACAAATTCACCTTCCTGCAACAGGTGTGCATCATGCACAAGGCAGTGGGTATCCACCACGCTATCCAAAGTCTCACCACCTCGGAAAGCTCCCAGACTGCCTGGATTCTCTAGGGAAGAGAAGCAGACACCAGCTCCTGCTTCTAAATCCAAATCTGAAAGAGCACTGAAGGATGGAAATGACGGCATAATATGAAAAATATGTCATTTGCATGAAACTTCACAACAGGGATTCACAACAAAAGGTCAACCTTTGCAATTGCACATAAATACTAATTCAGAACCCTCACCAAATCATGGGTATACCCAGGCAAAACTTCATCAGAGGTAGACTTCAAATCCTACAACCAAGCAGGCCACCAGGAATGCCAGGACAGAGCAGCAGCCTGATTTCCTGTGGCCATTCATGCCCAAATTCCACATGCTCTTCAGTTTACCAGCCACAACTCCCTGGCTCTCAGGAAAGCGCAAAATTCCTTCCTACCTTTTGAGAAATACAAAAGAAAATAGAGGAAATTGACTCCAATTTAGCTCTTACAAATTAACAACTAGTGAACACCCTAAGTGGGGGACAAAAACATGGGACTCAGTACGAATTTACTCTTAATAAGAAAGTTTTCATTCAGATAGCCATAAAAATCACTAAAAGCAAATTCTGACGTAACCAGGAATGTTAAAATGAAATACTACTCTAAAATCCTATTTCACGACTTTAATAAAAGTAATAAAATGGCAAAAAACCTAAAGACATATTTTACTTCCAAAAATTATATTTCTTTGTCAGGAAAAGAAAACATCTCTTATATAATGTACTTCACTGAAACTGAGAGCAGAATTCAGAATGCCAGCAACCATTTTATACTTATGCTACCTACATTATTTGCTGAAAGACAGCACCAAAGGCAACCCACACATCCCATTCCCATTTTAGTCAGACTCCAGTACTGGCCACAATTTCCTCTTCCACCCTCTTTGACTATTTGCTCTTCAAATTCTCCATTCAACATTTCAACATATTTTCGAGTGCCAGTAGTTTAAAAATAAATCAAGAAGGGGAGGGAAAATCATACTCGCCCAGAAAATTAAGAAGCGAAAAAGTTCTGTAAGCAAGCAGAAAAAGACATATCAGAACAACTATATACTCTGAGATATGACAGCATCCCACAATCATCCCAGCAAAGTAAATACTGCAAGTGACGCAGGCAACTGAAAATAAATTTGATGGATGAGAATTATTTGTATTGCATCAAATACACCGATTTAACAATTTAGTCATTCCTGAGAGGCTATGTGACAGTTCATTTGAAAGCCTGTAAAAAGGTTATCAGGGTCAAGAGTGGCCGAAGAATTTCACAGGCAATTTATTAAATTTATTATATGGAGAAAATGTTGTATAATTCTGCAGAATGATTCTGCTTGTCTAAAAGACAGTCCAGGCTCTCTCATCTAGAGGACTGGGCTTTTTAAAAAAGCAAAGTGCAAAATGGTCATTTTCAAAATTAAAGCTAAAATGTGAAACAAATTGTTATTGAAATTATTTAACTGAATATTGTACCTACTGCAATCTGAAATGGAAGTAATCAATACTATCTTAATATTACTTATCTTATGTAAGCATTCTCATCAGCTACCATGATTTAGGAGACTGCTGAACTAATTGACTTACCATACCTGTCAACATTAATTCAATAGCATTCCAAGGTAATAATCAGTATCAATCTAATTATATCAGTAGTCTCCTGTAAACGAGTACCAATTATTTTAATTAAAATATTAAATATTTAGAAAATAGATAGGAACATATATTAATAATTCATATGTTTAATTTGAATCTACCTGAACAAGCATAATTCCTGAACAACAAAGCTTACTTTCTTTGTATCTCCCTTTAATATTTCCCAGCAGATTTCAAGACACAAAGTAGCAATCCAATACCAATGATAGGAAAACCATAATATCTATATTCTACTTTTATATAAACACATATGGGCTTGCAGTCTATTATTGGTTGTACCCACTTAAAAACTCCTCCAAGAATATTCAATGGATAGATTCCCTATTTTATAAATGTAAATAGGTCAGCTTAGGTTTCCTACAAAACTTCATTAGCCATCTACATGGTTGGCTCTAACATCAAATCCCTGTGCATTCTGAGCAAGATGAGATCCTGTCTCATCTCCTTTACAGGAAAACAACATGAACCACTCACCTACTACAGCAATATTATTTCACAGCTTTTTACCACTTTTTTCCCCCCTTTATTTTCAAAGCTGATCTTAGAAATCTCCCTACAGGTTTTCCACCATGTTTCTCAAAAAATAAAGGCAATTTGTTCCATTTGTGAGACACAATCACAGAATCATTCAGACTGAAAAAGATCTCTAAATTCATGGAGTCCAACCTTAGATCAAACACAACTTGTAAACCAAAACATGGCACTGAGTCCAGTCATCTCCTGAACACCTCTAGGGATAGTGACTCCACCACCTCCCTGGGCAGTCTGCTCTTAACAACCATTTTTGTGAAGAAATTCCTTCTGACGTCCAACCTGAACCTCCCCATGGCACAACCCAAGGCTATCTCACCCTGTCCCTAGCTGCCTGAGACAAGAGGCTGACTCCCACCTGGCTATAAGCTTGAATTAATACCCCTAGCTCCCCTGAATCAACATAATTTAAATAGCAAGGGAAGCAGGGCCATCATTGGAGGCAACCATAATGTGATTGAAATGCCAGGCCTGTTTTCTAAACCTTTAGCTAATATGAATCAAATTGGAGGACAAGAAAGCACACCACAGGCTATGAAGTAGTATATTCAAGCATACCCAGAAGATCAGACTACCCAAAGAGGGCCTGAAGAGTTTTAGCAATAGTTAAGTAGTTTCATGTTAAAATAAGACATCCTTGGAAATTTTCATGCAAAAAGCATTTCAGATGACTTATTAAGATTACACTTCATATTGAAATCCTCATTCAAAGTCAAGAAACATCACTGCAATCATCATATCCATAATCTTTACCCTCTGATGAATATACATCAAGATATATTACTTTAACATAAATTAAGAACACTAATTTTCTGTAACACGAGACATCATGCCACTCTGTACCAGATGCCCTTAATGCAACAGAAGGCATGAGGAAAGAACATTTCCAGATGTAAGCTGAATATTGACAACATTAAAGTGCATATAGCAAGGTATATGCTTAGCCTAACGAAAAAGAAAATTGGGAAGAAAAATGTTGGAAATGCAACATGCCAAAATACCGTTATCAGAACTGTAAGTACACATTTTCCAAAGAAAAAGAAATTTAACAGGAAATTTAAACAACCAGTTTGTATCAATGTTTAGTGATTTGTTTAGGTTGATTTTTTGTTTGGTTTTACTGGTTTTTGTTTTGTTTAATAAAATTAGAGGCAAGAGATACAGTTATGGTTCACGTACACGATGCAGCAGCTGTATCTTGGCTTCACTCGTGGCTAACTGTGTGACTCTTAGGTAAGAACCAGGCACTTCACAGCTATGCTGGTATGTCCTGCAAGAACTGTCCTGGAGCTCCCAGCCTATCTCTGGTCAAAACAGTGTCCTGCTGCCCAAGAAGAGTGCAAAGAATAAAACACAACAGAAACAATCCAACTGCTCACCACCTGCTGACTGATGCCTTGCCCATGCCTGAGCAATGATCAATTCCCCATGCCCAACTTCCCCCAGTTTATATACTGAACATTCTACAGGTTGTATGGTATGGAATATCTGCTTGGACAGTTTGGGTCAGCTGTCCTGGCCATCCTCCCTCCCACCTTCTTGTGCATCCCCTCACTGGCACAGCATGGGCATCTGAAAAATACTTGATTTAGAGTAAGCACATTTAGGAACAGCTAAAACAGTGCATTACCAACATTATTCCCATACTATATCCAAAACACAGCACTGAACAAGCCACTACAAAGAAAATTAACTCTATCTTAGCCAAAACCGGGACAGAGGACTGACTCCAACATAAATTAATTAGCATGTAATTAGAGCCCTGAGTTACCTAATCCCAGTTTGTCCCCAGTCCATTATCCTAAATTACCTAGTTCAACTCTTCCTGGGGCTGGGAACCACAGGATAACATAAGATGCAAAGCAAGTCTCACAGGCCAAAAATGTGAAAGTCTGATTTAAATATCACACTTGAAATAGACTATTATTTGGGTGAGAAAAAGACCCCAGAACAAAACAAAAATTAAAGATGAGACATGCTAACTATGTGCTAATATCTCCTAGCATCTTGTTAGAAGACAGACATATTTGCAAAGTTCTTTATACTCACACACTCAAAACAGTTATTAAATTAGTTTCCTTTCCATGAACATATCATAGCTAATAGCACTAAATGTCAGGTTTCAAAATTAAACTTCTGTTACTTGTAGTCTAATTTTTGTCACCATTTTCCCTGTAATCTACTCTTAAAACGTTTCGAAACTGAGAAATATTTTCACTATTTGTTTACTTCACTTTAAAAATGGCTAAAGATATTTCAATGTAAACATTTCAATGTAAATATTTCCTCCCTTTTCTGAAACTATTTTAAGGAAGATTTTAGCACTGAAAATAGTAACCTGTAACTTGTCTCTTCAGCTCACGTTAAAATTGAAAGCAGTGATGCGGAAACATTTCAGCAGTATCAAGTAAAAGGCAATTGAGAATCACAATAGCATCAGGCATTTGAGAGGTAGGTACAAATTTTTCTGATTCGAGGATCTATCAGTTGGCACAAGAGGCAATTAAAATACACTTATTCCTTTCCTCTGTTGAGAATACCAGGCAGTCTTCCTCCTGCTTATTCCTGATGCCCCAGCCCAAGTTACTTTAACCCACAAGATCTCATCTACTGCAGGTAGAAGGGATGGGGCAGTTCTCCTGCATCACCCTTTCACTGGTAAACTGGGAGGCAACAGATTCTACCTTTGCTAACCACCTTCCACTGCAAAGCAGAGCAGAATTTCCTTCCACAGAAAGGAAAATAGTTTTGAGATTCAAAAGTACTACCATGCCAGTATTTATATAATATATCTAAATTTGATTTATATAATAATATAAATTTGATTTACTTATGGTATGGCTTGGTACCAAGGAGCATGAAAAATAATGGGAAGATTGTATATACATCTGTCTCTTGCAGCTGTGTTTATGCTTTAACTGAAGTTTCTCTTCTGTGAAGAGAAACTCTTCTGCCCTGTGGACTTCTTGGGACCTATTAATATGCTGGTATCTGTTGGGGTGCAGGCATGTGCGGAAAGCACCTTATGGGTCTCCCTGCTCTGCTGCTTGTAAAACTTGTTACAACCTCATCACTTGGGAATGATCCACTTTTCTCTCCTCGGTGAAACCAAGCACCAAGTTCAGGCGAAGGGGTGCTAAGCAGAGAAGCAATGTTCACATTAAGACTTGTTTCCTTAGGCCACACTGAAAAAACATTACTCAAAAAGGAAATGCAAGTTCACCGGGAAGCTATTTACACCTATGTACTTAGTTAATTATAATTATACAATTAGTTATGTATGTAGTTATAAATATTTATATAGACTTATATAATGCATTATTATAGATCATACAGATAATGGTGCGTATATTTTTATTTATATATTTATACATAGCTAATTATATAACTGATGTCACTCTGTTACATATACCTGGGCGTGCATAAGTATGATCACACACATCCGAGGCACGGCAATAAGAACCGTAAAAGATAACCTGCCTAGAGACATGGAACTACAAGGCATTCTGCAGCTCTCTAAGGAACTCGCCCTCACGGGAGCATGCCCGAGGAGAGAGAATCAGCTGGGCTGGAAAAGCCCTCTGAGATCTCCGAGTCCAACCTCCGAACTGCTGCGACCGCCCGGCGTCCCTGACCTTGCGAGGCCCGCCCCGCGCCCCGCCGGGCCCCGCCGCTCCCCCCGCCGGGCACTTGCCTCCCATTCCCGCAGGAAGCGCTGGGCCTCGGCGGGCCCGGCCGCCTTGTGCCTCCGGAACTCCTCCTTGACGTAGCGGTCGCCCAGGGCGCGCAGGGCGGGCGGCAGCGCGCGGTGCAGCTGCAGGAGGCGGCGGTACAGGCGCCGCGCTCCGCCCGCCATGGCGGCGGCCGTGGGCCGGGCCGAGGGCCGGGCCGCGCCTGCTCCGCGGGCCCACACAGCGCCGGCTCCCCGGGCCCACACAGCGCTCGGCTCCCCGGGCCCACACAGCGCCGGCTCCCCGGGCGGCCAAGAGCGATTACAGCCGTACCCAGCCGTGCGGTTGCAAGTAGCACTTGTAAAAATGCATGGAGGATGCTGTTCCACAAAGACGGGTGCGGGTGGCAGAGATCACGATATCTAGATGGACAAAGTTCATTTTGCCTCCAGGTTCACCACCAGAAGAACGAAATGTGCACTTTATACCAGAGTAGAATGTGGCACAATAGTTAGGCCACTAAGTCCAAGCTAAGTACGCTTAAATTTGATTTACTTACATTTTCACTGAGATGAGTCGTAGCAAGAAACTTAGTGCCTCCGTGGTGCTGCTTGGGACTCTGTTGCCACCACGTTGTCACTACCGAGCTCCTGCTTTCTCCTATGTCCTACTTACAGCTCAAACTCCAGCTCCCTAGCTCTCCATAAAGCTTTTTCAGCAGCTTCATACCACATCCAACTCGCCCATGTGGAAAAACCTTCAAATGTCAACAGTCACAGATATTATGGAAAAAGCAGTCGGGCAGTGGCAGCAGTGGCAAAAGTCCTGCCTCATTACGGGTGAGTGTTAAGCTCCTTCCAGCCAGTGAAATTACTCATGATTCAAAACAAAAAGGAAATATTTCCACTGGGCTGGAGAGCATTAAGCTTTACTAAAATATTGGGAAATTACATAAAAATGTACTGCCTCATCAAAGGCCCAAGTTATTATATGAGAGCAACAGAGTAAAGAGCGAAGTAGAGGCTATATTACTGTCTACTATTTCTTTATGTTTATTTATTGTCCTAAGCACTTAATTGATGGAAAACTGAAGTTCCCAGTAACACAAAGTTACTGAAATAAAAGCAAATGCTTGAGGTTCACTACTCTCAACAACAGTCTCCTGTCCTATTCGTGCTGGTGATGCTGTTGAAGTGAGCAGTTGGGCCCTGGCCTGATCTTCGAATTGATTTGTCTTGCTATATTTTCAAACTGTATTTTCTGCAGACATTTATTTGAGGGAGGATTTCTGGACCTAATGCATTTTGTCTACCATATATCCTTCAACATATTCATAGTTTAAGAGGATTGAAGTTAGAAAACTGTTTTGTTGTATCACTTCTTTGCAGTGATGTAATTCCTCTGAATCATCTCAGGGTACATTCATTTAGAGAATTTATTTAAATATTTCATTATATTTTGACCACCATACTCATGTTGCACATTGAGAGCTTTCTCCTTGCTACACATACCCTGTGTGGTTTTTAGGAGTTGTTTTCCTTCCATGGCCTGCTTAAGCCCTCTGCTGGGCACTCACTTTTCCATTCAGATACTCACCAGGCTGAAATACCAGCTCAGGCAGATCTGTGACCTTCGACATTTCTTACATCTTGTCTTTCTGTCCATAGAGACAAAAGCCATTTTTGCCCATCCTGTGGGGCAAGTGGTTCCTGCCCAGGAGGATTCCTGCAGCATCTCTGCACCTCCAGGCTGCTTTAGCTGCAGCTCTTGAGCCTTGTCCCTGTGCCTTCCCTAGCTGCTGCTAGAGGAGTGAGGACTTACCAGTGAATTCCCCATGGAGCAGAAGATAGAGCTGTAAGCTCATCAAGCTGCTGATAACAGTCTAAGCTGTTAGTCTTTGTCTATTAACAGTTTTTATGTACCTAGGTCCTCAAAGGTCTCTGCACTATCAGGTAATGTGGAGAGGCAGCAGAGGCAATTGACTGCCATATTCTTTGTGTATGAGCGCAAAAGAACTCACCATCAGAACTCATTAAGATAGACTATTAGAGATATTATTTCCATAATGACTTCTCAGTCATCAGTACCCAAAATATCTGTACCACACTTTGAATCCAGACACAATTTTAGTTAACACACGTGAGTGCAACTCCTTTGCTTGCCTCTTCTTGGTGCCTGCCTCTTCTACCAGGCAGCACTGCTTCTGTGCAAGGCACTGGGGTGTCTGTCCTGCTGCTCCTGGTGCTCCACAGCCTGTGAGCACTTCTTAGCTTGCATCAAAAAAAGAGGTATCTCAGGAGTGTGGTTCATCCCACTCCTTTTTGGGCAGGTGGAGGCAATTAATCACTACTTCCTTCCATATGTCAATAGAAAGATGTACTGTGGTACATACGATTTAGACAACCCATAATGGATTATTCTGTGTCTGACTGGGAATTAGAGCACTGGCTCAGTGTTTGTTGTGCTAGAATTGATGTGGATCCTACAAAAATACAAGTGTCTTTGTGCCATACTCCATCATAGTGCCTTTGGATCTGGGGAGGCAGTGTCAGCTCTGCAAATAGGCCAGCACAAAGACAGGTGGAGTGGCTTAGCCAATATATTAAATCTGTATTTGCATGGCTAGTAACTGTGTGAATAGCATCTCAGCTCTTTCCTAAGGATATACAAGAAATCTGTGGTAAAGCATAGATGCAAAGGGGTTTCATAGCCATCCTTCTGAACTTTTGACCCCATGAATCTGCCAGAGTGGCCATGTTGTTTGCTACAGTCCTAATTCCAAATGTAGAAAGACTGAAGGAACACTTCCATGTTTATTTTTTCCTTTTATCAGTAATATGTTGACTAAAGAAGATGAAGCTGAAGTATTTATTGAGGTGGTATAATTGCTGTAATTTTTTAAATTATCAAGAGCATCCTGATAGAAGTTCTTTTTGTGAATCAAAATAAATGATTAAATATAGAATGCAATGATGTGATATTTCTTTCCAGAACTGTTGATAGTCCTGATGAAGCTAAATTGTATTGTCATATTTAAAATATACCCCACAGAATAATCTGTAATCTTTTCTTTAAACTGTGGATAAATGTTAAAGTACAGTCTAATTTCCTGCTATTAAATAAAAAAATATAGCCCTTTCCCGTTTCCTTTTTTTGCATTATGCAGATCACAATAAAATTGCATCTCTCACTTCAGAATTATGATGTTTTTAATAAACTCTCTAAACATTTGAATAGATTCAAGACAGTTTCTTTTTGCATGCTATTCCAGACCAAGGCAGATTCAAAAACCAAGCCAAAGAACTGTTATGACAGCACAAGTTGTCTACTAAATATTCTGTGGCATCTTCCAATGTTCCTCATAAACTAAAAAGACGCAGAATTATTCCTGCACTGTAGGAAACAGAAAATTAATACTTTCATAAATGACTTAGAAAAAGCCATAGGTACTGTAGAGATTCTGAGGATGCTTCTACCTCTGTTGGAGTAGAGTTTTGTCCATAATTCAATAGAAGCAAAGTCCTAGCATGGGACTGTCTGCTTCAAAACCCACCCAAAAGTTGGACCCTACTATACATGGATGCTGCTGGAAATGGACCAGCTCTTTTGCCAGGGCCTGGGGAAATACAACTAATGAAGGTACCAGCTGTGTTTGATGTTGGCTGCAGAGGCAACTGCCTCTCCATGCTTGGCCCAGTGTTCTTCACACAGTCTGTGCTTGGTATGCTCCAGGCAGATCACAGTAGTAAGACAGGACAGATGATTTTCTTCCAAAAGCTCCATGTCAGTGAGGAAAAAGGATGTCTTAATAAATGTAATTTGGTGCAACTCAACAGTGTAGCTTCAGGTACTCACACATGCATCTGATAGTAGGATGAAAACAAATAGAACATATTTCTGATGAAATAAATACAGCACATGATAATTTTGGAAGGGAGAGGCAGTCAGCTGGTTTTGGACTAGAATCAATTATTTACATGTTTGGTATGCTGGTACTTTTGGATATTAAAAGGAAGTTCTGCTTTGGTTCCGCTTATGCTTGAGCCACTCATTCATTGCAGGATTTCTTGTACTTTCATCTGAAGCACGTGATCTGTATCATCCAAAACAAATATTTGACAGCTCCTGAGGAAGATCTGCTTGCCTCCTGCAGACATGAAAGATGCCAAGTGTGTGAAAATATTCAAAGAATTTAGCTACCAAACTCTGTCAAGTTTCTGCTTGAATACGTGTGAGCAGAGCTTTGGAGCAAGCCAAGTGCAGGCAACCTCAGCCCAGAGGGGTGCCAGGCTTGCACATGGACCCTCCTGCTCCCCATCTCCCCACCTTCATCTCCTCTCCCTAGTCCAGCTCTGGATTTCAAAGCACACATGCAGCAGCTTGTCTCAGGGAAGTGTTGTGAAAGAAAAAGAGGAGATTGCCATTAATCTTGTGAGGGTTTTCTTTAATCTCTTTTCAGAAACATCTTGTATTCAGTGGAAATTTTCTAAAAGAGTTCTACTCAGTGAACTGATCCAAAATTTAAATTTTGGGTAGAATGATTAAAGAGCATCAAAAGTCAGCAGAATGGCAGGCAAGATGGTTTTAGGGGGAAAATCCTACACCTTCTTTTATAGATGGTGCCAAGTCAGACTATGAACTGGAAATCTTTTTCATCCTTAAGCTGCTATTGTTTTCAACATTCAAAGAAAGCACCCAAAAGATTACCTATATTACAAAACATTTATTCTACTTTTGAAAATCCAAACAGAATTTAAAAGTGTCAATTATTTGGAATTGCTGTGCGTCTTCTTCTCTTGTGAACGATCCTTTTGGTAAATACAGTACTAGTTCACTTACTTAATCTGCCACGTGTGCTGTTCTGTTTAATTGCATTCAAATTCTGCAAGAGATACAATATTCTGCTCTTTATTCACATAGTAAGTGAATTAATAGCAGAATGCTGATGTTGAAATAAATACAATTTGAAAGCACACATTATGTTATTTCAAATATATAATGAAGTGTGCACCATTCGTAGGTAAGGCTTTGTTTTCCTGTTCTACTTAGTAAGTCATTGTAAAACTTAAGGCCATGCAAAGATGCTTCCACAAATCCATTAAAACTCCTTCCATAATAACACAAAAAGAGTGCAGAAATTTTTATGTTGATGCTTTTAACAGAGTGGGGAAACAGAACAAGTGAATAGATGATCAAATTAAAAAATTAGTATTTTGAAAAGCTGCAGAAAGAACCACATATATGTGACTGCAAAAGTATAGCCCAGCCTCAAAGCATCAGGAGGGGAGCATAAGCGAGCCCCTTCTGGCCAGTGGTGCCCATGTGTCCTGGGAGCTCCAGGTGACATGCTGTCAGGCCCTGAAGCTTAAACTCAAGGAATAAAGGTAGTTAGGCTACATCACTTCCAAACTTTTAGCCCAGCTCCACATTAATCCAAGAGGAATTTAAAGTGCATCATAAACGTGTTTAAATGAAGTTAGAAGAAAGCTTGTTGTCCCGTCTCCTGTTTTCATTGAATATGTTTTATATGAAAAGCATAGCTTACAAATGCAAGCTGTGAGATTTCTCTGGCAGCATTACAGCTCTGAGTAAACACACCATAGTATTATTTTATTTGCTTTCTTCACTAATTAAGTTTTTTAAGTTTCCTTGGCTCTCTGTGTGGCTGCTTCAGTTTTGGCGTTAGAGCCAAAGAGGACTGGGAAGAAAACTGTGCTTTCTCTTTCTCCCTGGCTCCACAAAGTAATCACAGATCAATTGGAAATCCCTTCTTGCTTTTTTAAGGTATATAGATAGCAGACTACATGTCACAAATAAAGCGTGAGCCCTGTGGCTCTTACTGGTCTGGCGGCCTGTACCTTCCCACTAGGAGAGAAACAAAGCCATTGACTGCACTGAGCATGGGGGATGCAGCTGCAAGTGTCCAGGCAATGCTGCACACTTCAGAGCAGAAAGCAGGGCAAATCCATAAAATTCAAAGCCAAACATAAATTTTGACAGCCTTTGAGAATGTTTGGATTTCTCCTCTTACCATACTCAGTGGTTGCAAATTTTGCTCAGTGGTTACAGGTTTGCTCAGGTTCAGGGCCTTTCTATAACATTGTTATTGTTTCACAAATCCAGATCATTGTTTGCTATTTAAAATGAAGCATGCATTATCCAACATCATTCATTATTTTGGCACAAACAATATACTATCAGCAAAGCACATGTTCCATCTCAGATCTCTAGCACTTTAAAAGCCCTCTGAATGCATCCAGTCTGTCCAGGACAATTTAAGGTGCAGGCCAGGTTCTGGAATACTTAACTGGCCTCATGCTAAAACACTTGGCATTTCCTTTGATGTGCAGCCTTGGATAGGCATCTCTTGTCTCCATCCAGTTTCTGATGTTGTAATCAATCAGGAAAACAAATCCAACATGAAACTGTGTAGCTCTGAAACTGTTTGTGCTCTTTTGTTGTGTTCCCTGCCCTGAAACTCAGCACCACACTGCAGACTGGGGGTGTATCTGGATGGCTACTCATCCAAGGTTTATTATTCACTGGATCTGGTAATATTTGTAATTACATTTCTTGATAGTCAGGATTTTCCTATGCGGTTTCTTGATATAACATCTTGTGTTAATGGTTGGGGTTTAGGATAGAACTGTGTAGGATACCACATTAAAAAAAGCTTTTAAATAAATACTCAAGGTTCCTTAAGCCCTTTTTATCCAACATCACTATCACTGTTAATCAGTTCCTCCCTCCACCCCCTCCCCAAACCACCTGAAGGCAGGATCAGTGGTGATCAAAAGACATGTAGCATTTCTTAGTATTGAAATGATCACTTCTGCGAGATATGGTTTTTAATAATGAGTTTATTGTTGTTGCCATGTGAATTATGGCTTTTCACTTCTCCTAAACCAAAACAAAACTTATTTGCAAGGTGCCACAGGAATAATTTTTAGACTGAAAAACAAGTGAGTTAATGATCACAAACTGCTTGCTGCTTTGTGGAAGTGGCATTTGTTTTTTTACTTCTTTGAGGTTTGTTTTTAACCTAAGATGTTGAAAGATAACTTGTTCTTGTATGCTATGGAGCAGTAGTAGCTCCAGGTGGTATAGAAAGCACAGACCAAGATGTTGGGGAAAAAAATTTCAACTGTTTCAGTCTAATGATATAGACAGCAGGATGGTCACAATCTCTTGAAAGGAAAGAAGCTGGAGACTTTTCATTAATGGGATATAGCAATTACAAAGTATCCTAGCATTTTTCATTCTCCAATTTTATTTTCCCACCATATATAAGTTATAATTCTTTTGTATTCATTAGTAGGGTATAAAGATAACGCATATTTAAAAATCCTTGACAGTGATTCTGAAAGCAAACTCTTTAATGCAGAGATATACTCCTGGAGCTTATGGTGAAAACTACATTCTGTAGGACAGATGATTTTTCTGTGAGCTCTAAAATTCAAATGATTACTGTGTCATTGTGAAATATTGGAGAATCCCATCCAGGTCTAGGGTACAGTGTCTATTTCAAATATCAGGCTGATATTTCAGATCTCAGGCTGTGATATCAAAAGATGTACTTGAGAGGATCAGTACTTCAGAAATTCTTCAAAAGGACAAGAATTGTAATCCCTTCTGTTGTGCAGCTTCAGATATCAAAACTGCTCTTTACAGCTTCCAGAGGGCTTTGCTGGTACTCATTTACTGTCTTCCTGCACTCTGCTTTCAAAGTTATGCCCTGAGAGCAAAACTTCTCATTTTAAGACCTGGATTTCAAAGTGCTCTAAAATCCACAGGCATCTCCAACATGTTTTGAAAATTGTTACACCTCACTAGGGCCAGAGGCATCATTATCCATGCAAGTCTGAAGCCAGTTGGTCTAACAGGTCTTCAGATAATACCCCTTCCTTTCAACCTTCCTAGGAGAACTGCATTTTATATTCCTGGAAATCCACTGGGATATGGTGATTGTCTTGAAAACTTAGTCATGACAATAACTGGAACATTTCACAGTGTAAATTTGGAGTAATTCCTCCCTCCCTGTGGAAGTGCTTAGCGATTTTTGATTCTTGATTTTTTTTTGTAAACAAGTCAGAGAAATCTGAGGGTATGAAATCCATGAAATATGTGTATATTGCAGACTGATCCTAAGCTTAATTCTTCAGCTAACCAAACTGATTATTAAAATTTGGTAAACAGACAGTTGAGAAATATTTAGTATCACTGATGGTTTAGAAAAAGTGAAACAAAATCAAAAATTACTTTTCTGATACTAGAACACAAATAATTTCTCTTGCTGTCAATAAATGCTTTCAATTCCTTCTCAAGTATTGTCTGTTTGATACATGTGATGCTGCACAAGCAAAGGAATAGATATGCCACAAATGTGCCACACAAGTAGTATGTGCTATGTGTGCATATACCTGTTTTTATATAAATGTATATACATACACCCACGTGCCCCTTCAAACTCACATACGTATGTCCATGGACACAAATACATACACACACACAGACAAGTGCTTTGTTACTGTAACATTCTGAAATAACATACCAAAACCATTTTTCCTGGTTTATTGTGTAATCAGATTTTTAAGGCTTTTAATATGGTGCTTTTTTTTTTTCTTTCTGGTAGCATTTCCCAGTATTTTCCACAATATAAACTGTGTCCTGTGTGTGTGTGCTTGACACTCACTGATTGCTTTGCACACTTGCCTATCAAAACGTGCCTCCAGGTACACTGAGATTGTCTGAGAGTACCACATTGCCACTCCACATATGGGAAACGTGAGAAACTGAGTCATCATGCCAACCTAGCCTTCAGTAGAACAGTGTCAGAGATGGTACAACAACTTAAGGCTTGCCTGTGTCTCAATTCAGTGCTTCAGTCAATAGCTGATATTATCTCTGAAGTTTGGACAACTTTGTATTATTCCACATTGTATGAATGTGTCAGTTTCTTATTTGAAATTTTTTGGACAATAGATCATTTTCATCATCATCATCAGATATATGACCCATACAAATCAATCTAAAGTCTATGAGGATTTTAGTAAATGCTTTCTATATATCCTGTAGAGGCTCTCTCAACAGCAGGAACGTGCAGCTATTGAGATCTGAAGCCTTAACCCTAAAATGAACTTAAAGGTGTTCCCACAGCAAAGGTGGAAATGCCCTAGCAGCAAAAGACTTGAAAGATACTGATTGTCTCTAGCTGACATTCAGTAACAGAAATATATCTTAAGGCAAGATTAAAACATTCATTAAAGAGTGAAAATAAAACATCATTACAAAAAAAAAATGAGGTTTCCCTCTTGCTCTTTAGTAGTTACAAAACATTCTTCTGGTTCTTTAATTGCTGCTTGCAAAGGCTCTGTACTGAGTCATTTAGTTTCTGAAAGTAACAACACTGTCCTAGCCTTCTTATTGGCTTTTACTCCTATGCCACCCACATTGAGCTCCAAATCTGGATCCAAGGATTGCTGAGCTATGAAGACTGCATTTGTGTAATTCTGCCAGCAACCACCCATATAACCTCAGAAGAATCAAAGAGAACTGAAGATATGCAGAAACATTCAAAAGTCATATGAACACCAACTACCAGGAGATGCTCACAAGCTCGTATTTTATATACATCCTGTTAGATTTTCTGGTTGGTCTTTTCAGGGTGGAGGAGGATGGGAAGTGGTCAAAGACAACTCTTTTTATTTGGTCATTTAGCAAAGTGGAAGTTTTTTATTCTATCCAACTAATCTCTAGAGGCTGGTAAGACAAATCTCATCATTATGCCACACTGCAGGACCAGAGAAGGACAGTTGCCGCAGGATGAGTGTTGCCACAGGATGAAAAAATGTATTTTAACAGAGACAAGGACTAAAAACTGCTAATAATTATTAGCATGGTTATATTGTTTAGCCATTCCACAGTTGGCTTATTCACTGTCTAGTAATCATCTCTTCCTCGCTGGGTGTCTCCTTGCTGAAGAAAATGAAGAGATTTACCCAGGACCAGCAAGGGATCAAGGCAAGATGAGAGTAGCTTCAACATCAGCACCCTCACCTGCCTCACTTTGCTTCACCCCTCACCCAGGGTGTTCCTGAGTCCAGTTTTGCATGACCTAGAGGAGTTCTGTCTTTAGGCTTGACAAATGAGGCTTTAAGGCTGGAAACAGTGTTTTTCACATCCAGAGGCTGGATTAAGTGTCCTAAAATGGCATAGGCTCTGTAGTCCCAAGAAGCAGGATCTTCCAGGATGTCGCAAAGGGAGCACACAAATGAATAATACAGTTCACTCCTGAAGTGTATCCAGGTGGAGACTGCAGTTCTGTGCATGCAAAGCTCTCTGGTTCATCTCTACATATGTATATGGAGAAGGTACATATTTATGCATCCAAATATGCAAACAGATCTCTGAATTGAAGACAGGAATGCAGAAAATTATGCAGAAAATTATGTAAAAGGCTCCTCCTAACTTTGTTTAACTGGAAATAGCAGCGATCTGGCACACCTGGGGACAAATGTTCTTCCAGATGTGTTTCTAACCAGGGTGCTTAACTCTCCCACCTTTACTTTCTGAGGCTTCATAAATTTTTTTTAGTATTTAACTGCTCCTCTGTATTTTCTCACTCTTCCAAATTAAACAAAATTAGTTGATTAATTTCAATTTTAAGTAATGAATTTCTCATAATTTTTACTCCCTAACTCCCATGCATGAGCATAAGGCTGCATTGTCTGGGATGACTGGCTGAGTGGAAGATGTTGATTTGCAATAAGGATTTGCAATAAGGTATGCACTGGAAATTATAAACATAGAAATGTTTCCACGAGTCTTTGGTTTGTTAAAAGAATTGTGTTTAAAGTTGCTATCTTTAGATCCCAGATTGACATCACAGTATCACTTTAAGCAAATAACCCAGGCAGTGAAATGCTTTTTGGAGGGGGAGTGAAGGTTACCAGTGAACATCCTGGCTAGTCAAGACAGTCAGCAGATTTTTGGAGTTTGGAAGGAAGGAAAAAAAACCCCGAAACTCACCCTTCATTATCTAAACAAGTATTTTTTAATATTTCTGTGTAAGTATGTTTATAGGAAATGTAATAAAAGTCAAATGAGTGAAGACAATAACTATGAGGACTCCACAGAGTGATTATTACTCAGAATTAATTTGAAATGTACCCATGGACACATGGTGCACCCGCCTGCCAGCATAAAAGAGAGAGGGTTTATATTAGCACTGAACAGGGACATGAGTATCACACTGACTGTTTTCAGGTTGCATCCCAGTTACTGCAGCGTGGAAACCACTAACATACATGACACTTTCAAAAGTCGTGGATGGTGTGGTAACATAGGACAGCAGCCCAGAAATCTGCATCTGATTTATTTTTTACTCATTGTTAGATGTCACTATGTTTAACATGACAATTCACATCCCATGAGAGCTCTGTGTATAAAAGTTACACATATCAGAAAAATATGGAAGACATTTCCTTGTTCTTGCTAATTTTTTTTTGTCTCAATAGAATGTAGCCTTTCAGAACCAAAACCCTGGATGACACATGCAAACAAGCAGCTTCACAGATGTACACATTCCTGTTTGGTCCTGGGTCCTGAATACTGCCAGTCAGGAATCAAATGCCAATTCTGATGCTCTGAAATGATTTGAGGAGGGAAATCCAGCCCACAGCTGTTCCACTGCTATGCAATATACAGAAGGAATCATCTGCTGTATATGGTCTGGTGAGAACTTCCTGCAATATTTTGATGGCCAGACCACTTTTATCACAGATTTGTCTTTTATTGCTATGAGGACAATTTTTAGATCTTTATAATCACAGACTGAACACGTAACACCTTACCATTTTTTGCTTGTTTGTGTTATGCCATGTCTCTTCTCCACATTTTTTCCTTGCAACAGCATCGTGAAAGGCCTATTGAGCAGTAGGGTTGTGACATTAGGGTCAAATCCCTTTGCTCACATTCCCCCATCTCCTCTGTAAGGGCTGAAATCTAAGTGACATGCAAAATTGTACAGAGCTTTGGAGCACTCACATTGTACAAGATGCTGCTCCATAACAAGCACATTCTTGACTCCTGCTAAATCCAATGTGAAATGGTACTAAAGTCTCCATGGAGTATGGTGACACATTTAATGCATTGCTTGTATTTTCTGCTCTTACTTCCATGCGCAATATTCATTAATTTTGGACAGCCTCTATTTTCTTGTCATCATCTAGAAGCCTGTACAACCATGGACAAATCTAGTCTATGCTCTATTCCTTAGTTCTGGATTGTTTTGCTTCCATGAACAGAAGCCAAAGACTTCTTTTCCACACAGTTCCTCTTCTGGGTGCTCCACTGATGTACTGGCTGTATAACATTTCCAACCTAGTGCTGCTCACTGAGTAATTTGCACAGCCTATCCATTTTAGAAAGCAAGCATGATGATTTTCAGAGGAGCTGGTTCTGCTGCACTGCATCATTTTGTTGAGGCAACACAACTAAAAATTACAGGAGCAGAATTGATGGAAGACAAAGGATTTCAAAATTATACACATTTTAAACATATGAAGTGTGAGCTGGTAGGAAATTTGTTCTCATTGCTTTTGTTAGCATTGGCAGTTTCAGAAACAGACATGTTTTGATTGCCTCATTTATTTTTAATAACACTATTTGCAAGAGGAATACCATACTGCTGGAGCACCATGCCTTTGGGGTTGATTAGGTATAGTCTTCTGCACAAGACTTACAGAGATTGCATCGTGTTAAGAGAAAAAAATGCACTAATATCAGTGTCGTGCACAACTGCATCACTTTAGGGTACATGTATCTCTTTTTTTAATAGGAGAGAAAGCCCTTGTGCATTCTAGATCTTGTCTGTGAGTTTTAGCTGTCTACACTCAGTGTAAGTTGCTTTAACTTTTTTAATTCCAACAGCCACTACTGAGGACAACAGAGAAACTTTGCATCATCAGAGGATTTGTGTTGTTTGTTTTTCAGCTAACAATAAACAAGTGGCATACAAATAAAATACCTTCTATTTTCTGTTTTTCAATCTCTACTGTATTTCTTGAGATATCAATGGGTGTTGTTCTGATCTGTCATCCTGCCTCCCAGAAGAATGTCACCCCCTTTCCTTGCACAGTCGACTCTGGGCTGTTTTGCTGCAGCAGACACTGACAGCCGTCTTCATCAGCCAGTAGATGTCATTGTGTTTCCACTGCAAAAGCACATCAAACATATTCATCTGGCTGCAAATGCCTGTCTGGTCCTGCAAACAATACTGTTGAGTATTTGGGATTGTCTCTACCCTGCAGCAAAATATTTGTTAAAAATGCTTAGCTAGAAAAGAGTGAAAATTAAGTTCCAAGCATTTGATAGCTGTGACTAACTAGTCAGAGTACCCTTGGCTTCAGCTAATGTAGTGCCAATGGTGTTATACAAACACAGCTTACTCAACAGGACACAAATCATTGTTAATAAACTATTACAAAAGATGCCAACAGAAGAAGATAGAAATAATGTCTCATGGATTAGCCAACTTCTTTAGGCAACCAGCTCATTCTGCTGTGAAGTCATCTGTTCTTCAATACTCAGACAGGACTGAGAATTTATACTCCAGAACTTTTTAGACCTTCAAAGTCTAATGAAAAGAGGCTGTATTCTGTTATTTTTCAGCTATTTTATTTTGGACTATGTTAACAGGTTCCAAATTTACATTATATAATATTTGTGATGTAATTTGGAAGTTCCATTTGAAGTCAAAACTTGGTAGCAATAGAGAAGGAAACACTTGGCAGTAGAACAAGAGGTAGGGTTTTCCAAAAAGTCTGACATATTTTTTATCTGTAACAACTCAAAAGAAATCATTTACCCATCATCTTGCGACATCCATGTTGCAAACTGGAAATGGCATAGAGGCCTAAATTCCCTACTGGCAGCAACCAGTGAGGCCCTGCTGGCTCTGACAACACAGGAGACACTTGACAGATTCAGCAGAGAGCTGGCCTTCTGCAGCGTGTTTTGAGTCCCAGGGGCCAGTGTGAAATTGAGTGAAGTCAACGGAAATCTTTTGCTTGTTGGCAATGGGCTATGGATGAAGCCATGAATCAGGTTTTCTGGAGGCTGGCGCAGCACATCTGTCTTGGGGTGAGGCAGCTGAAAGGCATAGGCTTGGATCTGAAAGGACAAGCTTCATTTCACAAATGTCTACTCAGGCTTCACTAGCTCAGGAATAAGCTGAGGTGGCACAAGAGAAACACTGTTCCTCCCTTAGAGTGGCTCATCCTCTTGCTTATTCATGGAAACACTTAAAACTCTTCCTGGACTGGGAGACTTTTGCACTGGTAGGTTATTGGTTTGGGTTGAGAGGGTCCTCTAAAGATCCTCACATCCAAGGCCCTGCCATAGGCAGGGACGTCTTTCACTAAATCAGGTTGCCCAAAGCCCCATACAGCTTGACCTTGAATACTTCCAACGAGGACAGTGCCCCCACGGAAAGGGACTTGGGGTGCTGGTGACAGCTGGCTGGACATGAGCCAGCACTGTGCTCTGGTGGCCAAGAAGGCCAGTGGCTCCTGACCTGTATCAGGAATAGTGTGGCCAGCAGGACCAAGGGGGTCATTCTCTCCCTGTACTCAGCACTGTTGAGGCTGCACCTGGTGCTGTGTCCAGTTCTGGGCCCTCAGTTCAGGAAGGACATTGGGATGCTTGAATGTGTCCAGAGGAGGCAACGAGGCCGGTGAGGGGCTTGGAACACAAACCCTGTGAGGAATGGCTGAGGGAGCTGGGGTTGTTTAGCCTGGAGAAAAGGAGACTCAGAAGTGACCTTATCACTCTCTACTCTCTACTTCTTGAGAGGTGGTTGTAGTCAGGTGGGGGCTGGTCTCTTCCATCAGGCAACTACTGGCAGAACAAGAAGACACAGTCTTAAGCTGCATCAAGGGAAGTTTAGGTTAGACATCAGGAAAAAATTCTTCACTGAAAGAGTGATTGGGCACTGGGATCATCTACCCAGGGAGGTGGTGGAGTCACCATCCCTGGACATGTTTATAAAAAGACTGGATGTGGCACTCAGTGCCATGGTTTAGTTGATGAGATGGCATTGGTCATAGGTTGGACTTGATGACCTCAAAGGTCTTCTCCAGTCTAGTTCATTCTGGGATTCTGTGGGTCACCCACAAGTATGGATGGGAACTGTGGCTGTTCCCAAGTTTGGATAGGAGGTGTATGGTATACATACAGAGGTCCTATAAATGAGCACCCCTTTGACTGTCTAGACAACCAAACTCTTGCACTTGCATGAACAGACTGAGGTCCACAGGTACTACAGCAGTGTCCTCTGGGCTGTACAGTGACAGAACATGTTTAAGGATCACAGCAGCCTCACCTGCTGTCTTACAGATAAATTTACCTGCAACTTGAGCTATCCATGGTCTTTATTAATATTCCAAAGTAGTCTCTTGCAAAAAAAAAATAAAATTTGTGACTAAACATCAACTTAATAATTCATGGGTCAGGCTACAGGTGGCATACCCATTTCCTACACACCATTCCACATTCCTGTTATACATGCTATGGCTGCTGGTTTTCCAAAGCACATGAAGGAAACTTTGTACTACTCAATTGAGAGCAGTCTCAGGCTTCTGAGCTCCCAGTGCTGTGCCTCCAGACTTTCACATTTACCTGGGATTTCTCATTCGAATAAGATCATTTAGAACTGCCCCTGGTAATTTTTTTGATCTACATCAGCTGATCCATAAATATCAAATAAAAAATATGCAGCACTGTCTTAAATAGTTGCATTCCCAGCTCACTACTTCCTCATCTGATTCCTCACAGTCTTGTTCCCTATCCCATGCATCCAGAGCTTGCTGGAACATTTATCTGAGGATTTAGCTGACTGAAAACACACCATCAATTTTTCTTCTTTCAGGTGCACATTTTTTCCCATACAACTGACTATGCCATTGCAGTGTGAAGGTGTAAAGAAGAAGAAAAATGTAAAGAATAAAATGTAAAGGAGAGGAAAATAGATCTCTGTTTTTCTATCTGCCTGAGGATATCCTCACAGAGGTGGAGACAGTGGCAAGATGGATATGGGAGCCCAAAATGCTGACTTTAATCTAGACTCCAGTAAGTGTCCTCTGTCTCATTTTTCTATCTAAAACAGTGGAGGTAATGCTATTCATTGTCTCGTTTCACCTGAGCAAAAACATTATCAAGTTTGTTAAGGCATTTCCATACTACAGAAACTAGAAAATTCCCACTTCTGCAGAAGACCATGAAGAAATAACTGATTCTACTTGTACCAAATGCACTAGTTGTAAAGATCACTAATTTTAAAATTGCAGTAAAAATACTGACCTATCTCACTTCTTAAGCATGCCTTGGATATCCTCGCCAACACAAATGTTCCAATTCATTTTAAAAAAATTGTAGTTGATGATGTAATTAGAGCCTGTGTTAGAACACACTTCCAGAAGGGACATGAATGAAGGCTTTCTGAATATTGCACATTTTGAAAAATCTAATTTTGCTGTATTTGGTTCTGCTGCTATTTAAATATTCTATAACTTTCAATGTAATTGTGCATGAGTTTGCATATATTTTCTTGCTTAGAGCAAATGCAAGTCTGGGAACGCTCAGGTGCAGGTGGAGGTTTTGCAGCAAGGTTCAGGTGTTAAGAAAACTACCCCCAGCCTAACCATTCATTCTGAGACTCTCTGCCAGTCACATTCCCAAGACCAGAGACTGGGACTGCTGGGACTGAAGGTCCTTCAGAGAGGGCAGCTCCGGTGTGCTGATGGGAGGGCCACTTGACTCACTCCACACTCCACTCTTACAGTCAGACCGGGTTTCCCTACCTCTAATTTTCCCAGAGCAGACTCTTAGATGTCTAGTTCCATTTATTCACAGAGCAGTAACAGAGAAACTGACAGAGCTGGCATGTCTGAGGAGCACCCTCAACAAAGGAGTCTTCACTCATCTTCATCTACTTTGACATCCAAAAGGTCGGCAGTTCCCAGCTCCTGAAGTGTCTCTCAGTGTCCATTCACCTTGACCTGACCGGCTGTCACCCATCTTTGTGGCCTTTGTTATCTCAAAGGCTGACAGTCCTTTTGTCTTATGCTCCCACACAGAGCTCAATCTGCATCTCAATCTGCATTTTGCAAGCCCAGCTACCTGGATGAGAGGAGTTCTCCACTCAGGGAACCAGGGCCACCAGCCATGGCACCCAGGGATATACCTGATCCTGGGCTGGCTGCACTGCTGGCCTACATGGATGTCAGTTCAAGAGCACCTCTGCCGTCATAGATTGGCCCCCTCTAATCACAGGGGCCTCAGAAAAGCATCTGGCTTAGGCTTGTCACTTGGGATTCCTTTGCACACCCTGACTTGTGCAGCTGTGAATCTCTAAGACGCAGCACCAAGACTTAAGAAGAGATGTGTTGGAGGTTACGGGTTCTTCCTTTTTTTATTTGTTTTCTGTTATGGTATTTTTCTCCAGTTTCCTTTTTTTTTTTTTTTCACCTCTCTGGATAGAACTAGACTCTCCTAAGTTTTTGTTTTGTTTTGTTTTTTTTTTTTTAATTAAAACAGTGTTGCTAGTTCACAGAATCAGAGAAATATAGAATGGTTTAGGTTGGAAGGGACCTTAAAGATCACCTAGTTCCAACTGCCCTGCCTTGGGCAGAGACACCTTTCACTTCTCCAGCCTTCCTCTGCAGTTGGTACCAGCATGGTCCCAACAAAATCCCGTCACACCTTAAGAAGCTGGTCCAACACTGACAGGTCAAACCCTATTTGGTTCCTCCTACTTTCAGGTGGAGGTGTCCCAGTTCCCCCCTGGGCACCTTGCTGCCCAGCTCAGGCACCTTCCAAGGAACCAAAGATGATGGACTGGCTCCTGACTCCTGGTGAGTGCTGTGCCCACTTTCGATAGCCATAACAGCAGTCTGTGAACCCACCAGGCTCTGCATCCTCCAGTTGCAGGGTAGCTTTACCTATAACTTGAATCTCTTGACCATTTGTAAAAGATAGAAAATATAATATTTTGCAACAGATGAAAATTTACCAAAAAAAACCTGTTCATATTGATGCATAATACTTAATCTTTAGTGAAGTTATTTGTAATCATGTTAATAAGCTGTTTATTCTAGTCGTTCTTAGTATAGCATCACCACAAAAGCCTCTTGGTGTGCTCAGTGTGCAAAGTCAGTTGAGGTGCTATAATGATGTCGAAATGAAATGCTGTCAGTGCAAATCCATAAAATGACATAACAGTGTCAGAAATGAAAGAGAATCATATCAGTGTGTTCCAGCACCACTCAAAAATTTGTGAAAGGAAAGGGTGCCACAATTGGGGGACAATGTTTGTTATGACAGAAATGCTCAAGAAGCTAAAAAGGGAAACTGTGTTTGCCAGCCACATCACTTTTTAATCCAGCAGATTTATGAAGAAGTTGTGCTAATTTCCTCTATAAATATCTCAGTGAGCAGAACAGTGCTTTTTGTTGCAGAAAGTGATTTTTAACTGGTTGCAACTCCAGGTTTCTTCTGAAAGGGAATAGAAAGGTTCACTGCATTGTTTGTGTAAGTAAACAGTCATTTTTTCTTTTGAAAGAGAGAGAAAGAAAAATAAAATGCTTCTTTATCCAGTTATCCTCCTTAAGGAAACTCACATTCCATGACTCAAATACCATCCTAAAGAAAGGACTCTCTAGGCATCACAGGTAGGACAAATCTATCCCTATGTCTACTTTTTCTGTTTTTAATGGTTACAAGTGCCTAGAAATTCACACATCCTTTGAGGAATGATCAGTTTTTGCAGCTGTTCACCTCCTTATGCTGTCACATCATACTCAGCAATAAAACTTGAGGCAGAAGAAGGAGGGATGAAGAGCCAGTTTCCAAGTTGGTGACATTCAGCAACTGTCTGGGCATTGGTTGGCCCATGGGAGGTGGTGGGCCTTTGCTTTGCTTGCTGTTTTTGTCTCTTCACGAATTAAACTACCTTTACACCTTGGGAGTTCTTTTGTTCTTTCTGCTCTTCCTATTTCTCCTGGGTGGGAGAAGTGAATGAGCAGCAGTGTGGGTACTGAGATGCTGGACAAGGCCAGCCCACCAGGGATGTGAACTGACTGAGTTAAACAAACACCTCCCAAGTTTAAGGAATAGCTTGCGTTTACCTTATTAAGCTTTGATACAGACTTTGCTAAGCTCTCTCATAACCAAAACTATTTCTAAACACTTCTCAAAGTCCCATTTAAAGCCAGGTGTTGTGGAGGATGTAGTAAAGGGTGACATGCTAGAAGAGCAAGCCACCAGCTTCATCTACTGCAGCACAGACATAAAATTTCATCTGGTGGTTCTTATCCAATGACAAAACTAGAGCTCATGATGATAAACTGAGATTTTGCAGAAGATGGGTGCTGACCTGACTTGGCCTCTGGGGAAGGCCATGGTTAAGATCTCCTTGCACCACTGGGAGCAGCCTTGCTCCAAAACACTTTTGACATGATTTTCTGATGGCAATGAATTTGCTATGACATTTGCTTAGACTATGGTGTCTGAGGTTTAATTATCTTCATTATTAAGAAGAGTTGTGTCACTTCTCTTTGGAGTATTCTGACTTCAGATTCTCCTGAGAACATGCTACACTTGTCCCTGTGACTGAATACCTGTTCATAGTGCCTGGGGTGGCACTCATGCCAGATGATGGGTTTAACTAAGAGTTTGAAGACTCAAAAACACTTTTATTTGATGGTTCTTGGTGGTTGTCCTGGTTTATATGCCCTTAGAGTGCTAAATATTCAGACTCTATTATAGGTAATATGGAAATTACTCCTGAGAGGTTATATTAGCTTACATTATCTGTAAGATATCCATCTGTATCATAAACACTTGAGTGTGACCATATTCTTGATAGAAGTTCAGGGTTTCATCCACACAGCTGTCCCATAATGTCTCTCCTAGGAGAGTGATCCCACCTTGAGATACATCCAGTCCTTCTTCATGTCAGCAATGGAAGCTGAAGGTACTGGCCTAGACTTGAAACCTGAATTTTATGTGGCTAAAATAAGGCAAGCTGCAAAGACCATGTTAATGAAGGTTAATTGACCAGATTATGCCCAAAGTTCATGGGACACCTTTCACTAGACCAGGCTGCTCAAAGCTGCCTCCAGCCTGGCCTTGAGCACTTCCATGGATGGGGCCATGCCCAGCTTCTCTGTCCCAGTGTCTCACCACAGTAAAGGATTCCTTCCACCTAGATACCCTAAATGTCCCTTCTTTCAGTTTGAGCCATTACTCCCTGTCCTGTCACTGCAGTTCCTGACAAATAGTCCCTCTCTGGCTTCCCTGCAGGGCCCCTTCAGATGCTGGAAGGTTGGTGTGAGGTCTCTGCACAACCTTCTCTTTTCCAAAACAGCCCCAAATTTCTCAGCCTGTCTTCATGAGGGAGGTGCTCCAGTCTCCTTACCAACTTCATGACCCTCCTTTTCCATGTGCCTGTCTGCTCTCAGGGCTAATGCTTCAATGGCCAGTGTTCGATTTAAAGAATAAAGTAGGTTCCAATCACTTTTTTTCAGACAAGGTTGTTTTCTAACAAAAACTGTAAATTTGATTAGACAGAAATATTTCATCACTAGATTTCTGAAGTTTTTATCTTCAGCTGTCCATACTGAGAAAAAAAAAACAAAGTAGTATGAAAGCCTGGAAAGTCCATCTTGATGTTTTACAACACATTTTTATTCCATGATTACATGATTTATTTCATTTCCTTTATACTAAATGAAAGAACTGAAAGAAACACTTGAAGTTAAAATAAAATATTTCATTTCAGTCAGGAAAAATGTATGCTTTACATGACCCAAAAATTTTATCAGAATTTCTGATTCCTATGGCATTTGGAATAATTATTGTGTGATAATTCAAAGTTTTTACAAGATCCATATAACTTTCCAGTGAAATAAAATCCTACCTAAAGATGTCTGAACTTTTTGAAAAGTGGATACATCATATTAGCAATGTCTGAAAATCAGAAAGTAATACTGATAACTTCAAGGGAAAGATATTTTTCAGCAGTGAATTTGCACCTTCTTTCTTCTACAGAAATGGTGGTAAAAAAAATTTCAGTATCATTTCTCAACAGATATTCAAGCAGATTAAAGCTCTGCAGGAAATCTCTGAAGGTGCTGCTGATTTCAACTAAAAAACATTTTTCAGATATTTTCAATTTTGACAAAATATTTTCATTTTACCAGGAATAGCTCATTAGTCTATTTTTTATGTAAAATATGCTCCCCAAATTAGTTAAAAAAGTGTAAAATCATGATTCACTTTGTGTTAAAATGGGGATCTGTTTTAAAATTTTTCAATTAAAATTTGGATTTCTTCAAGAAAGTTTGAATATTCTTTTTTTTTCCCACCTGTATGAACAGAATTTTCACTCAGAGAAATTCTCCAACATCTTATGTACATTTATATATTTTAAAAGTATGTCTATTGTTGTGTCAAATGTGTCTCACTGGAAAAAGCTATTGACTTTTCCATTGTATTTCTTTAATTTTCCACTACTCTTGTGTATTATAATACTCCAGGTAGGTGCTGTGTGTGCTTCTGATTATGCTGTGTTACACAGCAGGGAAACCTCTTAGCTCAGACTGGTTGCCTGGTTGAGAAAAAAAAAAACCAACACATTTAAGGTTGTAAACACAGCTGTGGAAGAAATATTTTCTATTTCCTTGCTGTTTGTTTTAATGTACTAAAAAGACATAATTACAGAAGTTTGCAAAAATGTCAAAGTGTAAAACACAATAGTAGTTTGGTCCGTGTGTTTCTATTATATGTCTATATGCAGCTTTAAACAGTCCAAGAAAATCTTTAGAAATGGTTTCTCTACTTTACACTCTGATTTGCCCTCATAAATAAAGCACAAGATTTTCATTAAAAATAATTTAAAAGTAATCTCATAGCTACACTGGTATTAAGAAGTGTTCAAATCTTGTTCTTGCCATTTTTCATGCCAGCATGAAGATTTGTGTTTCTATTGTTTCCTTTTTGACTCTGTGCAAACACTTTAAAGATAGGAAATTTGCAGATCTGTGGAAAAAAAAAAAGAGAATAGAGGGTTTGTAAATCTAACCACTGCAACTTCATTTGAAGAAAATGAAATCTGAACTCTGAAAGAGGACAATGCCTTTTTTTTTCAGCTTGCAAAGAAGTAGAGTAATGCAATCCCTTTTATTTCCTATTTAAATAAAGGCTGAAGCGTTTTCATCTGTGGCGTGTAAAGACTGCTTTGCAAAGAATAAATTCAGAGCACACGCATTGTAAGTATTTGCCAAGAGCACTGGGTTTATATTGGTTGAGTAAACAGCACTATAATATTACAATTATAAAAACAAAATGTGCAGAAAAATGAGATTCTCACTCTTTTGTTAACACTCTATTAGTTCCTGAAGTCCTAGTGAGAAAAGATTAAATGTGCAGCCCTCAATAAAGAGCTCTGCTCCATTCAAGCTGCAACACCACCAATTACTTCACCGAAAAAAAACCCTAGATTTGATAGAGATCCTTAGTCCAAATCCTGTGTATGAACCCCTGAAGCCATCTCCCCTGAAATCCTATGTAAAATAACACTAATGACATCCTGGTCACTTCAGTCTATGGAATATTTCACCTTTTATATCATAGTGTGAGAGCAAACAAAGGGCTGCATAAAGTTCTTTTGACTGTGGCTGGAAAGACTCACACTGGCACCAGTGCGCATTTGGATGACACTGTACCATCCTTTCACTCCACCCACAACTATTATTTCTTTGCCCAGAATTGTTGTAATGTGACTGCTCCCCTTCATAATCTCTGCATTTTATCTAGCTTCTTTTCCAAAGCCAGAGAGGATAATTGTCATCTTTTGTATAACACAGCAAAAAAGGCTGAGGACAGGCTTAAGGGCAATGGCTTTCTCAGTCTATCCGCACCTTCTCTAGACTGCAAGTTCACTGAGGCAGAGAGCAACAGCAAGCATGACAAGGTTTTCTCTGCTGCCTCAATTCACTAACAAGTGACAGAGGAAGAAAAAATTTTATATCGAACCCATCACAGTGGAGTCCTCCAGCAAAATGGGCTGGAGAAAGGATAGCTGAGAGCCAAGCAGGAGTGTTGCAATGAATAGGGTAAGGCAGAATCTACAGCTCTGTCGCTCCAGGTATTGAACCAGGAGAGGGAACGTGGGCACACAAAACTTCCGTCCACTCCCACTGAAGCCAATGGAAACCCTTTCTATTGCTTTAGCAGGACATGGGTCATGGTGGTGGTTTGTGTCAGCTGGGTTCCCCGTGGAGATCAGGGAAGAAGGAAGATGTGGCCATGCACGCCTTGTTGTAAAGAGCTGTAGGGTTTACTGCTGTTCCTTCAAGTGATGAAAAGTCCCAAAGCCAGGCATCATCAAGCACACACCATTTCCAATACTGAATAATTCTGAAATCAGGGTGGTGCCATCTTGTTTGGCAGCATGTGAGGAAAAAGTGGAACTTTTTATGAAACTGACAAAAAGATTTGAAGGCCAGAAGGGAACACAGCAATCATTTGCTCTGGTTTCCTGTACAGCATAAACCATACAACCTTGTCTGGCCATGTCTCCATCATTCTTTCTTCTGCTGCTTGATCCAAAGATCTCACTTGGAATAGGAGGCATCTTCATGAAAAAGTATGATGAGTCATGCAGAAGCAACCATAACCTTTTGGACTTCTTTTCAAAAATTAATTTATGCTTTCTGAAAGAAGAGAGAAAAATTGTAAAACACGCCTTATTTCTCTTATTAATCCAAATGTATTTTCACTTAAATATCTTTAATGAAAATTATTTTCCTTCTGTAGCTATCCACCCAGGGGATACTCTTCCTCAAAATATATGCCTGCATATTCAAAATCTGCCTCTGAAGAAAACCACCTTATTTCTCATTTCCAAACCAAGGCATTTTCTTAATAATAAAAGAACTAGCAGGCTTGCATAAGCACAAATTATACAGCCCCAAGAGCTATTTTTCAGTCACTGACTAGAGAACATTGTGACGAAGAAGTCTTAGCTGAAGAAGAAAATAACCTCAATTTTTCCAATAAATTAAGATCTTCACAGGAATGTAAAATTAATCTTAAAGCAGAGAGTCTTGATGTTTCTTGCAGCAGGCCCTCTTTCAAGGACAAAGATGTAATTCAAAGATGAAAAAATGAATACCAGAAAAAGAAAAGTCTTTTCCTCTGTGCTTATAAATATGGTGGTGACCTTATAGAGCCCCTTGAAGAGACAGCAGTGACAACGCAGCCAGTGACATCCAACTTCCCTGCAGGGCTGCTCGCAGCTGCAGACTGGATTCTGAAAGATGAAAGAGAAGAAGGTTCCCCTGTACCGCATAGGGTACTTTTAGAAGACCAAGTTTGAATTATGGTAGTGTACGTTTCAGTGAAGGACATAAAACCTAAGGCAGGAGATGAGATGAAATAAAATAATGTATGTAATTCCCTGGAATTACATGGGGAAAGCCAAGCATATATTTACTTTAGAAGTATTATTAAAAAGGCAAAGCTATAGCTGAAGAACTGGACATAACTTGGGTTTTATGACAGATGCATGTTTTAAGTCATTTTGTAGATATATTCTGCTGCTAGCTAGGATATATGCATTGTTGGTGAATACACATTGATAAACTTAGTAGGTAAGGCCAGGCAGACAACGTAAGAAATAAGTAATAGAAACAAAACCATATGACAAGACATGTGTATTTGCCATTTTAATCTTTGACCTGCAAGGTGTCCTTATCCATTGTTCAGCGTCCCTTCTCATATTCACTGTTCCCTCCATTTAATTGCTGTTGTTAATTTCTTCATGGATTTGTGTAAGGTTTAACACTGCCTGACTCGAGCTGATTGCACAGGCATTAGCTAAGCAGGAGTTTTCGAGATTTTTTCCTAAGGCTGCCATCATCTGCAAATCCTTCAAGGTCTACATTATAAAAGTTTGGCTGACCTCTGTAGGAAAACAACATATTAGATCATTATGAAAAGAGTAAAAGGAAAATTGGAAGCTTAATTCCTGAGATTTGTAAGTTAAAATCCACAAGGGCCTGGAGGCGGGCTTCCCTGAGCCCCTCAGCCAGCAGCCCTGCCCTGCCCTGCCCTGCTGAAAGCACACCAAAGGGCCTGAAGAACTGTGCCTCGAATTCTTTGAGCGGTCATCTTTTAACAGGGATGTCAGAGGTCTAGGAAAGCATTCCTGTGGCATTGGGATGCAAAGGGATTTATCTCACATCTGAAGTCCTGCAGAGAGGCAGCAACCCTGCTCCTATCTGAGAGGCCGACAAGTGAGTTACAGCTGAAGGAGATGTGACAGGCGAGAGAAAATAAGCAGAGTGAATGCCTGTGCTGGAGATGAATCAACCCTCTTCCTCGAGGAGCAACTGCCTTTGGCTACCCAGAGCTAAGAGCTACAGTAATAAATTTTAAGGCCTGAAAAGATCATTACAGTCATCCAGCCCAGCTGCCCACTCATCCAGGATGCTGAATTTCCTGAAGTCGTTCATGCCTGCCCCTCCTGATGCCACAGCTGAGGTCCTTTCCTCCCCTGCTCTTGGTTGGAGGCCCTTCCCAGTATGTCACTGCCATCACTGTCTGCCGTGCCAGATGTCTGCAGTGCCCTCCCTGTGGCACCGCTGCTGGGCAGCGAGAGCAGCTAGAACAAATATTTTCCCTGCAGTGTTTCTGGCAAAGAGAAATTTTACATTCAGCTCTCCAGTGGTGCTGGCTCATGCTCTGCATCAGAGCAGCAGCTCCAGCAGCAGCTTTGCCCCTGCAGCTCCAGATCCATGCTCAAACATCTGTTATGGAAACTTCAGGAAACTGTGCAGGGAGCCATGCTTCTGCAGTTCTCACTGCTGACCCAAACTGCAGATCTGGAGAGGGCTCCATCTGATTTGTGTCTTGGCTTTATTTGAAACCACTGGGCCTCACATCAATTGAAGCAACTCCATTGGGAGAAGTTTTCTGATGGTGGTCCTCTACTCCTTAGAAAGAGGCCAGTGTTACATTGCAATGGAAGCATACGGGCTGGAAATGGAAAAAAAAGACTAGGACAGACTTTTCCTGAAACATCCTACCCAGCTCAGAGCACATCTCCATATTTGTTGAATGGAAGAATAATGTGAATTCCCCATCTGCCCCATGAGCTCATGTGGACAGAACTCCAAAATGTAAAGGAATGGTCGAGTTCGTTGAATATTTCCCTTTCTGGAGGAGCTGACTGTGACTCAATGGGGACTGTGAGGCAATGCCCTGCCTTGGGAAGGTTGTGATGCATCAAGAAACACCTAAGCAACCCCTGGAACACATGCCCTGAGAAAGGAGGGAAGGCGGGATGCAGGCAGGAGTCTTGCGTCTTCAGGAATCTCTTAACATCATCTTGTCCCCCGCATTTGACTCAGCCTGCTACAGCTGACCTTAACAAGAAGCCCTAGCTCCCCTCTTCACTCACACTGTTGCATTTTGGGGGAAATAGGTGCAAGCATACGCTTTTTCCTGTCAGCAGCTCCTTGGCAACTGAAAGACGGTCACAGGTTGCTCTAAAAAAGCAAATTCTAATTCCTAACATTGTATGTCATGGTTTTTATGTGCTGTACAATTTACAGGCTGGACAAGCGAGGCCAGCAGAGCCTAGTCTGTGGCCAAGCCTGGCAGTGAATCCATCAGCTCTGGAAATGCCAAAGTGACAGGTTTGCTTCATTAACTGGAGGCCTGGTGTTTTTTGGACACACACAAGAAACTGGAAGAGAAAGGCTGTTCCAGGGGTGGGAAATGACCCTTTTAGACGGATGACCATTTTGGATGGATGACACTTTTGGATGGAGGACTAAAACAATGCCTGAACCAGTGTTTGAGGGACCACACAGGCTTTGATCCCAAGTTCACATGTGCATCCTTCCATCAACACAAATGGTGACCTTCACAGGAACACAAACATCCTTTCTTTTGGGAGTGACTTAAGTTCCCCAAAGCAGAGCATGTCGTGCCTAGGTGGAGACATGCCCATTTTTCTCTCCCTGAGCAAGCTGTACCCAAAGCCAAAGGCTCTTCAGAAAGCTACTGAAATGTGAGCAAAAAGTCTTAGATGCCTTCCCTGAGTTTCCTGTCAGGTTTATTTCTCCTTCCTGACTTGCAATTGCTGCTTTACAAAATCCTTTCCTGCATTTCTCCCTTTCTCACGGTCTTGTGAACATCCTTCTGGGCAGCTCACTAGTCCTCTCACTGGATCCCCGATAGCTTTGACCCATACTGAGTTACAAGACTTTTTTACTTTGCAGCAGAATTTTTTTGGCCTTAGGTGAGAATACAGGGACTTTCAGTCCCTTTTCCTCTTCATTCTGGAAACACTCCCCTAGATAAACAAGTCCTAAGCCAAAGATGAGGAAAGTCCTCAGTTGTTGAAGTTGCTGAATGGCAATCACCATTTTCTGATGCTGTAAAAGAAGAGTTAATCCGTGTTTCCACTGCGGAGGGCTGTTTGGGGCTTTTTTTTTTTAAGGAAGGGAAAAAATTTCCTTTCATTCTTTGCCAGCAATTTCCATGCAAATAAAGTTTCCCAGCGAAAACTCGGTGCCCAAGAGAGAATATTTTATCCAGAAAGTGAAAGATTTTCTGTGAACAATTGCAAGATTTTATCCAAAAGTCTGAGAGGCTCATCCGAAATATTTCTCTCGTTGGCTGGAAACAAAGCGCTGCAGAGCGAGAGGGGTCGGAGAAACCTCTGTGAACCGGGGCGGAGGGTTCAGCCGGTGGGGATACTCCCGAGCCAGGACCGGGGCAGGGCGGGGCGGCCGGCGGGCACCGGCCGGGACGCAGCGCCCGGCTC
>NC_031769.1:24822099-24823924 GCF_001522545.3 Parus major | reverse complement strand
TTTTTTTTTTTTTTTTTTTGTCCCCTGCCCAGCTACTGTATAAAACAAGAGGAAACTTTCTCTGCTGCAGAGATCCAGAATTCCCCCGTGAGCTGTACAGGCAGCCTGTCGGGAGGGCTTGGCCGGGACCCGCCGCGGCTCCAGAGCTGCCGGGGCTGGGTGCGAGGCCGGCGCCCAGCTCCTCTCCGTTCTCTCCCCTAAAACGGCACCTTCCTGCCCGGACGTGTTGAAGTGCAGTGCCCTGGAATTTATGGCACAAATGGGCTTTCCTCCCCCTCTCCCCCTCTTCGTCTGCTTAAAACCTCTACCGTCCCTTCCAGCTAGATGCAAACTGGGAGCTTTAATAAACTTGCTCTCCCTTTCCCCAGTCCTAGTCATATATCCCTCTCCAGTTCCTCTCTTTACAAGAAAAAAAAAAATTAAAAAAAAAATAAAAAAAAAATCGAAGAGGTAGAGATATTTCCAATGGATTTAAGTAAGTGATTCATGTAATGAAATGCTTAGGGATTTGTTTAATGTGATTTTATATGAGCTGTGGACATTTCCAAAGCAAACAATAAGTTCAAGTACAACATGCACGGTTGTGTTACAAGTGTTACTCAGCTGGCTGGGAGATCTTCGGTGAGCAAACAGGCTAAATCTGGAGAGTAAACAACTTCAGAAAAATCTACAACTCCAGGTCACTGAAAACAGCCTTTTATTTGTTTTCCTTAGTGTCTAGTAAAATTTGATCCTTTCTTTTTTTTCGCAACACTGCTGTAAAATCAGCAGGGCCGGGCATCACCAGCCCGTGGCTCTCCCCGGCCCAGACACAGAGTGCGTTGCTGGGACCTGGGTGCGTAGATGGGCCCGAGAAAACGGGTGCAGGTGAAGGAGGGTGCGCTGCTGGCCGGAGTGCCGTGGGGAGGATACCCCCGCATAGCGCCAGTCACTAACTTCTATGGGGCTGTCACCCGGAAAGCGGGCTCTTGCGACAGCCTCCGAGTGGAGAAGCCCCACGACGGCCTCACAGTGGTCCTGCCCACTCGTGAGGGTGATTCGAGCTCCCTTCGTGAGGGGCTTCTGACCCTGGGCCGGAGGCCGACCAGACGGTGAGCATCGCCCCGGGGGGATGAGGAGCGCACGCTCGTGGGGCCGAGTGGTCACAAGCGCACCTGGAGGGGCGCCAGAGCTGGCGAGAGAGTCGGGGGCTCTCCAGCCACGGGCATCGTGCCACGGGCAGGTCGCTTTTCATGAATTCCGCGGGATGGGTGACCCTAGGCCGTATGGTACCACTAGTAGCTCCCCCACCTCTCCACGGCAGGGCTTTATGCCGGGAGTCTCCCGCTGGCTCCGGGCCGTGCTAGGGTCTTGGAAATGCAGGAAATGATGTAACTAAAATTCAAGGTACTTGGGGGTAATAGGGTTTGCTGTATTTAGCGCGGAGGTCCGGACGTTTCCCCGGGAAAGGAGGACGGTCCGAGGGAAAAAAGCACGGTCAGACGCGAATGTCTATTGTCACCGGATCAGAAATCGAGTTGGGAACCATGAGCGCCCGGTGCGGTGTTCCCAAGCCATCAACGTAGCCAAGGGGGATCGGACGGCAAATCCGAGCGGCGTGGCTGCAGCCCTCCCCCAGGCTCCCCCAGGGCGCTGCGGGTGGAGGTGCGGGGGCACCGGGCTGCAGGGCGGCGGGGCTGGCCGAGCCCCCTCGCCGGCTGCAGGGGTGGGGGGAGCAGGAAACCTCCCAATCGCGACGCTCCGACTCGGAGATTGCTGTTGGTATTCACTTTAAAAAGAGGTTGAATGGGACTTTTTTTTTTTTTTCCCTCTTTTTTTTCTCCTT
>NC_031769.1:24810800-24820319 GCF_001522545.3 Parus major | reverse complement strand
CGGCGCGGAGCGGAGCCTGCCCCCAGCTTAACGTGTGCGTCTCTTTACCGCTCTTGCGCCCGTGCAGAGAAGGAGGTGGCGGAACCCGAGGTGCGGATGGTGAACGGCAAACCAAAGAAAGTGCGCAAACCCCGGACTATTTATTCCAGCTTTCAGCTGGCAGCGTTGCAGAGGAGGTTTCAGAAGACCCAGTACCTCGCCCTGCCCGAGCGGGCCGAGCTGGCAGCCTCCCTGGGACTCACGCAAACACAGGTACCGCGAGCGGTTCTGCTCGGCTCGGCCCGGCGGGTCCAGAACCGGGGCTCACCCCGGAGCGGCGGGAAGGGCTGGATCGGCCCCGCGGAGGGGCGGGAGGGCGGCGGGGCGCCGCAGCTGCGAAGCACCGGCTTGCCAGGCGGGCATTAATGGTGTCGCTTTCCCTCCCCACTCCCTCTTTCCTCCCTTCTCCTCTCCTCCTGCCCCGCTCCCAGGTGAAAATCTGGTTTCAGAATAAAAGATCCAAGATCAAGAAGATCATGAAAAACGGGGAGATGCCTCCGGAGCACAGCCCCAGCTCCAGCGACCCCATGGCCTGCAACTCTCCACAGTCACCTGCGGTTTGGGAACCTCAGGGCTCGTCCCGCTCCCTCAGCCACCATGCCCATGCACACGCTCACCCTCCAAACTCCAACCCGTCCCCTGCATCCAGCTACCTGGAGAGCTCCGCTTCCTGGTACCCCGCTGCCAACTCCATCAACTCCCACCTCCAACCCCACGGCTCCCTACAGCACCCGTTAGCGCTGGCCTCTGGGACGATTTATTAGAGCCTGGTCCTTATTATTTTATTTTTTGTAATTTTTTTTTTTTTTTTGTTCCTTGGACTCCTGTGTTTTACTGTTAAGGAATAATAACGAAAGGAATGCATATGGGGAATTTTTAAAAGGGAAAAGAAACAAACAAAAAGATTAAAATGTGTAAAGCTTGTGCATGTAACTTATTGCATTTCAAAGGAAACCCTTTTTTATACAATACGGACATTTTTTGGCTCAGCTGTGGACACTATCATTGGTGCCTTGAAATCTATGACCTCAACTTTTCCAGAGACTTTTTTCAATGTTATTTTAACCTGTAAATAATTGTAGATAGAGGAATTAAACTGTATATTCTGAATAAAATAAAATTATTTCGACCAAGAGAAACGTTTCCAAATTACCCCTTCTTCTATTAATAAGAGGGAAGAAGTATAATACTAATTTGCTTGCAGAAAGAAAGTGAGGAAAGAGGATGGGAGCTGGGAGCTCACATTCTGTTCCAGTACCGTGCAGTGCCACCGCAGTCCGTGAGTGCTGGGAGGATCCGGTCCTTGCAGGTACCCACGGGCGAGCTGAGGGGCGGCGGTGCTCTCTCCCCGCTGGGAAAGGGGCTCTGGCAAGACCGCGTTCGTCTCATTGCATAGTGCTTTAAACTGAAGGGAAAGATGCCCGTCCTGATGCGAGAAAGCGAATCTCTCGCCTTAAGCCGCCCTGAATCCTTTCCTGAGAGCAATTAGCGTCGAGAGCTGCACACTCCACAGCCCATCAGTCGCCCGTGTGCGCTCGGCTAATTATACAAATTACGTTTCCGTCAAAGGGAGCCACTAAATATGAGAAAAGAATAAAATGAGGGCCCCGCTCCCCTCGCTCCTGCTAAAAGCCTGCAGCGGCTTGGACTGAAGGAGGAACGTTTCAGAGGTACTTTTATTGTTTTTGTTTTATTTTTTACACTATTTAGGGGAAAAAAAACTTGCGTCAGAGCAGTCGCTAGCACTGCCCAGAGCTGGAGGTACGACTTTGGTGAGATGGCCGGAGAGCTGCCCACTGGCGCGGACCTCTCGCATGGAGCGTGGGCTCTCCTCCAGTAGAAATTCTGGCCCGCGGGATCCCCGCGGCGACACACGTTCCCACGGGGACCCCCATCCTAGGGGGCAGTGGTAATTCACAGCCGTGCAGGGTACGGCGACAGCAGTGGATGTGCCAAAAGCGTCCCTGGAAGGATCCCCGAGATGAAAGATGCCCCTCTGGCAGCTGAGGCTGGCGGGGAGGGTGCTGGAAGAGGGGGAGGTGAGGCCTGAAAAGGCACGCTCCTGCCCTGGGGCGCACTTACCTGTCTCCAGTCTTCCTCCCCGCTGCCCTCCCCCTCCTTTCTTTTCCTTCCTCTCCCGCCTGCCATGCTTTGTGCGTGTGCGTGTGAGTGAGTGTGGTGTGCGTAGTTTTCTCCCCAAAGAAAGAAGCCCGGGTTTGCTGTTTTGTAACAGGTTTGGGGGTTGGTAAATGTCTTGCAGTACAATAGACCAGTTTGTTCGGTTGTGCTCCCTGCACGCCGGGGAGGGTGCGGGGGTGCCGGAGGCAGGACGGCGGGGGCTGCCGCTGGCTGCCCACCCCTGCCCGCTGCCGGAGAGCGGCCGCCGTGCCCCGCCGCTCCCCCATCTCTTCCGCCGTTCTGGTGACGGTCTCCTGCTCAGTTAACTCGCAGGGTTTCAGGGAATTTCCTCGACTCTGGGCCTGAAGAAAAGCCCGGCTTCATCTCTTCTGCCCACTTCCATCCTGTGCAAAAAAAAATTTTAAAATCTCGACCCTTTCATTTCTTCCGCTCTTTTCCTCATTTCCTTCTAGACAAGCATTCAACCTGCAGTAAGAGATTCTCCCCTCCCGGAGGTCACTTCCCTTTGCAGAGAGGTTTGGACACAAGAGGTGGAAGTCAATTTCCCAGGTGGGTCCACCCACCCCTTTCTTTGAGGAGCTGCCGCGGGACTGTTGGGTTACGGGAACCTGCCGGGGCCGGGACGGCCCGGGCGGACAGCGCAGGAACAGCTCCGGGAAGGCGGAATGTTGGCAAGCAGCATGCCGGGCAGAGATGGGAATTCGCACGGGAATGAGGCCACTGGACTAGGCATCGCTCGCCTCTCCAAGACAGCCAAGTCAGCTCGGCTCGGTTTCCATGCCGGTCCCTCTCTCTGATCAATTTCTCCTCCTCCCAGAGCGGGTTGGTGTTGGGCAGGTCGGAAAAAGCCTGGCATCCCTCCCCTAGAGAGGATAAGGAAAGCCCTCGCCGGGGCTCCCCGTCGCATGGTCCCGGCCTCGATGAACACTCAGAGCCTACGGCCGCCCGCCCCTCCGGGACAGCCCCTGGCCGAGGGGGATGCTCTGTCCCCTCTGTCCCCGCACACACAGGCAGGCACACCCCGGCGCCTCTTCCCGCCTGGGCGCACCCCGTGGGCTCCGGCGGCGGCCGGAGGGAGCCTAGCTTGGCCAGGCCTCCCCCCTTGCTTCCCCGGGAAGGGGATGGCATGAACTGTCCTTTGTCTGATGCTGGGTTTGGGCTCGGCGGATTGCTGGCTCGGGGCTTTCCCCGCCCCTCCCCCTCTTCCCCTCCCTTCTGTTTTCCTGGCGGCCACTTCCATGTGGAGCCGGGCAGTTCGGGGAGCCGAGAGGAGCCACATTCCTGTGGGTGCCGAGTGGCTCCAGGGCTGAGCCACAGGGCCTGACACACACACACACACACACACACACACACACACACACACAGCAGCCTGCCTGCACCCCTGGGGCTCTCACACTCACAGCACATCCACCCCCAGCTGCGCTAGACCCCGGTTGGGACGCACACCTCCATCAGCCGCACCCAGACACACACCGTGCCCGCCAACCCCACCTCCGGTGCGGGACGAAAACCTTCCCCCTTCCGCCGGAGCCCCCCGGCCCTGCCCGGGCATCTGCCCGCACCGCCCGCGAGCAGAGCCTTCAGCCGGGAAGTTCTGCCTCCTCGCCAAACGCCTCGATTTCCCTCCCACTCCTTCCCGGGGAAAGTTAAAAAACACCCCCTCCAACCTGTCACCGCGGCAGGGCAGCCCGCTTGTCAGGCGTTCCTGTCGCCCTCTTACTTCCCTCGGTCTCCCCCGTGAATTGGCTCCCCCGCGGCCGCGCTGCCTGCGCGGGCCTCCGCGCTCTGCCCGCTCCACCGCCGGCAGCGCTGTGTCCCCAGAGTGCATCCCACATGTGGCATCAATTAAAGATTTCTGCCACGCGATTTTGCGACTGACATACTTTAGGTGTTTCGGTTGTGGATTACGGAAAGGAGATCTATTGCTTCAAGAAAACCGAGGTGGGGGGGGGCGGTGTGGGAACCCCCTCTTCTTGCTTTCAGTCATTTAAGCGATTGCTTGCAGTAACTCAATAACCTGTTCTATAGGTCAGATAAGAGTCGTGAAAATAGGAAACGCAAAGTTTACATTAAGCCTCCCTTTCTCTTTTTTTTTTTTTAGGGAGAATCTGTGTTGCATCAGTAGAATAGTTCTCTTTGTTCTGTGGCGTGTCTATTTATATGCTATTCAGGGAGGATAGACAATAGTTTATCTGCCTGGAATACAGACCTGATAAATCCAACTATGCACCCATGCCCCAGCTGTCTGGGAGAACACCTTCCACTGACACGACCTTCAGGGCCGCGGGTAAAACTCACGGCTCCCTCACCCCCTGATTCATCTTCAGGTGAGGGCCCAGAGTGCCGGGCCCGGCCAGAACCTGTGATGGATTGAGCATTTGGCGAAGGGAAGCTTGGGGGTGGCTTCTCGCTCCTCTCCCGCTGCCGCCTGCCACTCGGCAGTCCCGGAGAGGCTGTCTAAACCTCAGCCTGGGTTTTGCAGTATGGCTCAGCCAGCCTCTCCGGGCCGGATCCTGACGCGGCTTCGTGCTCTGCAGCGAGCCTGGCTCTTGCAGAGCTGGCCCTCCATTCCAGGAGATCTTTACGGTCTCCTCGACACGCACCGTAAAATGCGCTTTATAGGGTTTCCGCCTCGCACTGTCCACTGAGCTTTCTATTAATCTCCTGGTTTTCAGTAATTCGCACGGAGAAAAGGGCACAGAGTGAGACTGCGGGCTGTCGGGAGCGGCTGCGGTCGGGGGAGGCCAGCAAGGGCCGGGACTGCAGCTCTCCTGCCCATGGGGCCGGCCTTGGGAGCTGCCCCTTCTCATCTGGACCCTGCGGAGACTAACCCAAGACTTACCGGTCGGGCGGCAACCGCGCTTTGATGATTTAGGTCATTAAAAAATGAAGCGGGTTTGTGTATTTCGTGTCCAGGGTTAATAAAAGTTAATCAGGAGTCGAAAGCCAACTAGCCCAGTGAGTTAACCTCGCTAGCTGCAGGTAGTCCTGTTAGCCGGGCTCTTTTGATTAATTAATTACAATTGAGTCGGTTCTGTGATAATTTCCCTAAGGACCCCTGAGGACCGGTCCAGCGGGTGCGCGGGAGAGCAAAAGGCCGCCGGCTCCACCGCTCTCAGTGGAGAGTGCCCGGCTCTGGCATCCCGCACCCCGCGCTTTCCTCCGCCCGGTTCCGAGGCTCCCGAGACTTCTCGCCCGAAAGTGACGTTCAGTCACCTGAGAGGAGGCACAAGACAATGGCGAACCCTCTTTTGGGGATGGGTGGGGAGCTCGGGGATGCTTCGGGTGCCGGGGAGAGGCTGTCGGGAAGAGCCGAGCCGAGAGGCGGACTGATGCGAGGCGGGAGCCGAACCAGCAGTCCCTGACTGCACATCAGGCTCGCAGTCGTCGAGATTTGGACACGTAACGCTGCAGACCACTGATTTGCTATTTTCTTAATTCCCGCTCTTCTCATTCCCTATGAATCAAACAGTCTTTTGTCCTTCAGAGTTTGATTTGATCGCTACTGTTCACATTTCACTTTTGTATTTTTCCCTCCCTATACCATTACTCATTGAGTGCCCCGTGAAATTACAATCGTACATTTTCAACTCAGCAACCCATTTGCAGTGCAAAAATAGGGTCTAAATAATGGCTGAATTAGCCCTACTGGACAGTTTCAGATGTAACACTCTGTAATAATTATATTGCAGGCTGGATTAGGATGCTATTATCATAATCTGGACGTTTACAATTATCTGTAATTTGCAAAGATGCGCCAGGTCTTGATTACAGCAGGTTTTTTTTATCAAGCTAACCATCACTAAACAGTGACAGTAATAACAGCTAATTTTGCTGGCAATATAAGAGGTGCTGGGGTGTGCAAACAATTTCACACCTGGATGTGCTCACTCAACCAAGAATATAGAGAAAGAGCTTCTGCCCTGAGACTCAGAAAAATATTCTCCACTGCTTCTGTTCAGTACAGATTTCTAGACCCCGATCCTTGCTTAGCAGATTTTCAGAGGGGTAAGTTTTGGGGCTCGCTTGGGTTTGGGGTTGGTTTGTGACTGCTCCGCGCCTTGCCCGTCGAGGCACGCTCCGTCTGGGCTCCCCCACATTCGCGGTCATTCTCCCGGAGGTGGTTTACCTCGCCGGGCCGGACCCCGACAGATAAGCGCCCCCTTTGCCCTGATGCTGCCGGGGACGGCGGGCGGCGCGGGGCGGGGGTGCGGCGGGAGCCCCGACCGGCTGCCAGAGGGGCGGTGCGGGTCTCGGCGGCCGCCGGAGAAACCGTGCGAGCCCCGGCCAGCCCCGTCCGCCCGCGCCCGCAGCGGGGCGGCGGCAGCGCTCCTTTCCTTTCCGCGGCGCTCCTTCCCGCAGCGCTCCTTTCCGCAGCTCCCCGCGGCCCCGGGGCAGTGGAGCCCGGCGGCGGCAGGTTTGGCCCTGGCGTGGGGAGCTGCCGCTGCTCCATCCATAGATGACGCTGTTTCACGAGAGTCTCCCGGGGCGGTTGCCGCGCGAGTGGGAGCCGCCGCTGCCATTCGCTCCCACCCCGCTCCCTGGAAGGCCTGCCTTTCCCACCTTCTCCCACGCTACTAACCTAATGGGGCTTTTATTATTCTCGTTATCGTTTATTTGCTCGCTTGCTCGCTTGTTTTCTGGGCTTTTTCTGAGCCTATTTGAGGAATCACTCGCGGGGGAGGAGGGCACGACACATCCAAAGGCTTTCTGCAGCGGCACCCACGCGCGGCGTGCAGGGGAGGACGAGCCCCCCGCAAGAGGCAGCGAGCCCCCCGCAAGAGGCAGCGAGCCCCCCGCAAGAGGCAGCGAGGCCCCCGCAAGAGGCAGCGAGGCCCCCGCTCCCCCGCCCCCCGGGTCCCCAGCGCAGGGCCGGACCGCCCGCCGCCGCCGTGCCCGCTGGGCGCTGCAGCGAAAGGGTTAAAGGCGCTTGCGGGGGCCGTGGGGGCCGGGAGGCGCCGGGCCGGGCTCGGCTGGGCCGGGCTCCCCGGGCTGCGGGAGCCGCTCACCAGGGCATCCACCGCCCTTCTGCGAGGCGAGGGGGAGCCCGCACAGGGGGGGTGGGGGGTGCAAAGCGGGGTTTTCTGAAAGATGCACACAATGCTGTTGGTTTAAATGTATGGTAGCTTTCTCTCCAGTGTCATTTGAATAATTCAGTGAGCCCCACTACCAGCTGTACTTCTGAAGCCTCTTCCATTCTTTTCAGCATTATAATTTTGGTTAATTTTCAATTTTAGGCCCTACGTCTCTGCAATTTGTGTATGAATAACAGAATAATTTTCCTCTTTTGTTTCGCCTTTCCTGTTCCTGAATCTAAATAAAGATGGCTTTTTAGTATTAAAAGTGGAAGAAAATTACAGGTAATTATCTTTGACGGTAAAAACGCTGTAATCAGCGGGCTACATGAAAAATTACTCTAATTATGGCTGCATTTAAGAGAATGGAAAAAAACCTTCTTGTGGATAAAAACCTTAAATTGTCCCCAATGTCTGCTTCAAATTGGATGGCACTGCAGCTGGAGGCTTTGTTCAGAATTGATCCTGGGGAGCTCTGAACCCAAAGTTTCACAGTGGGAAGGGGAAAAAAAGAAAAGAAAACATTTTTCCTAATGTAACAATACGAATGGTAGAAAATGACAAGACTGATCGGTTTTAAAGCACTCTGAAGACTGACTGAGCGTGGAAGTTGCTCAAAAAAAAAAAAACAAACCAAAAAACACCCCCCAAAAAACTGGTATATTGGTAAGTAGTCTTTGCTTTGTGTCTAATTATAGTGACTGTCCTTTTGCACGACTGTATGTAGCTGTCATTATATGGAGCACTCTGAGGATCTCTATTGACTTCTGATAAATGGCTCAGTGGTTTCAAGGTTCATAATTTGAAGGATGCCCAGGTCTCTAGCCATTAATTCTCGCAGTATGGGGCACCCAGCTTGGATGAGGAAAAGGCTTTTCATTGTCAGTAGTTGCTGTGCTTTCCACAAGCCGGTGCGGCTGAAGCTGGCTGGACAGCGTGTTGTGTGCCTGGGCACCTCTCAGGGCTTTGCAAAACATTCCTCAGCTTGCATTGTCTGCTCTTTAAAACAAAGGAGGGCGCCTCCTTTCTTAATAATTTGGAGTCTCCAACCTTTGGGAAGAAAGACAGGGCTCTGAGCTTTGCCTCGGCGAGAAAGCTCAGCTCAGCTAAGCAGCAGAGAAGTAAAATCGCAGCAGAAATGGCCGGGTGATTAGGAACTTCGTCTAGGCGTATCTTTGTGGACTCGGTACCTCCTGTCTTTTAAGTCGTAGCCTTAAAACCAACTAAACCACCAGCTACCCCACCCCACTTCATCTTTTCTTTCTTTGCTCGCAGATAGATGCTTTGGTAGGGGTGTCTGTGCGCTCAGGCAAGCTGGGCACAAGGATCCCTCTGCCCGGACCGATCTGGGGGGCAAGTCGGGGCAGGTGGGGATCCGCTAAGGTGAAGAGAAATAGGAGCCAGGCGGGCGTTTTGTGGCTTTTACTCTATATATGAAAGAAGACAAAAACATACAAAGTATATGTACAACTAAAATTCAACAATATATACAGAAAGGTTGCTCGGGGAAAGGTCCCTCTCGCTCAGTGGTTGAGGCTGCCGCCGGGCAGCGCTGAACCTTCCTTCCCCTGCCCGCGGCGGCGGCTCTGGCCGCGAATCCCTCGCTCTGTCTTTACTTCTCGTCTCCGGGAGACTGTCCGGCTGTGTGCGGGTGCGGGTCTGTGCGGATGAGGGGGCTCTTCGAGTGAGAGACGGTGGTTTCTTCTGAGCCGCAGCCCATTACATTTTGAGAAAGCATGCAGATTTTTGCTTCGTGGTAATGTTCTAATCTTACAGTATATTTGCATTTTTCAACCAGTTCTCCTTTTTTCCCCTCCATCTTATTTTTTTTTTTTTTTTTTTCTAAATCACTTCTTCTGTCTTTTAATCCTTTCCCCAGTCCGGATTTGGTGAATAAAAATGAAGGAGCTTTGACTAGTCTCTCTTTCATCATGTAATGTCTTTAGCTCATTAAACAAGTAAAAACGGCTGCCATGGTAGATTCAGGTTCTTGTGGGCAAAGTCTGTAAAAAGTTTGTTTTGACGTATACTCCACAGAGAAAGAGGCTGGTGCCTTGGAGTCCAAAGGAAAATATCCTAAAGAGTAGTGTCTTCTGTGCGCCAGAATGAAAATTGTGTCTTTCTGTTCAAGATCAATCGCTGAGGTTACTTAAAAAAAAAAAAAAAAAAAAAAAAAAAATCTCCAAAAATCCCGAAAAAATCCCAAAAAATCGCCCCAAAAAACTCCCAAAAATCCCTAAAAAATTCTAAAAAAAATCCAAAAAAA
>NC_031769.1:24807712-24810700 GCF_001522545.3 Parus major | reverse complement strand
AAAAAAAAAAAAAAAAAAAAAATAAAGCCACTCTGTCTCTTTGCCGCATCTACAAGTTCACACAGAGCCTGTTAGCTGGCACGGCTTGGCAAAGCAGGGGAACTTCTTGCCATGTCGAGACGAGGCGTTCTTGGGAGATTATTTCTCTTGGACAATTCACATCATTTGTGGTCTCTGCATTGTGTCTTGATGTGGAGAAGAATACCAGTGAGAATAGCCAGGCATGTAGCTGTTTGGAGGCATATTGACTCCCTTGGCAGAGGCTGAAACGTCCCAGACTGGAGGCAGAGCTGGAGAGCGAGGGGAGAGGGCAGCGGAGCCGGGCAGAGGGTCGCTCTCGTGGGGGTTACTGCCCTGCTTCAGCAGCTTCTTGAATTTGGAGCGCTTGTTCTGAAACCAGATCTTCACCTGTAAATCGAAACGCATTAGATATTAGGCTGCCGTCAGCGCCCAGGGCACAGCAGGGAGCCGGGGGTCTAATCTGGGACAAAGTCTTGAGGGCACACGCCAGTCGGGTGTGGAGCTGGGGATGGGGAGAGGGAAAGGAGGGTTAGCTACGGCTGCTCTCAGGCTTTGGATGCGTCTGGAGGGAACAGGGGAGGCAGAGCAGAGCTGGAAAGCGAGAGGGATGCAGGATTTAACCTGGGACGTTGTTTTTTCCCTGGGCAGGCCAGATTGTTATGGCTGAAACAGACCACATGCTCTGAGGTCTCCTGTTTTAGCGCCTCATTCAGAATTTTGGAGGTCATTTGATCATTCGGGCAAACTGTTGTCAAACATGGGCAATCATATGATTTTGTGCCAGGAGACAAGAGCCAATAGACAAAGGGCATCTTACAAAGAAATCGCGTTTCTGAAATCCTCACGTTCAGATCCAGCAGTCCACGCTGATGTGGAGGGGGAGGAGGCGTAATGGAACCACGATTACGGCTTTATATTAAAATGTATTATTAAAGAAAGAATAATTTTATTTTCCCTGTGAGTAATAGTATATCAACATTGCTTTGGGTCTTATCCTGCTCCTAACTCAGCAGAACTCCCAAAGACGGAGACTGCACTCGATAAGGTGTGCAAGGATCCGGCCCACTGGCAGATCAGAATTATTACAGAAATTATATATAGGTAAGACATGCATACAGAATGTATTTTTTAAAATCAATCAAACAAAGAAAACAAATTCCCCATGCATGTTTGACCTCTCAAACTTTGCAATCATAATGTTTCATTAGGGGATAAGCAGGGCTTCTCCTCTAGCTGCAAGATCAGGATCGGGTCCCTAAAAAATTCTATGAATTCTAGTGAGAAAGCGAGACAACAGTGAGACAGAGCGTGCATGCTGAGGATACTAAAATCCCATTTGCAAAACCATCAGGCCCATTCCCATCATTAATGTTTGCTGAGTATTTAAAAATCTGTCTGGAAGAGACTGTAACCAATGACATTGATAAAATCCTGAAGTTATTTGTTAAGCTCATAGATTCACATGATAACATTTTGCCCGAATTTATCCCACCTATCCATGCACTTCTCCACAAACCCCAGCCTGGTAAGCCTGTAATGCCTCATATGTCTTTCAAGCTTAAATTAGCAGAATGGCACAGCTACTCCAACCACACTTAACTATGGCTTAACCTGCCATAATTTTGTACACGGCTGTCTTTGATCTTCAGATCTATTATCACCTTCCGTACATTTTGCCCAAGGCTAACCACTGCATTTGCGTTAGTCATCCAGGGTGAATTAACTATTGATTTAACAGGTATTTCCTAACGCGTTCCTGCTTCCCCCTCTACCTATATACGTTGCTACGAGGCAGCTTTGCTTTTAGCTCTACCTCAGGCAGGCCCAGGGATTCCTTGCCTTTGTTTTGTTCTCCTTTTCACAGCTGGGCAATTGCATCTCGGTGCTGGAATTATCCGAAAATATAGGCAATTTTAAATCGTTATGTGTGGCATCAAAAGGGAGCGCTTGCTCGCAGACGGCTGAGGGAAGGGCGCTTTCAGCTCTTTCTGCGGTAGCCCGAGCTCTGTGGCGCGTTAGATAAATCCTAGCACAGAGAGATGGGAACCGTGTGCGTTACCTTGTCTACCGTTCCCGACAGAGGCCAAAATGTTTAGGGAGCATCATACTTTGCTTGGCCATTGTTGCTCGAGCAGGATTTCAGTGATTTGGGATTCCCAGTAATTACCTGTGTCTGGGTAAGTCCTAATGAAGCTGCCAGTTCAGCTCTTTCTGGAAGTGCCAGGTACTGAGTCTGCTGAAAGCGATGATTTAAAGCCTGGAGTTGTAGACTAGAGTAAATGGTTCGAGGCTTCCGAATCTTTTTTCCTTTTCCATTAAATCTGATTTCACCGTTTTCAATCACTGTGGTTTTTTGCTGATCTGCAAGCAAAACAACACAGCTGAAACATCACCCTCCTTAGCTATTAAACGCGGGTATTTTGGCTGCCACGGCTTCTAAAAACGCCAAAGCCTGTCCCGACGCCTGTTCAACCCCAGGCAACAGGACTGCGTCTCCTTACGCGCGGCACAGGCTGCTGCTTGGGAGCTACCGGGAGAAAAAACAGCTGTCCGGGCATAGTGGGCACGTTCTCCTTCTTCCCGGGAAGAAAAAAAAATAAAAAAATAAAAAAATAAATATATATATATATATATATATTTGTAAAAATGTAAAGTGCGGCGCTGGCTTTGCGAAGGTATGCCTTGCTCCAGGGCCATCCAGGTTTTACTCAGCTAATTGACTTTGCGTCGCCAGTTTGGTGGTCAGTGAATCACCAGTCCGAGACTTTTAACAATGCTTCTCCCCCCCACCACCACCCCCCTCCCGTGCCCCTCTGGATGGATATGTACGTCTCACTGCAAAAAAAGAAATACATAAATCAGACGGCCCCCGAGCGGAATGCGACCCGCTCGCCTGGAAACTTTCACTCCTCAGGTGTTAGCAGGAATTTTGCCTAAAGCCGGTCCCGCCGTAACAAAGGAGCGCCG
>NC_031769.1:24634266-24804266 GCF_001522545.3 Parus major | reverse complement strand
GTCAGACAAAAAGGAGAAGAGAAGACAGGGAGAATCTGCAGGAACTGCTTCCTGCGACAGACAGCGAACGGAGTTGCATATGCATCTCTCGTTCAGCCTAGCTAACGAGATGCGGTGGGGCGAGCGGGACAAGCTCCGGATGTGGGCCGGGGGGAGCGGCGGCGCCGCGGGGATGCGGAGCCCCCGCCGAGCCGTCCGTGGGCGCCGGCCGGAGGGAAGAGCTGGAAACCCGGCGCTGCTCTTCCCCCGCGGTGCTCAGTCATCCTCGTCTGTCGTCAAGACAGTTGACTCCGTCCAACCTCACACCGATAATTTTCCCCAATTTAATTAGGCCCACCGGGGATGGCGGGGGGGGCGTGGGGGGGTGGGGAGCTATAGGGGTCTGAGCCGTGCCCTGGTAGAAGTGGCATCTGCATGGATATTTCTTTTCCGAGGTTCAGGCAGGTCCCGGGCCCGCGCTCTGGCGGGGCACGCCGGGGCACCCGGGACGTCCCTGCCCGCTGGGGAACCTGCATTGCCGGGCACCGGTCCTCCCTGGCTCCCAATTGCGCGCAGCCTAGCAGAGCCGTCATCGGCCTCTTTCTGGAGAAACTAGACCTGAATCAATAGCTCTGGACGCATCAGAACAGTGGAGTGCTCATTTCCCAGGGTGGGTGACTCGTGAAAAAGGGGTGGGGACGGGCACCCCACCCCTCCTAGTCCTCTCGCCCTGAAGCGCCTCCGAAAGTGAGCAGCAAGAAGTCACGAGTGAGGGGCGGGAGCCCACGAGGGGAGATGCCTTGCCTCAACTGAGCGTCCCGAACGGGCCAGGAGCTTGGCTGGCAGGGGCAACGTGCGAGTTTGGGGGAGCCTGGGGGCTGTCCTGAGGTGGGAGCTCCTGCACGGCCTCCTGTGAGCACATGTCCGTCCCTGGGAAAAGGCAGCAGGAATTAACCGCATGGGACCCCCCTTCCCGGCTTCCTTTCTCTTTGCGCTGCCAAGCTCGAGCTCCCGGAGGTCTGGGTTGCAGCCCTGGTCGGGGGCGATGGGGATATGCCCTGTGCACTGCTCTGTGCTCTATTCCCTCCGGACCGCGGGTACCGCCGAGCCCTGCCCGCGCATCCCTGGCCGGCTTTCTCCTCTCCTTACCCCCCGGTGTAATATTCCCAGGGCATGCTCTCCACAAGTCACCCTCGCTCGTCTGGAGAGCAAGGAGGCCTTTGCATCCCGAGCGGGATTAGGGCCAGTATCTGTCCACTCCCGGGCTGGCTGAGAGCCGCGGGGGCAACGCTAGGATCCCTTCCCTTCTCCCCCGCCGTCCTCCCCTGCTCCGCTGACGGACGGAGAGCGTGGCACCACGCACCGCGCTCCCTGTGCCCCAGGACTGCGTGACTTCGTGCGACCGGTCTTCGGTGTCACCTTAAACCGCGTCGCTTTAATGATGCTTGTGGGTAACAATTTCAAAGGGCCAAAGTGTGTTCGCGTGGTTTAAGGTCACATTTGTGAGTTGAAAGATGTCACACAACAGACACAACAGTTAGAAGAAGCTGACAAACAACAGGAAACGGTTCTATTTTTAGGGTGTAATAGGAAGTTAATGTAAGCGGTCAGAAGCTTCCTATATGCCTCCGAGCACCTTCTGTTCCATTCATTCATTCGCCCATTCATTCATTCATGCGTTCAACAATAACAACAGGGAAAAACAAACATTCCCGTTCCGTTTCTCATCCCGTCCTTCCCGGGAAGTCCTGCAAGGGTGGGCTCTGCAAGCGGAGTCCCTCTTTCGGGTGGTTTATCTTGTTTTTTGGTTCGTGGGGAGAGGTGAGATATCTGACGGCGTTCCTCAGGCGAGGTTCCTCCTGAAGGAGTGTGCAGGGACTGAGGGCTGCATTCTGGGATTATAAATCCTCTCTTCCCAATTTACGCCAGTCTGGGAGAGTGCTTTCTGTCTCACACCGGTCAGAGTAGCTGTGAAAGTCCGAGAGAAACTTATTTCAGGAATTACCTTGTTTTTACGTGAGAAGCCCGTGTACCCCCGTGAAGCAGATCTTGTAACAGGATTTTTTGTCAGAGAAATGTTGGTGGTGGGGAGGCGAGAGGGGGAAGGGAGGGGAAAAGACAAATATTAGATTAGTGAGCGATCTCCTATTTTTTTAGCAACAGTACGGAATCCACAAAGCATTTGAAAGGTGCTCGGGAAAGAGTGGAGATCTCCGGCAGAATGGTATGTGGAAAATCTCGAGAGAAGAGGAAAGTCAGAAAATATTCCCTCTGGCAGCGATCCGCTCCAGATGCGTTTTTGCGGAGAGGCTCCCTCCGCGGATGCTCGGGACTTTCCCCGCTGGAGTGCGGCCGCCAAACGCGGCCGGAGCTCCGCGGGTGTCCTGCCCTGGCAGCGCGGCTTTGCCCACTTCATTTACAGCTCCCAGAAGTTCAGCAATATAGCTCTCCTTGCATCTGCCGGTGACATTTCCCTCCCACCCCTCCCCGGTGTCTCAAGCCTGTTTACTCCAAAACACACGTCCTCCTCTCCTGCTAGTATGTCATATTGCCATCGTCTTAATAGCAACTGAGTGGTGAGGAAAGGCACCCGCAAAAGGAGGTCACCTCCTCAAGCTGGAAGCGAGCCATTTTAAGGAGAGACTGCGGAATTTGAGCGCTGCCAGCGCGAGAGCAAGAGCGGAGTGTAGTCTCCTCTGGATTTCAACCCACTAACACTATAACAGACAGGCAGGCGTCAATGGCTTTCCATACCGCGAGTGTGAAGGAAGTGGCAGGGAAGCGGAGGGGGGGTAAACCCCAGCGCAGCCTTGCAGATGGATCACACACGCCGCTTTCTATATTGTAGCCTGGGTCAAAATAATAGGAGTCAGAAGGGGAAAGATCCAGAGGGAACCAGCCACTGTCTCTTGTACAGATTTGTAGAGAAGCCTTGGCTGTGATTAAAACCTTACAGATAGATTCGTTCAATGTGTGGCTCCGTAGAGAGTCGCCGCAGACTGGGGCTTTTTGCTTGGTTAATGTTTCATCGTGTTGTCGTCGTTGGTTGTTGTCCCTGATGGGGGTTATGTTTATGTGGGGGGAGCGTATACCTGCTTTAAAATGCAATTAGGTTTCAAGCGAGTGGCTGCTCAGCTGGAGGACAGAACCCCCGCGGAGGCCCTGGCCACCCGCCTCTCCCCGCACCTGCTCAGGTGTGCACCCACACTGCCTGCAGTGAAATCCCGCGGACAGGTCTCTCCCCCCGTGCCCATTCGGCGAGCCTGCTCTCGGCATACGTGTCTCCCGTAAAGAGACTGAGCGGGTGGCCGTGCCTCCTCCGCCCCTCCGCTGGGACCCTTACGTGGCAGCGGCGTGGGGGGATCTTCCCCTCCGAGGGTCAGGGGACCTCCCCGAACGCAGCCGCAGGTTTGCAGACCGCCGCCTGCGAGCCTTTCACTTGGCAGGCGTCCCCGCCTGCCCGGGTGCTGCTGAAGCAGATGTTTGTTTTAGCGAGGACTGGTGTTGTTTTGTTTTCTTTTCAAATGGAAGGAGAAAAAAACAACAACAATTAAATAAAAATCCTTTATCTGGCAGAACAAGATGAAATGCAATTAAAAAATAAAAACAAAAGAAAACAAAAACCCAACCCACCACCGCTCTTAAGTGCACATCTTGGAAGGGCTCAGAGGGGAATGGAAACTCGAGGCTCTTTTAAGTCATCAGAGAGGCTGCAATTTCTCCTGCGGTAGCGGCCGGTCTCACCCCCGAGCCAAGCGTCACTCCGAGCCCTCCCGAGCCCAGACACGCCGGGTTCAGCCTCGGCTCCCCACGGCCACTCGTGTGCTGAGCCGGTGACAGCAGCGGGGAACGTGTCACCCCGGCTGCGCTCTGGAAGGCTCGGATTCCGGCGAGAGAAAGCAGAGGCTTTAATTACGGCAAACGAGCGCGGTGTCCTATCTCTTCAGTCTCTTTGCCTTCGTTTATTTTTAGTACACTTCAAATGTCTACACATTTCCCTTGTTGAGATCACTGCAATTATTTACTCTGCCTTTAGGGATGCATTTACCCAAGCAATGAATGGAAATGTAGTAAACACTGCGCAAAGTCAATGCAGTTATTGAGGTTTATTTATTAGGAAAAAAAGTAAATATCTCGGCTTTACTTGTTTCTTCGGGCAGACTCGTTATCTAGAGTAGATTGCAAGGAGAGTTCTTCACTTATTCCCGTGAAATGAGCTTGCTTTATACGTTTATCTAGCATCTGTATCTAGCTACAGCCTCTTTTGTCATGCTCTCAGCGGTCTATAAAAACAAATCTAAAAGTTAATTTAGAAGGATAATCCGGAGGGATGCATTATCTGATCTCTCTATAGAAATTTAGCTAGGTAAGGTCCCGTATCTGAAGGCGTAAAGAGATACATACAAACAGAGCATCGCCTCCAGCAACCTGAATTCCGCCCGCATCCAGCGTCCGGAGCGGAAAAGCTCTTGACACTGAGCGCGGTTTCACTGGCAGAGTGAAACTGCATTGCCCGACTGACTGGTCCTGGTGTGACCACGGCGTTATCCTCCGTACCGCAAGAATTATTATTATATTCCGCGAGTTGAGATCGTCACCTTTCTCCACCTGTTTGCCCTGACCCCTCTCCCCCCGACCATCCCTCTCACGGAATAAACGCAGGAGGAAGGGACGCTGGGGGACGTGGGCGGTAAGAGCACGTTAGGTATCTGCGGCGTGAGGCGCGGGAGGTATTCCGGGTTTCTGACAGCTGGGTCTGAAACAAATCAGATCTGGATTAACTTGCCTGTTTTGTGAATTGTCTGCATTTGAGCAAGCAGCCCTCACCCACTCCGCTTCTGGCAGGTTTTGTTACACGTGCCTCTATAAATATATTATCCCAACCCTCTTTCCTCGTTGGAGATCTCTGTTCAACAAAACAAAAAACAGAACGAGCAGAAGCGTTCTTCTTTTTTAAATGAAGACATTTATAAGTAACCTAATTTCGTATCGTGGAAGTAAATTTCATGCTAGGATATATTTTGCACAACATGTAATCTTTTACAGCCGGAAGACATTTAATTAAAGCCATATTCGGAGAAGTACGGCTTCAAAGCAGTCATACGACCACATACCTCATTCATATTCAGGATCCGTCCTCAAATTCATATTGTTCTAACGTGGGACATCGCCTCTACGGCATAACTCCGCAAGGCCTGGGCAGCATGAGAGACAACACAAAGGAGGGCAGGCACGGAACAGCACGGGAGCGCTTTACCAGGCGGAGAGGTGTCTTTTTAACCCAAACACCACCGCTTTCTGCTTTTCAGCTCTCTACATTCCGTCTAAGGAACTCCCAGAAATTCACACGTACTAGCTGGGGGGCTGAAAGGAGAGGGAAAACTCCACCGAAGATGAGCCAGGATTAAGCATCCCGAGTTGGGTGCTCCCGCTTCGTTTCCACACGCTGCTGCCCACTTCACGTTGCCTTGGAAAATACGTGTGTGTGGACACACACTTTGCCATCTCCCCATAATAGGGCCGGGGATCTTGTGGCAACCCCATTTCCTAGCATTTTGGGCTGCTCGGGAAGCGGTCATGCAGACTCACATACCACCCTACAGCTAAAGGGGGATCTCTGGAGAGAGAGGGATGGCGCTCTGCCGGCACTGTTCACGGGCATCTGTGAACTTTTTATAGCACTCCTACCGTTTCAACGACAAACACATATTCTGTTCAAGGTTTTGCCCCATCTCCTGCTTGACTGTTGGGTTACTCAGATGAAGAAGCTCAGGAACCCCCGAAGAGATGGGGGTACAGGAAGGGAATAGCCCAGGCCCGAGGTGACAGCGGGATTCAGCTCGACATCTCACGGTCTGCGGGGCTCAGGTGCCGACTGTCCCGGTCCTTCCCGGCTCCGTCGATGGACCACTAGCTCTTTCATTGAAATCACTGGTAAAACTGCTCTGAATTCGGCGAGAGCCGAATCGCCCCCCCTCCCCTTGCACTGTTTCTCTACGGTAACTTTTGCCTAAGCGGGCACCCGGTGCCTCCCGCCTTTACCTTGCCATCCCCGGGGCCGCTGGTGCGAAAGGTTGGTTCTTGGGACGCCAAGGGACTTGTGTGCTCCGGGATTTGCCAACAGGCACTTTCGCTTTCTTTTGGAAAGGGATGGCAAAATACTACCAACGAAGCGAGGAAAAGCAAAGCGAAATACACCCACAACAATTTTTCCCCCTAAATAAATCATATCCCCATCCAGCCCGAAGCAAAATAAACCCGCAGCAAAACGAGTCGCCCCCCGCGGCCGCCCTGCCTCGAGCTGGGGCTGTTTCGTTTCAGAGGGGATAAAATTCAGCGGCGAAATCAAATCAGAAAGGTTCTGGTTAGTTTCCTTGTAGTGGTAATTAAAAGTATTAATTGGTTGTGTCGACAGCTTAAAAAGACAGGTGTTGCTAAAAAAACGTCATTAATCTTCCAGTCATTAGCAAGCAGCGGTGGGAACCGGACTGGGAGAAGGAGCCGATTGTTTATGAGAGTCTTTCAAGGTTTAAGAATGGAGATTATAATAATACTACTGCTAATCAGACGACTTTATCCATTCCTTTGAAAAATGAAAATAAATCAAATGGCCTCCCTGCAGCCCTCAGCTAGAGCAGGGCAGGAAGTCTCTCACGGACTTCGACCCATTTAAGATATTTTAATGTTAATTTTCGGTGCATATATATACGGTTAAAAGTGGGCACAATTATTCATTCTTTCTGTCTTCGGATTGTATTTTTTTTTCTGTCAGGTGACTTGTGGCCCGTGAATAAAGTAAGTTTTACACAAGTTTTCGGTACACCAATCCAAACTTCAAAGGCTCTGACTAGCTGCTTTGTCCATCGGGCAGAGTAAGAATCAGTGGCGTTGTAGCCTAGGCGTGTGCGAGTGAGGAAAGGAGAAAATCCAGGGCCTCGGCATGAGACCCGACCCAGCTTTTCAAATGGGTGGGTTGGGAGGTTGTTTGTTGGTTTGCTTGTGGCTTTGGGCTGCTTGGCCACGCCCGGCGACCACATAGCCGGACCGAGCCAACTTCCCCGCGGGGAAGAGCTGCGTGTGCGGCGGGGCAGCGGCGCGCCCTCGTCCCTGCGCGCACGTCGAGGGCACCGCCGGCCTCCGGGAGCCCGGAGCCGCCCTTCGAAGGCGACGTCCGGGGCTTCGGCCGGGGACCTCCCCGGAGAGAAACCCGCCCCCTGCTGCCTCCAGGAGACTCGGGCCGCGGTCCCCTCCCTCTGCTCGGGGCAGCTTGTCCGGGCCGAGTGCCGGGGCTGCCGGCCGGGCTCCCGCGGGCGCTCGGCGGGGCCCGGCGGCCTCCCCGCGCCGCCGCTCCCGCCGCACGTGACGCCGCTCGGAGCATGCGCGCGGCGCCCGCCCCGACGGCCCCGACGGCCGCGCTCGGGGACGGCCCGGAGCCCCGCGTTCCGCCGGGCCCCGGCCCGCACCCTGCCCGCCGAGCCTTCGCGGCCCCACGCCGAGGAAAGCTCCGAGGCGGCGAAGCAGCCTTTAAAGCCAAGCCGCCCGAGGGGTTGTTTTAAGTCCTCCCGATCGGGCTGTCCCCAGCCGCCGGCCGGCGCGGCCTCGCCCCTGCTCTCCTCTCCCAGCCCGTTGCTGCCTCGGGCGCTCGGGCCGTGCGGGTTCTTCCTGTCCCCTGCCTGTGGCACCTTATGGTGCGCCCGTCTGTTACTGTCCACTCCGGCCCTGCTCTGCTGCCTGGGCGCAGCTCCGTGCGCGGTAAATGCCGCCCACGCTCCTGCCCCAAAGAATCTCCGGACGCCTCGGCTCCGCTCGCACGGGCAGTGCCCGCAGCTGTGCTTGTTACCGAGGGTCCGCTGGCAGCCAGCGGGAAGGCGGCAGCTGTGCGGGGAGCGGCGGGGGGCGAGGGCCGGGGGCTGAGCGGCGGCTCCCGCACGGCTGCACCGAGGGAGCCCCGCTGGCCCAGCGAGCACCCCGCTCCCACGGCAGCCTTCCTGACGGGCTCCGCACGGGTCCCGGGGCCGAAACCCCCTGGAAACGCAAAGACAGCACACACACAGCTTCTGCCTACTAAGGATCGGTAATGAATTTCCTCCCCCCCACTTGTTCTAAAACAACAAAACACAGACTTACCTGAAGTGGTTTTTATTTTCACAACAAGGGATATTCCCTGCATTGCACACATACACACAACGCATGCACACGCACGCACACACACACACACGCACACACACACATATATTAACCAATAGAAAAGCCAGATATGAGGGTTTGATGCTCTGCTGTGACATGAATAATTGTTGCATCGTGTAACTTCCTACATCTCGGTTTTAATTTGCAGTGAACCAAACAAAGATATTTGCAATTTTTAAATAAGCACTCTATGTAATAAATGGGAACATTGTGCATGAATGCTGTTTCTTCCCCTTTTCTTTAGAAGACATTATTAGCTCTGACAGCATGCAGCTCAGGTTTGGAGGAGAGGATTTTGTAAAGGGATGATAGACAGGAAGGGCAGCAATCATGGGCTTCTTGGGCTAAAGCTTTTTTTCTTTTTTATCAGAATGTTCTGTTCGATGCCATTTATCCTTGATGATAGAAAATTGCTCTGTTGCCAGGACGCTGCTGCTGAAATAGAGGGCAGGAGCCACATTTCCATTTTGCAGCTTGAAAGCTATTCAAATGAATTTGCAGAAAGGGGGGAAAATCTAGAGATAAACAAATGAGAATAAATCGAGTTCCCTTTTCCTCTCTTTTCTTTCTCTTTTTCTTCCTTTTTCCTTTTTTTTTTTTTTTTTTTTTTTTTTTTTTTTTTTTTTTTTTTTTTTTTTTTTTTTTTTTTTTAGGTGTGTATGTGTGTACGTGTGAGGGACTTATTCATTTTCTACATAAGGATTTTAGTTCATCAGTGTTTGGAGCACCTGGGAAGTGCTCCAAATCAGGGAACACTTATTTTGCTGCTGTTCCAGCCACCGAACATATAAACAGATTAGAGAAATTTACGTGTGTGTGCAGATATGCAGGCACCCACGATTTCCTTACACGTGTATATACAGCCAGTGCTGTGCATTCCTCTGCGTGGATACCAGAGACACCCACCACCACCACCCACTAAATGTAATGGATTTCTCCCAACATTTATTTATTGATTCTGGTGAAATACCTCGTCGTTTTAAAACAATTAAAATCTATTCTAAAGTTATAGCACTGTTCTTCCCTCATAGCTAATTGTGTGGGAAATCTTCATTTTCCCTCCTAGTCCATTTAGATATTTCCGGAGTCCCAAGGAGAAGTAATAATGCGTCTGGCTATAATCCAGCACGCAGCCCAAGGGCTAATATTTAATCATTATTTTTAAATTAAGCATTGAATAAAATAAAGCCAGAAACATTATTTATAAATTGGAATGAATATAATGACAAGTAATTATGCTCTTCCTTTGCTGGTGATTCAAGGCTCAGCTCAGCTCCTCAGTTCAAATCCAAATAAATGAAACGTGTGAAGCCTGTTAAACACTTCCATTTCATTTACTTGTTCTGTCTGTAGGCTGCTGATGTGTCAGGTTGGAAATATTGGACATACCTTGACTGGGGCTGTAAAAACTCTCAGAGGTCTGAGAACCTGGTTACCACAAAATAAGTGAATTCTAACTTCACTTCTCTGAGTAAAAGCCGGTGCCAGTGAGTCACGGGGTTGAGAAGATTATGCAGCCTTCTCTTAAACATAGGATTTTAAGCGAGCATAATATGTTTGATGACATACTATATTTGATCACCTTGGTTTTTTTTTCACGATGTCACTTCAACAAAGTTTCACCTCCTATTAATCTATAATTAGCATGTTGGCTTCAAGCATGATATATTTCAAAGTGGCATCTTGTTAGATGTGGGTTCCCTTCTGCAAGGAAGAAAATTCTGGAAGTAGAAAAGAAACAAACAGGACTGAAAAAGGAGGATTGATTTATTGGCCTTGGCCAACAGCTTTTCTATAAGTGTCCAAGCAGTCAGGCATGTGACTTTACTATTGATTTTTAAATCTCCCTTCAGCTGAAAAGTTCAGCTCGCAAATAATAATAAACTCTAATCACTGCCGCAATTAGATTCGGCTAAACGCGGGGATCCGAGGGACCAGCCGTGGCCAGCTCTTCCCCCCGCCCGGGCAGCGCCGTGCCCGCCGTGCCCGGGGCTCCGCGGGAGCGCTGGGCCCCTCGGCCCGCCTGCCCCGCTCCGCCGCTGCCGAAGCCGTTCCGGGGGGCGAGGGCACCTCAGGGAGGGAGCAGCGAGCGGAGCGGGCGGCCCTCGGGGCACCCGCGGCCTCCCTTCCCCGCGTCCCTCGCCGGCAGCCGGGGGCGGCCAAACTGCCGGGGCCGGGCGGGAGCGGCCACGGGGCCTCGGGGAGCGGCGCACCTGGGGGGACTTCCCGGGCCCCGCGGGGCTGGCGCCGGGCAGGCGGCGGAACACGCCACGCCGGGAAAGAGCCGCGGCCCCACCCGCGGCCCCGGCCCGGCCCGGCCCGGCGCCTGCGGCTGCAGCTGCTCCGGTGTCAGCAGCCCGCCCGGTTAGCGCGGCCCCCCGAGCTCTGTCATGGGGTGCAGGCGGCGGGCAATGGCACCCGTCCCGCCCTGATGCCTGACGGGCCAACCCAGCAGATCCCGGGCTGCCCCGCCAGCCAAACCAGCGCTTAGCAGGGGAGAGCCATCGGCGGGGGCCGGGCTCCCCCTGCCAGGTGCCTCACTGTCAGTAGAAAGGAATGAATTATAATTCGAGGGACGAGATTAAAGCCGGCCTGGCCTAGTCTCCTGCTATTATCTGGGAGATGAGAGCCTCTGTCTGGGCTTCCTCCTGCCATCCCTAATGCGGGGACTTGACTTGGGCTCAAGGAAGTCAATGCCTGCACATTGAAATGATTGTGGGTGTCAACCTAAATATCTGTAATACCCGCTGTGGTTCAGAGGGTGCCAGTGCATTTTCAGGCAGCAGGTGATTAGTTGTAACAATCATTTGTAGGTCTTTTATTTAGGAAAACTTCAGGCCTACATGAGTCTGTGCTTGCTTAGTGACCACTTTTAAGTACTAAAAAAGCAAAGATAACTAGAGCCAAGTATAAAGTTTCAAAGGCACAAGGCTGAACAAAGAAATATGTAGACAAGAGACATGACATGACAAAAGCCATGGAACTGCCAGAAAATGCTAGAACCATCAAAAAACACCCAACAAATCCAACAACAACAAAAAAAACAAAAACAACAAAAAAAAAAAACCAAAAGTGAACAAAACAAAACAACAACAAACCCAACCAAAAAACCACCAAAAACCCAAAAGAAGCCACCAAAACTCCACCAAGACCCACCATAGTTTTGCCAGTAGTGTACTCGTAATACACTACTGGATTGAACCAGGTTGTCACAGAAAACAAAATGGGTTTTTTGACTCATGAACAACCTTGGCTGCAATAATTTTTCACAGTAATGCCCTTGGTGGTGTGCAGCAGGCCATGTTGCTGCAGGCCCAGCCTCCTACCTCCATTTCTCCTCACATATCTCTGCAGGGACCTACTGGCATGGGGGAGGCACATGCTGACATGGCCTTTCACAGCCTCCCAGCTCCTGTGCCCTGAGCAGAGCTCTCAGCCCATTACTTGCCATACAGACCTGGCAATTCTCTTTAGTCACTACTGTCCAACACAGTGCATAATACTGCACTTTGCTCCTCAAGGTTGTCGGCCTTACACTGTCTTTGTCTTGCAGAAAAAATGTATGTGGCCATGTGATTAAAGCATGTCTAATCATGAGTTCCCCTAAGGAGCTGAATTTGGGTTGCATATGTAACCTCATGTCTGGCACTTTCTACTTTTTGAGTGACTAACTTCACAACCTTATTGTTCTTTTGGCTTTTACATATAGGTGTGTGAGACAGATCTTTGTGTGAACCAAAGCAAAACTAGCAAGCCTGACATTTTTATAAAGTTGCCTTTTTGTTCTGTTTTTGTTTGGCTTTTTTTTTTTTTTAAATGAAGGTTGTCCATAGTTTGGTTTTATGCCCTGAAAGCAGAAGTTTGTCTTCTCTTTGAATTCTAGCAGACACAGTACCCAAAAAACCCTCTCCAATTTGGGTTCAAACACAGCCACAGTTTCATGAGAATGGCTTGAACTCACAGCCCAGTTATCACTTGATCTCTGGCGCCTTCTCTTCCCCAGAAGAGAATTAGAATGCCACTTTTCTGATTACACTAATTTAAGAGATTAGGTTTTGGAACATTAAAGAGATAAACATTTGAATATGCATCTGTCTCCTTATTACCACTTTCAAATGGCTAGGCCTTAATGGTACATTCCATCAGTAAACCATTAACTTTAGTTTAAAACCATAAAGTTTTTGCTGTATAAGACTCTTTTTCACAGATTTACATTGTTAATTAAGGGCTTAGGAATGCATGAAATCTTCAGTTTACAGATCCACAAACTTTGTGAAACTTCTGTCACTGAGAAAACCACATATTTGGTTCTCCAAAGTAACACTGGCTTGAGCCAACTAGATTTTAATTTCTCAACAAGTTCTTTTGCATTTTCAAATGCTGAATAGTTCTATATTCAGGCTGGTCATATTCAATACCAGTATACTAGTTTATTCTAGCTCCTTCTGGGCTTCTTTTCACCTTCCTTGGGGAATCTTCCAAATAGCAGAAGTGCTTAGGGGTTCAACTCTTAGCCAGGTATGGCATCTGAGTAAGGACAGGGCATATACATTCAGACTTCTGAGCCTAAAGAACATTCCAGATCCATCAAATATACAGGTTTTTTTTTATTTCTGTTGAAGTAGATTTAGAAAGTTACCTTGGAAGAAGCCTGTTGTATGGATTTGCTACTGTTACACAAATGGTAAAGCTTCTGGGCTATAAATAGATCTATTCTATACTGAGTGATTCCAGAGAACTCTCTAAGGTGCTTTCATGGTCCTCCTCATCACGTAACTTTCCAAACACAGCTCTATGGTAAATCAGCTACATGTGAAGACTGGTGTTTTACCATCAAGTCATGTATGTCTCAGATGAACCTTGAACAAGGTCAGACAACAAAGAAAAATTCTTAGTAGTTTTATTTGAAAACATCCATGGCAGAAAGTAGACAGATTGTCCACTTTCAGACAGTCCTGGATCATGCACATGTTTCTTAAGCATTTAAAAACCATGGAGTTAAGGAAAATTAACCTAGAGTTTGTAATGAAAACTTTTTCTTTCTCTCTGAGTTACTCAGTAAACTCTGTAATTTTTCATAGGCTGATAGTGAAGAACTGCCCTGAAGCACCACATGAAAAAAACTTATAATAATAATATTTAATATAAAAAAGAAGCATGCCTATGGTTATGTTTTGCAATGGTTGGTTGTGACACTGAACTGTTACCAGCTACACAAAAGTGAGGGCTCCTTATGAGGTTAAAAACCCAAAGATTTTTATCATCTACTGAAGACAGTAGGAAAACCTTATGTTGTCTGTATGGGTATTTTCATAGGCTTTCAGATGATGGAGCTGTTCCTACCCCACTGCTGAATATTCCCACCCCTTGGGGAAGACACATTTGCTCACCATCCACAGTGTCCTTTTTGTGTTGCAAATGTGAAGGGAAGTGTGAGCTGGCTTTGCTTAAGCCAAGCACTGTTGACTACTGGAGGGTGAATTACATCTGTTCATTCTACTGATATTATAAATTAGATACAAATTGTAATAATTATGCTTAATTGCTACTTAATTACTGATTAAAAGAAACGTTTTTATGATTCTTTATTACAATCCCATTCCTTTTTTTCCAAGGATGTTTAATCAGGCAGACATTCTGAAGAACAGCCACAAATCGTATTTTAGTGGTAGGATTAGAAAGACGGTATTGCATACACCATTTTGAATATGAGCATTTGCATATGACCTGAACTTCAATACAGCTGGAACATTTTTGTCCAAGTGTTGCCAAAAAAAGCGCAGCTTTTCAGAACAAAGATATTTCAGATATCCAGAGCATGCTAGGACACTAAATTAGCAATTGATTCCCTCCTGCCCAGTTATCGTAGCCCTTTGTTAAGCAGATGAACTTGCAGGCAGCAATGAGGGAAAAGAAAAGAACTTTTAAAATATACCTGGGATTTTTGCTCTTATCAGTAAAGTCCTTAGTTCAGTGAATCAAGAGGAAGAGGGCGACGATATTTTTTTTTGGTTTTGGTTGTAGAGTAGGGAAAATAGATGGAGATTTGTCTGCTTGAATCCAAAGAGCCAGGTGAGTAATTAATCAAGATCATATCTAGATAATTGGCCAAAGAGCAATAGCAGGGCTGAGCCTACATTTACAGCTTTGAGAGAGCGGCTCACGGATACCAAAATGATTTTGACTGTTCAACAACTGCTGGTTTGGGTCCCATTCTTCTATATGTATGAACTGACTATCCTTTTTAAAGTCAGCACAGACATGCTGCTAACTGCTGCATTGGACTCTAGGTACTTACAATCCAAAAAAATCCTATTCTGTAGCTATGAAGTCTATTTAAAATGATTTTCCAAGCATTAAAGAGACCAACTGCTACTAGTGGTTTAGTGTTGGATTAATTATGCCCATTGCACTGCACAATATAAAGCACTTATGATTACTACATGGATTGTTTTTCTGGGGGCAGGGGGAGGGTCTTGTCATTCAGAAAGGAAAGAATAATCACCTATTTTCTTTGTCTTTGCTTGTTACAGAGCCCATTGAAGTCAATGGGAGTGTTGCCATTTGTTTGTGTGGGCTTCCGTCAGGTCCTGTATGTGCTACTGTGAACTGGAGGGGTAAAAGCAATATACTTAAAGGGAAGAGAAGCAAGAGGGGAGGAGTTAAAGAGAGGTGAAGAATAGATCTCTTTGTCTATTAATTAGGGTTTACATGCCCTGTGGAAAGCAGCGCTCCTCCAACACTGGATCCCTCTGCTGCACTATTTAATTTTTACATCTCCCATGCTAGTTGCTCTTCAGATCAATGTAGTGCTCATGTATTATGCACTGAGTAGCACTAACCATAACACTCCACTGGTCTGGTGCATAGGAAAGGAAAGCATTGAATTGAGCACGCTTCTCTGGGGTCAAAAATGCTTTTTATTTCTGCAGATGATGCCCACTCTGCCTGAAACATATTGTCCAGCACAACACTTACATATGTCACGAGAACTTTTCTCTGAGTTACTCAACGATATCTAATCACTTGTTGCCTATGGAGAAACAAGACCTGGTGAAACCATGGAGTTCTCCTGATGAAGCCTTGCCAACATGCTTCAGCTGAAACTGGAAGGCCTCACTGGACAGTGCTAGTTCATTCCCATGTCCATTTTCTCCTGGTTACACCCACCAGAACACAGTGACAATTGGTTGCAATTAGAGAGGAAAAGTGCCATTGTATTTGACACTAGGCTGGACTCTGGGGATGTTCTGTTGCTGGGTGTGTCTCAAACTGCTGGGTGACCTCGGGTAAGGCATTTGGGACTTAGACTTATGATCAGTTTATAACAATTTAACAAGCTATTGTGTCTCAGTTGAACAGCAGTGACTGTCCTTGTGTGCACTTTCACCCAGAGCAAATGGATTGATGTGACCCAAAGTGTAGTTATATGAATAAATTAAATCAGTGCAATCAGCTCTGCTGCCATGAGATTGTATCCCTGAGAAGGCAACTAATCTGGTTTAACATTTGTGAGGTTTTTGTTTTGTTTTGCTTTTCTTTTTTTCTTTTTTTCCCTCAGGATTGTTTTTAATCTTCACCAGTTCCCCAGTGCATGTCACTGGAGGAATCGATTTTTTAGTAGCAATGCTGGGCATACAGTGGCAGTGCTCATTTAACCTGTAGTGAAACAGGTCTGGCTACTTTGCCATTACTGTGGAGTAAGAGGGCGTGCATGGAGCAAGCAGATCAACTAGTGCTTGAAGATATTTCAGTGTCGTTGTTGGTCTGATCCCAGTCAGCAAAGCAAAGTCTCCATGAATCAGAGTATTTGTTCCTCATGTAAAAAGGGAGGAGCTTTTACCTCCCTCTCCTTTCTCTGTCCAGGTTGTAAATTGTATAGTGGAAATGTTTTCACTTCATGTTGGTACAGAGTGCAGCATAGTGATGGACTGTTCTTATCCGAGGTCTGCATAAAAGTACAAATAAATCACAAGAGTAACAGAGGAAGAGGTGTGCTCACCTGTGAATGGAGAAAAGCAGAAGGCAGCAATCAGCTACTGAATTTGTAAGCTTTGTTGTCTGCCAATTAGCACTAACCTCAGAGTAGTGATAAAGGTATATCCTAAGCCTCCTTTCACTAGGTAATTTCCCTCAGTAAGATTTTTAATTATTATCTGAAGTGCTTTATTTATAAAGTAATTATTTTGGTAGAGAAACATTAGCTTAATAGTACAGTAACACATGAATTACTATTTTATACCACACACACACACAGGTCCCATTCTTGGGGCAGCATTTTACAGCAGTTTTGTCTTTTGTTGGTCAGGCAAAATAACGCACATTTGTGTGAGTTAAGGATGATATAGGACCTACTTGAGAGCACTGAAGAAGGATGAAGTCAAAAAAGAGCTCACAGAGCAAGACTGGTATCTGCTACCACGAAGAGGAACCTACTTCTCAGGAGCTGCAGGGTTATGTCTCAGAGAATAAGAAAGATGAAGTCATTGGGTTGTGAAAATAAACCATTTCTTGCAGAAAATACTGTACATAAATTTTAGTGTATCAAGTGAATTTCATGTCTGTAAGTCTGTCAAACTGATATGTACTAGTTCCAAAGAAATTGTTCTTTGTTTAGCTGGTTTGCACTCAAAAGCAGAGTATTTCCGTTCGTTCTTAGGTGCTGAGTAATGACGATGATGTGTTTGTTCTTATAATTATGATCACATTTTACTATGACAGTAAATACTAAAGTTTAAAAGAATGTGCTAAGAGAAGGATCTGCTGGGGTCATAGTCAAGCTGTCTCCCAACTCCTCTAACAAGGGTTCACACCAACATGTTCCAGGTCTCTGACATGATTTCTCTTCTAATGTAGTAGCTGCTAGCTAGCAATTAAATTTCTGTCTATAGAAAATGAGTCCAGCTGGCTTTGCTTCCTCTCCCTTGAGAAATTCTTCAAAGTTCTAGGTTCCCACAGCAAGGCTTCCATGGCTTCAAAGGCATAATTTGGCACATGCCCACTGGGCATGCGTTTCTCAAAGTACACACACAAAATTTCACTGTTGAAGATCTGTGCCCCAGGGAAGCTTCCACTCTGAGGTGAAATTACCTCTTTCCAAATGCCATACTTGAACTATGAAAGGATACACCCTTTAACATAATAATAGTGACTTCCAAATGCAAAGACATAGCCTCTGATTTACAGCAAGCATACCCACCGCAGATTAGCTCTTGAGATATCTGAAGGCAAAGTATTATAGCAAGAGCTATTTATCCTAGATTCTGCCTCATTACAAATCATCCTTGTACATTATACTGAAGGAATAATAAAACAACTGCCTATTATCCCTTATAGAGTGGCAGACAGATCAAAACGCTCTCATCCCTTACTAGTCCTCATTCAGATAACTGTGGCTCTGAAGTCTAACCTGAACAAGCCACACCTTTTTGAGACAACACAAGTGTTCTTGTTTCTTCCCACCACACAGAACTTTGTGAGAGAGGAATACTGAATGACAAGTAGCGCTCCTTCATGCAAAGAAGCCACGTGAGGTTTGTACCTCATACCCACCCAAGCAGCCTGTCTAATGGCTCTCTTCTCTGAAAGCTCTTGTTGGATCTCCTATTCTCAGGAGCTTGCTCCATTTGACAGTGTCTTTTTTGACACACCCAAGAAAGGTTACACAAGTAACCACAGGTGCCCTTGAGAAAGATTTTGATCATGGCCCAGTACACAAAAACTTGTGAGCCTTGTCTGCTACTGTCCCGATGCAGTGTGTCCAGACTGACTATCTGTCTAGGTTCCCACTTCAGTCAATGGAAAAAGACATCCTGTATTATTTTCCAGAGATATATAACTTAAAATTCACTGTTAGGGTAGGTTTCTGGAAGTGAACCTCCATAGCTAAAAAGAAGGCACAGACAACTGCTTTATCCTAGATGCCAAATTCTTAACTAAATCTAAGGAGATAGATATCATCCAAGTGGATGAAACAATGCCCAGAGGGAAAGTAAAGATGTGTAAAAATTTCAGCTGTGACTGGATGTTTGCCGTCCTAAAAATTTTGTTCTGTGCCTAGTTTGTGAAGGACCAAAATAGATACAAATCAGACCAATTTTATTTCTCAGTTACAGCTGTGGAAGTGCGGTGTGGTTTTAGTGCTAGAGATCCAAATTAACTGCTCTTTAGGAGGATGAGGTGTACTGCTTGGTGCCACAGAAGAACAGAGCTGGTACGCTTCAGGTTACTGCAGAGGCAATTTCTGTGCTCATCTCTCCAACTGATTTTAAACTCCTCTGATGGCTTCAGCAGGAAGGCTGGTTAGGGTTAAAGAAGACAGGGTTAAAAACAGCAAAATGGTAGGCCCCTCTCTGCCATTTTATGTACCATTTGGTATATAACATCTGGTCTCATTGATTATTTCAGGGGAAGGAGTGGATGGGACCTTAAGCACCTAATTAGGGCTTAGCTGTCTAAGCCAGCTTTGAGTATGAGGCTGGAGCACCTATATAGTGAGCCTGGAGGGAGTTTGTTCTCACAGAGGAACACTGCCTTGGATCTTGCTTCCCACTTTTGTCTCACTGAACCTGAACCTCAGCCTGCAGAGCAATAGCATCTTCTCAGTCTAGTTTTTGAGGGCTCATTTAAGCTTTGGGGAGCTTCTTTTAGTTAAAAATTGAGTGCCAGTGTTTCTATCTGTTAAAGCATTTTGTATTTGCAATAACTTCTGTACTTATGACTTCTGATTCATTACAAGAAGATTTAATTAATTATAACATCCTTAGCTTTCTCAGGACACCACAGGCTTGTCTGTAGTCTTTCCTCTCCTAGTCTGCTTTGTTATCTATAATATTTCTTTATATGAAACGGGTGGTCACACATCAGAGGTTGTTCCGGTTAGGAAGCTAAACCATTGATGGAGTCAGGCCCTTTCTTGGCTTCAGTTCCACCTATTTACAAAGAACATGCCAACTTCCCTTTCTCAGCCTGCAGATGCAATCAAACCACCAAAGACAGTATCTTTGCTTACAGCATCACATTTTTGTGTTCAGTACCCAGAGTAAGTTCTCCCTTTAGGCTTTATGCCCAGATAGTTTCCTTTTAGCTGCTGTGTTTAGAGCTTATTTCTCCTTCTGTTTCAGCTACCTTGTTTTCTTGTGCATGCATACACACAAATACACCCTTACCCAAAGCAATAACCATCAGTACCATCTGCCTACATTATTTAAGATTTAGGGTGTACTTTTGCCTTGTCTCAGAAACCTGTATTACCTCATCAAAGAACTACTTGGCTCTGTTATCTCAGATGAAGGGTGGTGGTTACTTCCATCAGCTTCAATGCCTCTTTTCCCAGTTTTGAACAATAGTACATCATGTTCACCCTGTCTTTGCCCTTACAGGATTTTCTACTTGATTATCTTTAATTTATCTTTGTACTGCTTTATTTGGCACTAAAATACAGAATGGACATGCTGGGGCTGAATTCCCCTCTCACTGACAGTTCTACTATCTTCTATCTCCACAGATAATAGTGGAAATACTTTTGATGTACATCCATAAATGAAAGAAGAGATAGGGCTTTGTTTTCTTCATTTCTTTTGTCAAGTACTGCTAGGGTTTTTGTTTGTTTGTTTGTTCTCTTTTTTATTTCTCTGATACCTCAGCTTTTTTTTAGCTGGCTTTTAAAGAGAGCTTGTAACTTTAAGCAACGCTAAGGGATAAGACTATCTGCAGACTGCAAGGAAATTACATCTAAATTAAGAGAATAGAGGTTAAAGCCAGTTTTTTGTCTATCAAACAACCATCTCTGGAATTAGGAAAATAATGCTCTTACAGTTAGGAAGCTATTAGCTGTTAAAGCTTTTAGATGTTTCCCTTGTCAAACAACATCTGATGGCCAAAAGCCATGCTGACAGGGATTCACTTATGTCATGGGCTTTCTTTGGAGAGAAATACAAAGAAACATATGGGTCATTATGACCCACCCCTTCATTACCACTGTGGAAATGCAGGTTTTTTACAACAGAATAACATCTCTGCGATACCTTGGTTGTCAAAAACCACAATTATAGTCATTGTTTATGCATTAGGGAAACCTCATCCTAAACCTGGCACCATATGGGGGTGAAAAGAGCAGCTGCTGACATTTCAGGATAATCATTATGATCTAGATGCAGATATGACTCAGCATGATGAGCCTGACAACAAGAACAAGAAAAAAAGCAAAGCAGCATAGGCAGGTTTCAAATGTCCCTTCAAGGCTCCAGCCCAAATGCATTTCTAAGGGGAGAGGCTTTCAACATGCATCAAGTGGGACAGGTCCTTAGGATCTCCACATGGAAAGCTTGAGCAGGGCTCCAGGCCAACATAGACAAAAGGGCTGTTGATATTTATGTCTGTTGTAATCCAAGGAAGAAAAATAATTATTAACTGCCCAGAAAGAGTTTTGGAATATTGTTTTTTCCCCTTGTTTTTGTGAACAATGAAACTATGCCAAGCAAAACTATGTAAACAGCCCCACCTCCCTGTTTTCAGCCCCTCTCTGAAGCACTAGCTCATCACTTTTCAGTCACTTTGGAGTTCAACTGATTCCCTTTTAGCAGAAAATAACAGAGATACTTAGCTTCTTCTATGCTGCCCCACTGGTATTATTCAGTGTCCCTGAATTCTTTCACCAGGCCACTACCTTCTCCACATTCAATCTACCTATTCTCTTGCTATGATGCCTGCAGGAAATGTTGCTGTTGATGACCTTCTGAATGTTCTAATTCCTGGGTCTCTTTTAGCCCTTCTGTTCTTGGCATGTTATTTCCCAAGGCAGGGCTGCTGTTTCTGTGCATGCATCTGAAGTATGGATGTCATGGAAGAAAATCATGTAGAAAAGGCACTACACACAACTTCAAGAAAATGCTAGACCACTGATATGTATATCCAAAGCCTTGTTCTGGTACATTAGATCTGAAAAACATTAATAGTTGTGTTTACTCCATGAATATGTAGTCCACATTCCTTGTGTCGTTCTCAGCCTTTTGGTTTGGAAGATTGTGCCATTTTTAAGGAAGAAATATATGCTCTAACCTCTAACTCAATGAGAGGCATATAAATTAGAAAATGGAAATGCAAGTCCATTCTTCAGAAAATGCTTATTTTGGTAATGGATGAGGAGTTCAAGTAGTGCCTGTAATAAGGCTGAGATTCACTTATACTTTTGTCACAGTGCTTTTCTCATCACCTGTTCATCATGTGGTGGGGATGGGCCTGAATTAGGGTGGATGTAATTCCTGGTTTGTAATGGTGTAGGGGCCAGAGGGCCTTGGGCAAAAGCAATGCTAAGACCAAGCTTCTGGCCACTTCTATGTCAATTTGACAGATTGCAAGTCATCTTTTCCATCTGATCGAAGGCCTCAGTAAAGAACAGGACAGAAAAATGTTGGTTGGATAAGCTATTCTGGCCTTTGGAAGCTGGCCTGGAGGCTGTAAGTTGGTAATTTATCCTTTATTCAAAAAAATCTACAAGAAAACAAAAAACAACCAGACAAAACAAACCCCCCAAATGTGACAAAAGCCAAACAAATAAAAAAATTCATACAAAACCAGAAAGTCATATATAGAATCAATATAATAATAATCTGAGCCCCCAAGCTGATTTGTAGGTGCTAACCTACTAGGATGCTTTTTCCAAACATTGGAGGGAATTTAGATTTTTCACAACCTGTACTGACATCTTTAAAAGAAAGTCTCTGCTGTTTTGGTTATTTCTGGAGATTCTTCTACAGCTTAAATATTCTGTTTTCTTCTAAGATTATATAAATTTTCAGATACATGTAAGCAGCCTGATTCTCCAAATTTCTGCCACACCAATTTGAAAAGATACTGTTTACTAACTAATAAATATATTTAAGTATTTTTTCTGTCTGCTTTTGGATGTGTAGGAGGGAAATGAAGCTAGAGAGTCTATGACCTGTGCTCTTACAGTAGATAACCAAATATTTATGTGTTTATAATGAATACATGTTTAAGGTTCAGCATTGCTATCTGTACCTATTATTACTGTTGTGTTAACATCATTATTAGTTTGCACTGTGGTAGAGATCCCCCTAAAGATCAAAGTGCCTTTGTATTATGCTCTGCATGAAGAAAATGAGAGGCCCTGCTCCCATGCTAATCACCTCTGCTCATGCTTCAGCTGCACAAATGTTATACTTGTAAAGTAGCTTCTGAGAGTATAGTCTTGGACATCAGGGGTGGAAAACACAATACCAGATGAGCTACCTCTGTCATACTGTTCTTCAGAGAATATGTTCTTCAGAGACTACATCCTTACAGATGCATGGCTACATCTGGTTTTGTACAATTTGACTTGTTTATATACTCTATTAATTGCTCTATCAATGGCTCTTTAATGATTTGGTCATTTTGTCTGATGTATTCTTGCACAACACTGAGATCTTTTCTCTGTAAGGTTGAAGTATCACATGACTTGATTTTTTGAGCATTCTCTGTAGCTCAGGACAAAGAATGTGGTTGTTTGATTAGTGCTGAAGGTTTAGAGGTGTGTGAATATGAAGAGTTTTCATATATTTGGTGTACTTCAATGAGCAGGTGCTTCACTGTTCTGGGAACCTACTCTCCAGTGTTACTAACAGTTTTGGTGCATAACTACAGCAAATGTAATTTTCCTTGCAGGGAAGAAATATGTGATTCTAATTTAACATGGACCATGTAGATAATTATTCTCTTCTTATTATTGGAAACAAAATATATTCCATCGTGCAGTCAAATGGCAATTGCTTACTGGGCAGGCCATTTAAAGAAAGCTGTGTGTTACCTGTAGAATTGTTACTCAGGACAGAAACACGTTTATGACTCAGGTGTCAAGTGTGACTGCTGAGTTGTGTTGTCTGCTCATGAGTTTTGTTGCTTCATATTTTACTTTCTCATTAGTGTGATCTGTTTTAAGGAATGGGGAAAATTACCACACCTTGGTTAAAAACCCAATATATTTATATCACAGGCAGGACCTTGCATTGTGGCTGAATAACATGCTTTGTCAGACCAGTAAAACTGATGTGAATAACTCAAAAGGTTTTTGCTCATCTTCAGCAACACCTTCTAAACAGTTGCAATATCTCAACTAAAGCTTCATTCTCAACAAGCTGTTGACTCTATGTCCTCCAGTGGGAGAGCTGTGTTTGTGGCAGCCCTGGTTAGAAAAGACAGCTGCTTTTCCAGCTGTGATGTTGAAATCCTGATTTAGATGCCAAAGCAGAAAAAGTTGTTTTTTAAAACAACAATGGTAGCAAAAACTGTCCTTCTAACAAATGTGTGGTATTATTCCTCAATTCATTTTTAAGACATTTTGTTTCACTTCCCACTTAACAGTATACAGAAGGAAACAATAAAACTGGCATCACAGATCTGAAGAGTAGCTCTTGGGCTGGTCTAGAGGAAAATAAGGAGCACGAGGCTGAGCCAAGAACATGTGTGGAGACTTGGCACTATGAAAATAATCCGAATTCCTACTCCTATCCCCTCTGCTTTTTGTATGTCCTTTCTAGGCAATGTGACAATGTGTTTTCTTACTGGGTACATCACTGCTGGAGACAGGATGTCCTCTGGGGCTCCTCCAATAGGAGAATGATTTGTTGGTTTAGCAATCATTAACTCATCCCTATTTCTTTAACGCAAATTAAAGTTGGCAGCAAAGTAACCTCATGCTGCTCAGTGGCAGCTCCTTGGCAGCTCCATATTCTCCTTGGTTAGGTCCCCTATGCCAACCAAGCCATGGACTTCAGAAATTGTTTGGAGTGCTTCAGCTGGCTTGCAATCAGACATATGTTCCCAGATCTGTACTGGCAGGTAGCTGAAAGACCTCTCAGAAAACATCCAGGGTTTTCGTCAAAAGCACAAATGCATGTATTAGCAAAGCTATTTACAACTGGAAGTAAGGAGATGGACACCATGTACAAGTATCTAATTATCTAGTAAAAGAAGACTTTTAGGTTACCAAGCAGTCAGTACTAGGGTATTTAGGTACATACAAATAATTTTGGGTTAGGTTGAGGTCAGCAGTCTCCACTGATTTCTAAGGCATTGATGGGAAGGTATCTGTAACATTCAAAAGGCTGCTGACAACATCAATCAAAACCTATTATGTGACATGTTATTTACTTGGAGATCTGCTGTATTAAAATGCCATGTGGTTGGAATCAGATAATTTTAATTGTTATCACATGTAATTGTCAGCCACATAATCGTGTCTTACCGATCTTTAACAGTGTTTGTTTTTCAGACTTCTTTCCTGAGGCCTGAGCTCTTTGTGGATTATTTCAGTGGTCTTTTTAATATCAAAAAGAAAACTAAAGTTTTCAGAGACCGGACATCACAGTGATCCTACATCTAAACAATGGACTGTCTGATGTTAAACCAACATTGTAATCCGACTTTCCCAAAAATTTCAGAGCTCATTATAAAATGCTCTTTAGCTGTAAAAGCAGCAATGGAGCTTTTTGTTCTAACCATGCAAAAGCAAACAGACAGATTCTGCTTTTACTCACATTGTTTTGAATGGATTTGCTCTCTGTTTTCACTAATGTCGCTGGCCTAGAAAATTTCTGGAAGATATGTTACAAAATGGAAGAAGGAAGGATGCTAACAGCTATTAATTGTAATTTGATAGAAGCACAAACTATCTGAAGATATATTATGATATTAATTATTTAAAAAATAGCACTGGGCACACATGCATTTCAAATCATATATGGTGGCAGTATTTTCCTGATCAGTCTATTAAGATCTGTGCAACTAAGATGAATTCCATTTCTTCACTGTATTTTACCTCAGATTTTTAACTAAAAAATAAGGGCTGCTCACTCCAGCAACTTGCAATGTTGCAAGATAAGTTGTATTTTACTCTGTACTAAATTTCTAAACTGTACTAAACTGTTTGTTAAACTTTTTATTTCATAATACCCCTTAAGATTAAACAATTATAATCCATCTCTTTAGAAGACACTTTTTAAGCAATTTTCTTAATGAGACACAAACAGATGAGAAAATGTTGGGTCTGGTAAATTTGCAGATATTTATACTCATAAAATATCAATTTGCTTATATATTTTTACACTATTTCCACTATCTCTTCTTATATTAAATAAAAAAAATCTTGTTTTGGCTAAAGCTTAGATTCCTCTTGGCCTCATAAGAGCTCATAAAATGCATCTGGTAATTTTTTTTCCAGCTCATAATCATCTTTATTCTTAGAAAACCACCTTTTTAGTGGTTTTAGTCTGTCTGGCTTAAATTTCCAGACCTTGGTGCTCCTGCTGGATGGAAGTGTCCTTAACTTGATATTTCCCTGCTGTGAATGTCTCCTGTGAACAACTGACATCTTCCCGTCTTCCTCCTGATAAAATCAACATGGAATTCTTTATTTTATAGTTTGATTTTTGTTTACTATAAGGAATTAATCTTTGAATAATTTTGTGGTTCTTTCTTTTACCGTTCTTGGTTTCTGTTGACTGCTCAGTTTTCGTCATTGTATACCATCCTGCCAAACTCATGTCATTAAGAGATTGCATTTAGGGATGTATTTGCAAGGCCATTGGTTAAGTTATTAAAGAACATGAAGCCTTGTACAGAACTCAAAGAAACATTGGGAACATCCACTCAACTGCAACTTCCAGCTGATGCATCTATTTTGGAGGTCTGTCAGACAGTTTTTAATCTGTTTGATATGTGTTATATTGCTATTAGAAAATACTAGAATCATAATAGTATGTCCATTACTGTGGATATGAATTTAAACCTTCCTTTCTCCTTGTTCCTTCTGTACTACTATACTAGCAGAGTGTCTTCCACATAGAATAACTACCACTAAAGGAGTCCCATTGAAGAGACTTGATAGACTTGACCTGGCATTTTCTCTACATCAAGATTTAACAGCAAATACTTTATTTGGCTATTGAGCACATTTTTTTACTGGTTGAATAACTACTTAACTAAGCTGATATCAGTAAAGAATTCAATGGTGTAAACGCTTAACTGCAAATATCCATTGTGAGTTACCTTCCAGTCTTCACTTTGATTTGTGCTGAATATTACAGTATATATCCAGAAAGCAGAAAGAGAAAAGCCATTAATGACACACACACAAAGACAGTATTACATTTGAAATTGTGACTCTGAAATTCAAAGCATGATGATTTTAGTGTCTCATGCTAAAAGCTGATCCATTGTAAGCGCTAAAACAAGCATATGCACTATTGAAATCAGGAATCTGTGTTGTTGGTATTCTTCAAGTTGCATAATTGAAAGAGACGTGTGCAACCAATTTAGCTATAAAGCAATGACAGAGAAATTAGCTTCTACAAGCTCTGACTATTCAGTATGCTTAATGTACCTAGGGCCCCAAAATATATGTATTTATTACCAAACCCTGTGGATAAACAGAAGTAAATCGCCCTGAGAAAATCTGCTGCTAGCAGTATTCTGTGGTTGGCATTCAAGTTAAATTGTTTTCAATGCAACTACCGTGGAGCATTTGTACCTAAAGTCTGAAAGACTTTTAATATGAGGCTAAGTAATGTCCTATAGCTAATATACATTAATATTAACAGCATGTATAACATAAACATGCCTAAGCAATTAGTATAACAGTGCAAAAGAAGCTGAGAGGAGTTAGATGCTTACAAGGCAAAGGTCTGTGTATCTCCATGACCTTGCCATGGCCATTACAGATCTTCTGACATCCAGAGGTAAGGAATCATTATGGTATCTCTGAGTGCAAGATTTCTTCATTTGCATCAGATTTGGTTGTTATGGTTTGAGTTTTTCTCAGCATGTGTGTCTCTGGCACTTCCTCTCTAGTTAATCATCTGAAGATGACACTTCATCAAAAATGTCAGGGTAAATTAGGACAAAGTCTACAAAAAATTGTGGTTTAGCTTAGAAGGAATTTCAGTTGTGGACAAAAATCTTCATTCTGCCTAAAAAGAAATTATTTTTTGACTGCAGCAACCTTAACAGTGAACATCAGATCAGCTGACCCCTGAATTCTTGAGGGAATTAACGTTCTTCGGCTTTAAAAATACATTGAGATATTGTTGCAATAACCTGGAGTATTGACTGCACATCAGATGATGGCTCCTGATAATTTTCTTCCAGATGACTGTTATGAAAAGGGATTCCTAAAACAGAAATGTCTCCATCTCCCTCAAGCAGTAATTAAAAAACCCCAGCAAACCAAACAAGCAGTTGGCTGAATTCAGTGTTCACATACATGTGCCATTTCCTGTTTGCAATCAATGAGTAACTTCTGCATATACCCCAGGGCAAAGCTTGGCTCATCATAGTTACACTTTAACATTAATTTAGGATGATTAATGATCAAGTCAGTAGCCATGTAGTATCTGTGACTTTTATCCTAACACTGCTTAACTTTATATTATTTTTTAATTTACAGCTGCCATGGAAAATGACCAGAAATCTACTATCTGAGAAAACCCATCCATCATCTTCAGGCAATCTTCCAATCTGTTAACTTTAGCTGCTACTAATAAGTGTCTCAGTCCAGGAAAAGCAATTATTACGATGTTTCACAGAACAGCTTCCAGATAACATATGATGTAAACTGCTCTTGGGCAACATTTCTTCTAAGGAAACTAGTCTTTTTTTTTTTTTTTTTCAGTATGCAACTTTACCAATGGAAGTATGATAAAAACAGAGGTAAAGAGGAAGAGCTGTTGGAAATGAGGTTTGACCATAGCTACTGCACCCTTTTACACCTCCCAAAGAGGTGTAATCTTGAGTTGCAATGCCCTTGTTATGGTTTGATCAGTTATGGTTTTGATCGGTGTGCAGACTGTCAGTAAGGGTGAGAGATGTTACATGTGACTGAGATATGGTCACTAACATGATACACCACACAGAGCCAAACCAGACAGCCTGGTTTGACTGCAGGTTCACATCCAGAGAGTTTGACCTCATCGACTCTCTAATGTAACCAGCAATGCAAAATGAGCCCAGCTCTGTGTGTTGGCATCTCTATTTTGATTCTTGCTACTTTGAGGCCCTCAGTGAGCATGCAGCAGCACAGTTCACCTGTTCAGTGTGCTGCAAGTGGCAGTCACTTGCATTTCTCTCAGTCCTCAGTCTCCACAGCACAAGGGAAGGCTGCCGTGGCAGGGGGGGGTGCCAGTGAGAGGCACTGCCGTGGGGGTGGGGGAGAGATGGAGGCCTCTTCAACGTAATCATGGACCATTGTTAGGTGGCTTAGATAGATATCCTAATGGATGTGAACCCACCTGAGCTTCCAGTGAAGAGGGCTTCCTATTAGAAAAGGGGAAACCAAAGCAGGAGAGTGTCAAACAAGAAGTATATGGTTTATCTATGACTACCTTCACTGTAGCCTGATTTCTGTAATGAGGCACCTCTGTCAGAAGATGAGGAGGAAAATTTGACAACTCCCCTGTGACAAAAAACTTACATTGGCAAAGTCTACTTTCATATCCCGGAGCCAATAGGATCAATCAGATAATAATATGGTGGCATCTCAGCAAGTCTCTCTGATTAATTTTGGGGGCTGGTTAATATCACACAACTTTTTAGAAAGTTTCTCATGACTAATACCTGGCTGTTCTTCACGTGTCCTTGTGAGCAGATGTTACCTTGTGACTAACTGACTTTCTGTCTGCCCTTGCTAGACTCTTTGACTTTGAAGGCTGACAACATTTAACATGATTCCAGACACCCATCTACCTCATCAGACTGAATGACTTGCCTTTCAATTCCACTTCTCTGTATTATAGGCTGTCTTGGTATGTTTAGATTTCTGGTTGCAGATTGCTTTCTGGTCCCTGAAGTATTAGATACTACTAAGGAAAGCATGATCTGTATTCCTTCCAAAAATTTCAGATAAGTGTGCTAGATCTTTCTGTGTAATATGTAATCCAAACCTAGATACCCATTTACATTCTGAGCAAAGGTTTTGTCTTGAGTGCCATCATTAAGCTGTTTGCCTTTAATTGTTGAAGAGTGATAGATGCCAGCAAACAATTTGATCTAACAAGACATCTAACAAGAGGGTAAGATACGTTGCTGAAAGGTAAACACTTGGTGTTTGGGAGTTCTTGGCCCCTTGGACACCCTGCCAATAAGTGCCTGGAAAGGCTGATTTTGCCATCAGGCATGCACGTTGATCAGAGTTTGGTTATAGGAAAATCTACATTCTTCTTGCAGTTCATAGGTAGTTAAAAGTATTCACCAATTTAGTTAAGTGTCCTTTGTTCTCCTAGGCAGTAGTTCTACTGTAGTAAGACGGAAAGTGTTAAAATTAATTTCCTTAGGATAGGATGCATTGAGAACTTCTGCCTTGTTTTTTTTTTGTTGTTTTTTTTTTCCTTCAAGTGAACAGGTTTTGGGCATCAGTGATGTAACATATTAAAATATGATAATGAAATTGTGAGCAGGAAACATTTAATGGTACCTGCTTGATTCCTGACAGCATTATGGTAAAAATAAAAATGACATTTCCAATTTGGCAGATACTGTGTAGCATTAACAGAGAGTCCAATGATTTCAAGGATAGAAATTCTTATATGCCTGGTGAACTGAAAAAAGTGCTACTTCTTTCTGTATGTTATAGGAGAACATTCTTTTTTAAAAAAATGTAAATTAAGATATCAAATTTAAACTCATTCTTTGCCATCAGTTTGAAACCAGAAATTGTCACTTCTTTCCTAGAGAAACCCATTTTCATTGAGAGTGACTCTGGCCTTTCTGGTATTACTCTGTTATTTTATTTCTCAGCAATGTGCTCAGCCTCTACAGTACAAACCATTGATGAATATATTTTTTTCATCCAGATATTCATTTTCTTGTATAAGACAGTCTGATTCTCTAAATCTTTTAGACCTATCACTCAGTTTACATGCACAACAGATCTTTGACAGTTCTATATTTCTTCCTAAAGCAGAAAGTCAAGAGGAAATAAAAATGAATTCTTATGCCTAAGTATTTGAAAATTACTCTGGTCTAGATGTCACTAAGGTACAAATGTCATAGTACATATTTAAAAAGAAATCACCAGATGCAGAATACAACATTCCAGACACACCAGATTGTATTCCTATTCATACAAGCTTTTTGTCTGAGTAATTTACTCTCCTGAGAGTTAGGAGAAATTGGGTGACAATTTTTCAGTTTTGTACTTTGCAACTTACTGAGGTCCCCAAATTCATATTTCCTTACACTCTTCTTTTGTACTCTCTGTATTTGTCAGAAGACCTGTGTGAATGAAAATAGATCCAAAATCTAAATTGCTTTTGGGGCTTGGTTCAAACAGGATTAGCAGCCATAGAAGGATCTCACCAAAGGTTTCCATGACTTCCAGTCACATCATTAATGGAGACCTTCTGAACATTTTAGTCTTCTGCCTTTCATATGAAGAGAAATAATGATCCTGCATTTGAAAAACATTTTGATATTGTCAGGGATGTAGACATTAATCACTGTTATACCTCTTTACAAAGAGTAAGAAATACCGTTTAACAGAAAGACCACGCTTTATTATATTTACAACAATGGAAACTGGAATATAACATTTTTATTTAAAAATCAAGCCACAGATTAGGTTTTGATTGCAGTATTTTGTACTGAAAATAAGAATAAGAAAGCAATTAAGTATTCATAGTCATGCTCTCACACAAACACCTTCCATGGTGAGCCTGTTTATGCAACTGAGTATGCCATACAATTGCTTTTATTACCTTCTTATAAAACAGCCTGTATAAAACACTTTTTTTTTGATTGTTTCTTTGTGTATTGTTGAGCGTGTTTGCATTCTAAAGGGCTTTGCCTCATTAAAGCAATTACCATAAAGTTGCTGTAGTTGGATTTTTTTTCCCCTTCTCCCTCTGAGCACTAGAAATATCCATAAAGAGCTCTTGCCCAGCCGAGACGTTCTGTGTCTCCCAAGGCTAGCAGTGGGAAGCTTCATTCTGAGGACAAAAAAATTTGCAGAGATTTTCTTCAGCTGGAGCATCAAAACAACACTGAGCCTGGACAGGAGGGGGGTGAATGGGGTTGAGCTCTGCCAGCTCTAGCAGGGCTTCTGACCTCACTCTTTCTGACACAAGCAAAGAAGAGTGGAGACTTTCAAATAACAGTTTTGCCATGTGAGGGGAGGAAATAAAGGAATGGTGGATGGATTTGCTATAGGGTAAAATTTGGATTGATTCTTTTATGGGTTTTGTGGTTTTCAAGGGAGCAGGGCCATTGTTCACCTGCCCATGATAGTCCCTACCCTCTGCAGGCAGTTATTCAGATGGGAAGGGACCTCCAGTTTCTCCCTTAATACCTCAGGTACAACTGCTCAGCTGGTGAGGTGTAAGAAACGTATAGCTCCTGTCAAGGATTTTAGCAATTTGCTTTCTATTTTGGTGACGATGAAGAGAGAGAACTCTCCAGGGTCGCACCTGGGGGAGCATAAATACAAGCTGACCAAAAGCATGGTGAAAACAAAGGAAGAGCTCATTCTATGGAAAGGATGATGAAATAGTCTAGAAATAATTTTCCCTGAATCAGCTGAACCAGAATTTCTTAGAAAAACAAAGACTCATGGGTAGAAGAACCTGCTGGAGATCTAGAGGTAAAGGTGACAGGGAACACAGATGACTGGAAGGTCTTTGAAATGAAATCCTCACATCAGAAAACACTGATTTGTCAGACTCATAACTTTCAAAGGGAATATGGTAAATAGTTTCTGGTCCAAGTAAAAGACTTTCATTTGCTGTCTCAAGGAAGACAGAACTCTTTGGATTGGATATTCAGATTCAAAACAGCATAAGTACCACATGTAGTATAATCTCTTTAAGATGACCCAGGGACATGGAAGTTAGCACTCCACAGTCTGGGTGGGTTCTGGGCTGCAGTCTGCTTCAAAATGAGAACTTCTCCTGTTGGAGATGCTCCAATTTGCATAGGTGCCAAGGCTTTCATTAGGCAAGAGAGTGAAAAAGCCTGAGTTGGCAGTCCAGGAATTACATTACCATGCCGAGAGGAGCAGATGGAAGTCCAGGTCTCTTCCCAGGCTGACATGTCATTACTTGTGTATAGTGAAACTGCTTCAGCCAGGGAAATGAGCAAAAACATCCCGCCCTCTTCCAGCACACTGAGCTCATCCTGGACTACTGCAGATTTCATTCTGTTTTTCTTTATAGAAATATTTTTTACCCAGTTCTTCAGTGGCTCCAGTGAGAGTCTAAATCTCTGGCTATTGACTGCTCAGAGCAGACCCTATTTGAAAGGACTTAGTAGCAACCTGAAGTAGAAGAGCAGCGAGACCATCTTGAAATTGTGAGATCTTTCACTCTGCAGGGAAACCGTTTTTCCTACCTAGCTCTAATAAGAGACAGTTCAATGAAAAATAAAAAAGATTTTAAGGCAAGGAAAGTATAAAGCACTAGAGCACTCAATAAAGAGGTTCTTTATTTACAGGAGTACACAGAAGTAACTAGCATGAGTCTCTTCATATCTATAGAAATCATAAACAGAGGTGCAGGGAGAAGAATTAGGCAAGCCTACAGTGTGCTGAGGGACAGCCCCAGGGGAGAAAAGCTGTGATAATTACTTCTGTCAAGCAACCTGCAGTGCCATACCCACAGAGGTTCTTCCTTTCAGATTGCAGGCTGAGGCAGTTGGAGATGCTAGGGCTTATTTCTCACCATTCTGTAGTCTCTTCAGCCCTTCACTTCTACATAAAGGAGTCCTAAAGGCTCAGTGGTACAAGCAGTTGCCTGACCACACTGGCTATTCTGTCCACTGTTGTGCTGTGATGAAATACATGAGAGAGAGAGTCACATCAAAACCTGATGGGCCTTGTTAGGAAGCCAGTAGAGAACCATCTCTGTATGAATGTAAGGAAATTAATTTAATCCCACTTTCCTGTTTCACACAAACTCCCATTTAACTGGAATATTACCATCCTACATGGTCTTGGATCACCACAAACAGTAGGCTAACTCTGCTTGCTTAGTCCAGTGGTGATTGCCAAGGGTTAGTCCAGAAATCTGTAATCTCTCTTCTTCCCTGGTGAGTAGTTGCTGGTGCTGTTGGCTGTAATCCCTGTGAGGTGCTGAACCTTTCACTATCTGACTTCAAATCTCTATTCTTTGAATAAACCCAAACCATAAAGCCATGAATAGTCCCTTTCTTTATGATCATATAACGTTATACAACAGAATTCCCTCCAAGTACCCACACCAGTTCTGAGTGTTCCTTAAGCATTTTTCTTTATTACTGTTATATTACTCCAATGCAAATTGTTCAAAACATCTGCATTGTTATCAGAGCTGCTATGATTTACATGTAAGCAACAGTGTGTCCTGCAGCTTTAAAAGTACTCATGACAGCCTCACTTCTTATCTTGACACCATCACACTGCTTCACTACTTCTAACTCTAAAAAAGTGGCTTGTATTTATTTGTTGGTTGTCTCAATGATTTTGGAAGCTGCCAGTGACTTTCCTAATTCAATAATGCTGCTACTACAGCATTAATCATTCATCATATCCTGAAAGCAAAACTGGAGTGATTTAAGAACAAAAAGGATTTAAAGAAAAATAAACACATGACCCACTGCGGCTGCTTTGGGGAAAGTAGCAATATATGCATGGCAAAGGCAGTAATGAATAGCATCTGCTTTATCTGTGGAAGAGCAAACAGTGTAGACATTGATCATTTCTCAAAAAGAGTGGCTTTGACCAAAAACATGGAGAAAAGCCATCCAGAAGCTATTTTGTGCAAATGAAGTGCAGATTTGTGTATATGAGTCGATACACCATTTGCTGTTTCCTTTCATTAAAACCACAACATTAGCACTGGAAAATTATTATAATGGTTACAGTCAAAGCCACTGTAATGCTCAATTCTCAGAGAACCCAGCGAATGAAGGGGAGGAAAAAAATCCTTCCGATCTCAAAGAAGTGTGCTTTAATGTAATGAAGCTCTAGTGCAAGTGGCTCAGGTATCTTATCTTTGCATGCTCTTGCCAGCTTATTGTGTAACTCATTCATTGCATCCTCAGGGCCACGCAATGACACAATTGGATTTCTCAAAGCACCCTATTACCACCTCAGTCTCCTCATTTTATTGAAGCCAAATCCTTCTCCTTTCAGCATGATCTACAGTGGGCTGAAGTAATTCATGATGTACCTTGGCTGGCTTTCTCTTGAGGGTTATTTTAGCCCTCTGGCTCCTAGAGGCAGAGTTCTGCAACCCTCCCAGCAGCTACACTGGTCTGGAGTCTTACCAGAGCTTCACATTAACCTTGCTCCACGCCCCTATCCATAGACAAGCAGAGGAAGCCATATGAGTTGTGCAAACTTATACTAGAGAGGATGTCTATGGTTTACATTCTGATGTATTCATACATGAAGGGCTCCTGCTCAGGGCATAAGCATTTTCAATAGCTGTGCATTATTTGGTGCCTGTGAGGGGACTGCTCTGCTGAGATGCTCACAGGAGGAAGGATGTAGATAGTACCCCATGTACCCCATGGCAGTGATATCCAGCCTTAGAGCAGCTGACTAAGGACCTCTTCCTTTTCATTATTCAGCATTGCCTTGTTGCTCACTTTTGTGCTATGAGGCAGCTCCTCCCAAGATTGCACAAGGTTTCTGTGTTGGGCCAGAACTTTTCTCTCAACAAAACTAGGAGCAAAACCTCCACTTGCCTCCATAGCAATGGACCTGGAACACATGCTCCACTGTGCCTACAACTGTCCAGCAAAATCCTCCTCAAATTGCCCTTACAAGCCATTCCTTTCCCTGGAAGTGCTCAGAACCAGATCCTGCTTGTCTCTTAAAAACCAAGCAAACCCCCTACCCAAGCCAACATAATCCTTGCTATCTGGAGCAGGAACTGGAGTACAGTATCCCCTCGTAACAGGGGACTTTTCTCACACACACCTTTCGTGATACTTTCAAAGCTGCAGTGTCAGAAAATGATCAGCCAGTTTGGTACTCAAGTTATCCACCTCTTCCCTCATAAGATGACTATAAAGGCAAAAGGGCAAGTGAAATTTCTTGGCATCACTTTTAGACCTAAGTTGGGTGAATGGCTGGTCCCATGAGCTGACTCCCTTCTTGCCTCCTGTAAATGTGCAGTCCTGTGCCTGAGCATAACTGGGGTTTGGCACACTAACACTCCACCTCTGCATTGCTGGGAGAGGCCACTGAAAATATACAATCCCCAGACGGGAGCGATTTAGTGAAATTAAAAACAGACAGGGGGCATTGAAACAAGGAGGTGTCAAATGTTCCCCCTGCCCCACCAAGATTTTGATGTGGCTGCTATGTATACCTGTCTGTCTCCTCTTCACCGCTGTCTAAATTTGAAAGTTAAAATGTACAGAAGGAGTGGAATTAAAGCAAAGTAACACACCCCCTCACAGACGCACACATGCGCTTTTAATTGTGTGTTATTACCAGTTAATTTCAGCTTGTCCAGAGGCAGGAAGAAAACAGCCTATAGTGGGGCTTGGGCCTCCTGAGGTATTGTAAAACATAACATCCAAAGGCCTTCCTTGACTCCATTGCTTCCTCCAGCCCACAAAGAATGTATTAATTCACATTGTTTGATTTTTCCAGATGCCGTTGCTTTCCCACTGCAGTCCTTCTATTATTTTTTTTTGTTGTTGTTAAAAAATGTACTTTAATGCAAGAGTGAGTGATAATGGTGCTGCCTTTTGGCAAAAAACAAGCAAGAGGAAAATTAAGAAGTCAAGATAGCTTTTTACAGTCCCAAGTAGCTGCATGTCTCAAACAGAATAGGAATACTTTACTTGAATATATCACAAACTTGAAGGCTTCAAGGGAATTACAGCATTGCTTGGGCTCACAGGAATTAAAGGGGGAGCTAAGAAAGATTTTTATTACATAAGGTTTTTGAAAGTTATCTATTCTTCATGTCCTCCTTTGTAGTAGTAGTAATGGTACAGAATGTGAAACAAAGGTGTCACTGAAGCAAGGCAATAAATTAAAAGCAAATGACTACCATGGAGTATAAATCTACCACTGCTAAGTAGATTTGCATTTCCTTATTACTGGTGGGAATAGGAAAAATTCTAGGAGATAGAAGACATAATATTTAAAGCATTAGGATTGTGCTTAGACTACCAGTATTTAAAAATACAGGGATAATTTGGGATTTGTGAGCCAGCGGGAATCTTATCTGCACCTATTAAATTCATCAAATGGCAAGTAAAAATAAAATAGTAACAGGAGTAAGTGAGCAGGAATATGTGAGTTTGGTGCAGATTTTGCCCAATCTCACTTTGCCTTCCTAATCTCTCTGAATCTTTGCTATTGTCCACCGAAGGGTGGACAGAGGTAAACCAGAAATCCATTTCTCTAGACTTCCACTAACCTCTATAAACATACACACATGGATCTAAGGAAAAAAACCTCACAGCATCATGCAAGTTAAACTGAATATTTCTATCAATCAAAACCATCTGGAACATAGGAAGCAAAGTACTCTTTATAGCTAGTGAATAAAAACTACTCACATAAAGATTAAATGGCCAGCTTTTGCCAAAGAAAGAGGTTTACCATTGAGATGCTCCATTTATTAGGATCAATGTCATTACTTACTATACTGTTATTACTATATTGCTATTACTACTGTATTTACTATACAGTTGAGCAGTGTGATGAAAAATATTAGGACAGAGCTTAATTTTTTTTTTTTTTTGGTTGTGTGAAAAGAGCATTTTCAAGAGGTCCATTTAGTTGCAAATTTATCAGTAATTTAATAAATTGAATAAACAGCAATGAAATGGCAGCTAAAATTCAGTGTTGATAAAATATTTATATAGCCAAAAAGGAAAAAAACCCCACCTTTTTTCAAAGACTTCCCAGGCACTGATTTAGAGGGGAATCCTAGCTGGCAGTTCATGGAGATACTCTATTAATATGAAGCTGTGGGTTAAAACCCTTGATAGGATTTAATGGGATAGATAAGGAGCAGAATAGCAGAATGCTCTTACATAAATCACTACCACCACTTCTTCCAGCACTGCATAGGTGGGACTGGCTGTTCTGTCTGCAGAAAGAGAGTGCATTTGGAAATGAACTCAGAAATTACTCTGACTCATTGGTGGAGAAATTGGAAAGCTGGAATTTGTTGCTCTTTGAAATGGAGAGAAAAAGAAAGGGACATGATAAAAGTAGAGAAAATAATCAGTGTTCCCTTTAACTCATAGCAAAAAGAGGACACTTGATGAAAATAAAAGGCAGCTAAGTCCAGACCACTAGCAGGCAAGTTTCTTGCTTCCTGAGAGCTCACACAGACTCTGGCTTTGCCAGAGGATACCAGAATTCAACAACAGGAACTCAACAAAGTCTGAAGAAATACTGAGCTTCTTTTTGGGGAATGATGTTATCTGCAGGTACAATAATTAATGCCAAGAAAAATAACATTAGAGAAAAATATTGGAACTTGTAGTTGAAACCAGCACTCATTGTTTTAGGGATTGTTTTGCAATCTTCATTGGACTGTTGTCAGGGCAGGTAATACATCATGTTATTCTGAGCTCTGTCAAACATGGGATAGTGAACAGATGCATCAGGTTGGTTTAGAAAAGCAATTTTTGTATTATTGTCCTGTCTAAACTATAAATATGCATTTTTGTCTGGCCATCTGATAGCAATTATCGGTTTTTACAGCAATGGCTTTCCTCCTGTACTTTGTAGTTCATTTTTATAAAGAAGTAAATAAATAGGATTTTCCAGATGGGATTTTGAGCATTATTTCTCTCTGATGGGCTGCTGACAAATACATATGCATATTTTTAATTACTGTCCTCATTTTAAAATCAGACTGGTTCATTAAATAATGGAAAATAGCTCAGGAAAGACAGGCAGTGCTTTAAGCCCACTGCTTCTGGAAAATGGTCCAGGAATGTCAGGCAGTTCTTTAAGCCCTCTGCTGCTGTTCCCTAAATTTTTACAACACACAGGATCTGGGATCCAGACAGATAGGACACTTGGTATCTTTTCTTTTCTTTAAATACCCTGTATTTAAAATACTACTCCAGTGGTTTCTGACAACTGCTTAGGGCAATTTTGCTTAGCCTAGCGGAATGTCCTGGAAACTACTGGCAATGATTTAGCTCCCAAAATTGGAACACATTTAGCAGAGACAGAAAGCCTATGAACAAATAATGGACAAATGCCAGAGTAAATAAATGTGGTTCGTGAGCTGTGGTCAGAAATGTCTCTCTTTCAGTATGCAGTGCAAATCTTTTGCCAACATTTACCATAAAGTTATTACACAAAGCAGTTTTTCCTCTCAGTAAGACAAACTCAATGAAAGACTGCTTCTAGTCTAGCAGCCTACCATTAAGGCTGCGATAGCCTGTCATGCCACGAGGAAACCTGTGTGCAGTTGGTTTGCTTCAAGCTGCGCTTTTGATTTTGTTACTCCGGCTTCTGTACAAAAAGAGAGTTGCAGCAGGAGAGTTGTCTCTCCTGTACAGTTCAGCACTCCTTTAGGAGACCATGGAGAACCACAGGGAAAATTTAAGGCATTTTCTCTCCCAAGCCCACCTATTGGCCTGGCTGCACCAGTCCTCTGAAGGCACTTTCTTACACTGTCATTATGGAGAGAGGCATTGCAGGCATCACTACCACACAGCAGCATCACCTTCCTTTTCAAATGACCCATCAATGGCTCCAAGAGAGGAAAAGGCAGGCATAAATCAATGGCAAGCTATTGCTGATGCTTCTTCCTGAAACTCCTTCACCATGTGTTGTAGGATGATTTCAGGTATCTGCATTATCAATAAATGATTGTTGCTGGACGTGGGTCTAAGTGGACAGAACTGCTCTCCTCTGTGTCTTTGGAGAAATTGACTGATGTCATCTTCAAAATTCTGCAGAAGGAACCAAGAATTTGCAGAGCCTCTCTGTAGCCATAGGAACCCTGACTCTGAAGCTAAACAGCCAGGGATGGCTGGGTTTGGCTGCTGTCCCACCAAAAAGGCCCTTCCCAGCTACCAACCTCCTATGCAAGAACAGAAGAAAAAGAAGTTTGGTGGTAGGGCTTGCCCTACACTCAGGCAGTTTGGGGTTGACCCAACACCAGGGTAAAATAGATGAGGGAACCAAAATGATATTGTTCTGCTCTGCGTAGTTTTCCTTGTACTGATCACTGAAAATGCAGAAACAGAGATTAAATTAATTTTGTGCACTGCCTATGGATGTTAAGCCTCAGTTGAGTGTACCGGCCCAGGCACGGTGCCATATGGAATGATTTTCAGCTCCATCCCTTGGCATGTGAACGAGAAAGCATCCGGTTGAAGAAGTGCATTTTGAATTTTTGTTTAAAATCTTGCCCCACCTCTCCTTTCACACATGAAAATATATAGCCACGCACTGTGCCCCAATATTTAGAGGAACACATGAGTCAGACCAGAAAAGGAATCCCAACTGGAATAGTTAAATAGGAATCCTAACTGAAATAGTTAATGGGAATCTTGTAATTTACAACTTTATTAAATCCTTCATAAATGCTCTTCCAATGATTTTCTGGATTTTCACCACTGACAGGATCCAGGCAAACAAAGCTAAATTATTTTGATAATGGCAGATAGAGGCCAAACTGAAGTTACAGGGAAAAACTGTCTTGCTTTTAAATTGTGGAATATTTCTGTATATGAAAACGTCTAAACTCACCCAAGCATTCTCTAACAGGGACTGAATGAATTTGCTCTACTCTAACCCCATTCCTTTAATGAACATGCATCATTCTGTGCTGTGCCCGGCAGATGTAATAATAGCAATGTCTGGTGAGCTTCTGCAAGGAGCCCTGCAATGAAAGCACCTTCCCCTCCCGCCAAGTTAAAAGAGAACAGGCTGACATGTATTGGAAATGCACGGGCAATATAATGATAGCAAATTGCTTTGAAAAGAAAAAGGTTCCGCAGCGCACATGTCATTTCAATCCCCAGCTCGGAGGCAGTGCTTCAGCTCCATCCTTTGTGTCTCCCTCCAGATCTACCCCCTCCCTCACCCCGGCCTTTGGGGAGAGCACTCCCTGCACTGTAGATCAAAAGCTGCATCTTCACTACAAAGGAGGAGAGAGCTCACGAGTCCATACTGCCCCCTCACCCCCCCACTCAGAAAGTGGCAGCTTTGTTACTCTCTTCATCACTCTTTTAAGGGCATATTGGAAAAATTCATTCCTTTTGGTCCCTCCTGATGAATTCCTCTGACTGGGACATTCCTGCTAGTGCCTGTTTCCCTGTTCAGCACTGTCCGGGCTGTGCCATGAGGCTTTTGTCACAACAATGGTTCTTCTGAGATGGTGACAGAACATCATCTAACACCCAGGAAAATGGGGCTGAGCCATTATTTCTAGAATATATTTAAGCCCTTTGGGAGGTTGCTATTGAAAAGGCCAGGGATGCTGACTATCTTTTTTTTATTTTGATGTCTAACAAAATATAAAAGTTGTCTGCTAGCCTGAGGAGGAGCTTAGGTTTCAGTAGGTCGAGTGGGCTGCCACTGTGGGTCCAGAGCTGTCAGGAATGAAGGGGAGATCACATTATCCCCTCATTTATCCCTTTGGACACGTTTCTCATCCCTCCTCTACTTCCTTGACCCTTGGGTTGTGTTTGTGCAATTCCAAATGCATTTTACAAAGTGCTGTTTTTATTTTTGCTCAAAACTTTTCAGCTTTTTCAGCTGTGTGAAAAAATCCCAATTGCGAAATGGTGTAAATCACACTCATCCACCTTTCTGATGTGTAATGCAGACAGAGTATCTGGACATTGTCAGGGCATTGTAGCTCATATCCCAGGGTGACTTTGTTATAAGAAAGGAGTTTAATTTTTTCCTCTTTTGTAACCTTGTGAAATTTCCACATTAAAAAGCAATCACATCTTTCAAACCAGCAATGATTGTGTTTGGCATCATGGCTGCAAACCCCCAGTGTGCAGCCTGAGCAGAGCTTGTTTTCACTAAAATGAAATCAGCTTTCAAAATAAATGATCTGCAGCAACATTATATTCCCCAAATCTTATAATCCTATTAACAGAGTTGATTTTTTTCCTTTTTTCTTTCCCTTTTTTTTTTTCTTTTTCTTTTTTTTTTCCATTGCCACCAGACTGACAAGATTGGCACTGTTTCAAGGGGTACAAACAGAAAGTCAGTTGAAGATGTAGCCAAGACATGCACTGCAAGATGAGGACCAGCCCTGCCAGGGCCTGTGGTTAGAAGCTCTTAACAGCTATTGTAAGCCCTTAAATATAATCATCTGTATTTCACCTCCACCTAACGTACTTCATGTGTAGCATGTTTATCTGTTCACACAGTCTTTCAAGAGACTCAACAAACAGCCCTGTTTGCAGAAGAGAGAGGGGAATGGGTTGCCTTGGCTCTCCCAATGAATGAAGCTTCTATCAAAAATGACACAGCAGTGCCAATGTGGTGAAGGGAAATGTCTCCAAATTAGCCTGGGCAAAAATCTCTTTGCCAGAAGTGGAAATTACGTGGTAATATCAAAAGGCAACTTTACTTATATATAATTCCAGGTTTCTCTGCAAGTATTTTTTTTGGAAGAAAGTCAGAAGGACTCAATCTTGTGCCGCTTTTGCTGGTCCTTGGGGCGCCTCCTCTCACAGGCTCAGTGCACTTTGGAGTCACTCCGTTGTCTTAAACCCTGACTAAAAAGGTGCAATAATTGGCCCAGGAGATAGAAATCCTCATGGCCATGGCAAAAGTTTTATATTTTTTTTGGGATCAGGAGGGAACACACCGAAAGTGCTGAGACCATACAGAAGGAGCATGGGAGGGTCCCTATCCCCCTGCAATTCTTCTGTGACAGTGTTTATTTGGGGGTTGCACTTGTTGAAAAACTGGGTCTGCCCTGCAAAATCTATATTTCTGAGGGGCCACAGCTCCCAAGGGCATGGTGGGTTAGCAGCTACTGAAGGCTGCCAAGTGCTAGGGTGCAGAATTTGTAATGAAAAGGTGTTGGGCCCCTCCAGATGCTCTTGGGGTGCCCAGCATAACCTGGAGAGAAACCTGGGATACATGAGATCACCAAAGCTCAGATACCCCTGGCCCTTCCAGACATCTTTTATTGCAATGAAATGCTGAGTGGGGAATGTAAACATTGCTTTTATTTTGTAACATTTTCTTTTTATCAGTTCATCAGGACAACAGTGGTTTCCTTAGGCTGTGGATCTGAAGCTGACAGGGCTCTGCAGCTGCAGGAACGTGGATCTGGGTACAGTAGCCTCTGTCTCCAGCTGCAGTTGCGATAGCAGCTCCCTCCTCCTGCAGAGCCTCTGCTCCTTCCCTTGTTTACTAAGGGGCTTTGCGATAGTTTTATGTGAAATTTAAAACCATGAAGTAAAAACATTAGATTATGAAGTAAAGAGGCACAGTCCTCTCTGTTCATAGCACCTGCTTCTCTTCTCCTTGCCTATCTGCTAACTCTGCCAGCTGAAACGTATTTTTGACAAACTGTGATTAATAAATCACATCAGGTCAGATCTGCTGCCTCTGAAAGCCAGGAGAGATGTGCTGCTGATGATGTTGGGTGCCCCTCAATAAGTATTGCAGTCCCAGTTCTTTAAAAAGCAGTGCTGAGATCCCCAGAGTAATAAGCTTGGTTTAAAAATCAGGAGATTTTTTAGGTCTAGGAAACAGGGACTTTATCTGAGTTTTGATTTTTAAGCCTCTAGAAGATTACATGGCTGAGCTTTGCTGTGTAACCAAGAAGATTTGAGGCTTCAAAAAGTAAACAAAGGAAAGATGATATTCTGCCAGATTACTTCTGCCAGGAGCTGGGATTTCTGCAGGGCAAAATATTCCAAGACTTGTGACAAAATCTGCAGAGCTACAGTGTAAGTAGGCCCAGAGACCAGTCAAAACATTCACATGTAGCTGCAGCAGTAAAATTGCTGTTTAAGCAGGTAATTTCAGGACCAGACTCAAAAATTATTACAGTCTCTTCCAGTGTTCTGGTTTTAATAACTGCACATTCCATGCAAATTGCTATTGCTATTGGGATGTTGTTAGCCTTCTGATAACAAATAAATATACCTGCTGGAGACACAGCCAAACTGCATCTGCTCACTGTATTCATTAAGTGCTCCTCAGCTGTAGGATCAGATACTGAAATTAATTACATGAATAAGGTACAGATTTGCCCATAGTTTTTCCAGTGCACTCTGCTTAGGCATAGTTTATTTTCTAACTGAATCTTTTATTAAAATATAAAGTTAGATTTGACAAGAATTCATAGGCATCTCAACAAATCTGCTGTGGACTTGCCTGCATTTCACTGACAGACACCCTGGTAATACCACAGAGTAGATTTGTTTGCAAATTACATCTAGATAGCATCTGTTGCAGTTTCTTTAGTTTTTACAAAAGAAATTATTCAGAAAGCTGTCTAGTTTTACATACTGAAAGAGTTCTTAATTTCAGTACTATCATTACAAACACCTAACACTGTGTATAAAATAGAGCAGGTCTCTTCTCTGTCATTGAGCTCATTTCTGGGGGATTCAGACCACCTGAAATCTGCATCTGCTGAACATTGCCTTGCTTCCCTGACTCCCATAGCACCCCCTTCATCTTAATGCTGCAGTGGGCAGACTGCATGCAGGCTGCTGAGTGCAGAATTAAGCATTTGGATAAATAACCTGCTGAACTGGAATCTTTCTGGAAAGGGCTGGATGTGAGAAATGAATGCAGTGCTGATGCTGGGGTTGTATAATTTTCTTTTTAGAGCTCTTTACCATCCAAGGATTGGAATTGTTGTAATAACAAATAAAGGCAGGCAGGCAATGATTAGGGAAGAAATCAAAATGAGATTTGGACAGCAGCAAGGGAGACAGGGATGCCCGAGTCTCACTTCTTATTTGGGATTGAGTAAACTCATGTTCTTAAGCAGATATGATAATGTGATATGTAAATGCTAATTCCTAACTATCAAGATTTTACCATAAACAATGGTAGAAAAAAGTAGTGGAATAATTATGAAAAATATACTGACATTTTCCTTTTAAGAAATTTCTACTTTTTTCCTGAAGAAAACAGTTTTCTAAGGCAATTTACTCAGACAATAATAGAAGTGTATTTATGTAGCTGAAAAGATTAGTAACTCTCCTGAGAGAAAACAACAGATTCCATCTACCCATTGGGAAACTACCACAGCTTGCAGCTGCAGAGCCAAAGAGTAAGATCTGCTGGAGCTTGTGCCAAGAGGAGCTGCCTTGTGCCCCTGCTCACCAGACTGTCCTCTTCTGGCAGCCCCTCTGCGAACCCTGACTGCCATGTGTATGAGCTACAAGTCTAATGGCTGGTGTTTGCACTGCAGAAGTGTTCAGTCAGCACAGCATAAACTTATAAAGTGCTCTCCAAACAGGCAGAGGGCTTGATGAAGTTTCCTCTCCAGTTGTTCCGAAGTCCCAGCCAAAAATCTCAGTGGGATTTCCCGGAGGAATTGCAGATCAAGCGCAGCAGAGCTGCAGCCAAACACCAAGGCTGGAGGTTTGTGTATTTGCTGCTTTCTTCCTCAGACTCCTGGGTTAGACCCCACTTGTGGGTTAGCTGAGATTGTCACTAACCCTGCTTGGCCACTCTCACCTTAGCCTTTGCCTTGATCTCCTTTCCTCTGTCAGCTCTCTCACTGCAGTCTCACCATCTTTCATTGTTGGAAAGGGAACCTCTAAAGGGTAATTTTTAAGGCTCGGTGCCTAGAGCCACTTAATTGCATGATAATCTCAGCTTTTGTTTAAAAAGAAATGTGCTAAGCCCTCATAATGGTGGGGAGAAGATTGTACATTTGAATCTTTGGGGATTGTAGAAGGCAAATAAAAATATCAAGTATATATATATAATTAATTTCATGGTTTGGAGGTGGGAGAGTAGCATTTTACAGTATCACAAGATTGGCAATAGCATACTTGGTTTCCAACAGGACTGACTTTTTTCTCTTGGCCCTTGTTTATTTCTCAGCCTGATGTGCTTGTGGCTTGGCAAAAAAGTCTCTCTGGACCATTGTAATATTTTATTGGTGCATATATAACTATTGGGACAACAGCTGTAAACCAGAAGCGAATTTTTATTTTCTTTTTGTTTCATACTCTGGCATGGTAGATATCAGAGCCTCAGTATTTTCTGAAAAGGCAACAAGAAATCTTACATTTCCTGGTATGAAAATTATGGGTACAGGAAACAAACACCTCCAATCAGTGGCCTTTTGACCTGATGGCCCTTTCTAGGGTGGATGACTTTAATACCTTTCTGTGCTTGCAAGGCCACATATTTCTTTCCGATTCTTACGCTAAAAGCAGGGGTCATGTTAGGCCAAATATGATTGTCCTTAGCTAGATTATATCTCCTCTCAGTGGTAAGAGAACAAGCTACCAAGAATTCTGTCTGGAGGGCTCACTACCTTTCTGCAGTTTTCTCACTTATGGAGCCATGGTTTTCTATTATTTCCTCCTTCTGTTTCCAACACATGATAGTGCTTTTTAGACAAAAGTCAGTTCTTCCCCACCAGCACATGCAAAATACCAAAGAGCATGAAAAGGTTCTGAGGAGGGAGAAAGGGAGAGGCTAGGATTCTGTGCCTCACGTGGGCTCTGTGCTCAAGAATGACATTGGGAATTCAGAGATGTGAATGTTTCCACCCTACATCCTGTTTGTTGTTGTTGTTTCTGGTTTTGTAGATGTCAAGGTATCAGTACAGAGCAGCTTGCTGGAATACAACGTCTTTCTTATACTTTGATCCATCACATAAATTGTTGAACTTCAGAGAAACCCTTAGGTATTGAGGCTTGCTTAGATGGGATCATGAAGTGTTCAAATTATGTAAGGGCCACTGTGCTGCAATAGCCAAGACAGGTGCCTGTTGTCTTTTGCCATAGATACTTGAGGAGAGGTCAGCAATGACCAAACTTCATCAGCTACAGACACACAAACATGAAAAGACAACCAAAATTAACACTGTATAAAGCAGTAGATATCTTCTGATGAAAACATGACAGACCCAGCTGGAGAGAGGACTGACTGCTTAGCTAGAGATGATGGGGATTCTTCAGTGGTCTTTATGCTTGTACACTCTGCTGTTTACTAGCCTTGGTCCTCTTCCTGAGGGAGCTTTTAAGGTTGCTAGCCAGGCTGTAAGCAAGGGGAAGAGTTCATCATGTTAAAACCTATAAACTGGCATCAGGGCTCCAGGGATGAAAGTTGTAATGGATATTACTATCTAGCTACTCTAGAGCTGTTGCCACCCATTATTTGAATTATACATTATAGGAATTGCTATAGCAAGAACCAAGTAAAGAAGTGGAGGGCAAGTGCTAGGAGAAGCAGTGTACATGTAGCAGTGAGGTGACCTGAGCTGGCTTTGGTGCCCAGTGACACATATTAACAAAACACTGCTTCTCCTGTCCTAAGTGATCCCCGTGACAGATGGAACCCAAAAGATTGACAAAATTAACTCAATGGACATTTTGTGGATACTTTATGGGTGTTTAACAAACATATATTACAGGGATGGTCCATAGACTAGGGGAATGGTATTTGTGTATTCCATCAAAGGATGGGAAGGGGGAAGGTGGTTAGTGAGGATGTATTGAAAGGTGTGGGATGATGATGTAAATGTTATGGAAGAAGGGATGGTGCTGGTTTTGGCTGGGATAGAGTTAATTTTCTTCATAGTAGCTAGTACAGGGCTGTGTTTTGGATTTGTACTGGAAAACTGTTGATAATTCAAGGATGTTTTAACTATTGCTGAGCGGGGCTTGCACGGAGTCAAGGCCTTTTCCGCTTCTCACCCCACCACGCCAGCAGCTGTGGATGCATAAGGAGTTGGGAGGAGACATAGCCAGAACAGCTGACCCAAGGGATATCCCTTAACATAAGGTGCCATGCTCAGCATATAAAGCTGGGGGTAAGAAGATGGAAGATATTTGGGTGGAAGAAGACAGGATATTTGGAATGACAGTGTTTGTCTTCCAAAGTCATCATTACACATGATGGAGTTCTGCTTTCCTGGGGATGGCTGAACACCTGCCTGCCCATAGGAAGCAGTGAATGAATTCCTTGTTTTGCTCTGCTTGCATGTGCAGCTTTTGCTTTACTCATCAAACTATCTCAGCCCATGAGTTTTCTCACCTTTACCCTTCTAATTCTGTTCTCACTGAGCTGTGTGGGTCTTAGTTGCTGTTAAACCACAACACACTCCTTCACTAAGTTGGCAGTGTTTTGTTCTTCACATTTTTCTTGCTGTTTATTATTTCCTGAGCATGTAGTGCTGCAGAGACACAGCTCTGGTGGTTGAACAACAGCCATGGGGGAAACATAGGATATCCGTGAGGGTGACAGTCGTCTCTAAGGGAAGTGTGATTTATGGAGACAAATTCCTTTGGTGGGAGGAAAGCAGACCCCAGTGTTGCTGGAAAACATTCTGAGAAATCTCAGTAAGTGGTTTCTTGGCCTCAGTGTGAGCTTTTTTTCCCTCTTAAAGGTACAATTTTACTCTTAAACTATGAATGACTTTGTTCAGGAATTTCTATCTTATGCCTTAAACATTGATGGCACTTAATAAATAAAGTGCTGCCTCCCCTCTCTTCTGCTCCCCACTTATTTTTTAATTTCTTTTCTTGTTGATAACTTGCTCTCAATTCAGCTGCAGAACTCATACACCTTCACTCCAGGTAATCTCTGATCACCTCCCAATCTTCCTCCATAATAACTTCTCCCTTTGAGTTATTCATTTTCAGTGCAAAAATCTATGTGGAAAGTGACACGACAAAAGCAGGCCAACTGGAAGCAAGGTAAAGCTGAAAAGGCATGGGATCAGCTGTCTTGCTTTTGTTCAATGCTTATTTATTAAAGGGCTTTGTATTTAAAAGGTAGAAGCAGCTTCTGCAGAATGCACCACCTCCTGCACCCGATAATCTAAGGCTGCTGAAACTGTAGTTGATAAAGCTGGTTTAAATTTCATACCAAGTATGCTCAATTTTTAAGTTGTTCATTAATTTTAGATGGAACTTCTCTTCATTTAACATTTACCTGCTTGTCATTTGTTACTACTTCATTAAGAAATTAACTGAGATCTGACACTGAGTATAAAAGGAGGTCTCTATCCCAAAGAGCTTCAACTCTAGATATACAAGACAGCACCAACTGGGAAAGGAAACAGAAATAAATGGATGCAGGAATTTGTCCTATGACAAATGGCAGGACAGTAGCAATGATGTGATGAGAAACTGAGTCTCTTAGCACCTAAGTCAATGCCCTTTTCACTGGGCTACAGTAATAACAGCAATGAGTCCTGCTAACAAGGAGGTAATTTTGGTATTCATAGCAAGATTAACCAACACACCATGTCCAGTAGAGACAATTCAGAATTCATATACACAAAGGGCACATTTGTTACAAATTCACTGAATCCTTTTAACCTTTTTCCATTTATGTCTGAATATTAGCACTTGGAAATATGCAGAGCTAGGGCTTAACAAGCTTGAAGAGTTAGATTATGGATGTTACTGTGCTCCTTCAATTTCATTAAATGGCATGCAAGGTAATTATCAGCCATTGAGTTTCCCCTCCTCAGAGACGAACCAAAGGGGCTCAATTATTGCTGCAAAATCTAAGAGGAAAAAAAGAAGAAAGTTTAAAAGAAAGAAATGACAAAAGCATAGTGCAGGTGGACTGTTCCAAAGGGACCACCAGGCCATGCAGCCCTGAAAAATAAGCAGACTTCACATGGACATGGACATCAGTGATGAGAGAGAGCAAAACTTAGCTCTTGAATGTGACAGAAGGAAAACTACTATTTCCTCACTTTCCTCCCTCTTGCAGATGAAGGACAGCAGATGGCTTGGTGGTCTGGCTTACAGAAGGACTGGGATTAATTTTCAGCTTGGACAAGTACAGTAGCTCTATCCTCTGTAAAGACTTTGAATTCTCTGTGTGGGAAAGCTGTGCCAGGTATAGGGATTCCTGTTTGTATGATCTGATTTTGTCCAGAAAAAGCTTGGAGCAAATCTTTGTTTTCAAATAGCTACCATCTAACTGAATTGCTTTTCTGCTAGTGGTAATGGTTGCTTTCTTATATCAAAAGACACATTTGAGAAAAAAGCCTGGTTGGTGTGTTTTTGGGGGGCACAACTTAAACTTTAGACCATTTCCAGATGATCATTGTATGAACAATACTGTAAGGAAACCATCAAATTTTGTATGTGAAGTTTCAAAGAATCTCTTCACAAAAGAGAGCCATCACAATTTTCCTGTGAGGAAATTGGAAGGGCAGGATATGGCCACCTCCTTTTGGATGAGGCTCCCTTTTGTTTGTCATTTTCCTTTTCTTCTTTCAGATCCTTACTTACAATGACAAAAAATATTTACCAGATACCTTGAAACAGGCAGTATTCACAGCAATACAGATGAATCCAATAAGATTTCCAAATTGTGAGTCTTTTGTCTAACCTCCTGGCTTCCCAGAGCACCTGATCTGTGCTGGCTAATCTATAGGGACAAGGTATCAGTGAAAACTCTGGCGTTATGACAATGGATGTCACCTGGATGACCCTCCAGGTATACTCCCCTTGCACGTTTGGTTATTCTGAAGAGCACAGCTGGGCATGCTGTAGTACTGCTAAAAGCTCAAGTACAGACCGAGCAATGTGGGATCTGCATTTGGATGGAGAAGTCTGGAGATGTGGGATGGAGATGCATCCAAAATATGGCTTCTTTTGCAGAGCTGACCATCTTTTAAGACCCCAATGGCACATCAAAGCTTTTTGGCAGAATTTCAGAACATAAACTTCTATCCTGACAAGATGGAGACATGGAGAGAAGGTTTCTAGGGCCATCTGAGTAGAGTAACAAACACAAGTAGGAGTAAACTGAAGAAAATTTTTCTTCTTACATGTCCTCTCTGCGCATGTTTTCTCTGAGACCATTTGTTCAGCTGCCTGCATAGACATCGGACCTTGAAAATTTGGCCTGAGGACCTGAAACCACTATTTTTACCACTTGAAATACAGACTTGTCATCATAGCTAGGAATAAAGCCCGTTTCCAAAGATGTGTCCTGCAGAAGTTCAAAGTGTTACACTTCTAGATGGCTCCACATTTTCCATGTGGAATTGGCTGAACCCATTCTATCAGTGATCACTGTACCTAACATATTTACTGTGGAAAGTTGACTAGACCACTAAGAAGAAGGGATACAGTTCAAAGGCTCAGCTGGTACATATTCAGATTTCATTGTCTAAGTATAAATAACCCTGTAATAAGTGCTTGAATCAAAATTGTGAAACTTAGTTGAGGGTGGTTTCAGGATCCAAACCTAGAACTGCCTAGGAATTTCATGCCTGGTCACTCTTGTGGGTTGCCCTGCCCACAGAAAAAAAAAATTAGGAGAAAAGGCAGATTTCCGGCTCTGATGACTGTGTCAGGCCTTGCCAGAAAGAGCAGGCTTGTGGCTATCACAGCACACTGGAGGTTCAAAGATCTTGGATACCTTTCCTAATGCTTGGACCTTGGAAAGTTGCTTTTTCCTCAGGACAAACTGATTTTGCGCTCTGCAAATGGGAGATAATGGTTTTCTAAACATTAGGAATAAAGTCTATATGATACTTCATTAATTTATAATGACTGCTCTATTGAAACTGAATAAGAGAAACAAAATAGAAGTGAATAAATATTGAATAAAACTGAAATAAACAAAACCTCCAGTACAAACCTATATAGTCTTTTCAATTTAAACATAACTTTCTGTGTCCGTACTACTTCCTTGAAGTTAGAACTCCACAGAGAAGCCAGCCAGGGTGGTCCTAATGTGATAATTCTGGGTTTCTGGTGGCAAAAAGTTCCTTTTCTTTTCCAAAAAAAAGTATTTTTCTTAGCATATTGGAAACCAGCCACACAAAGAGCAACATTCCCTAGTGTTTGCATAAAAAAAGAGATGTACTCATAAAGTGCAGATGATGGGCAGCTTTCCTGTAGTCACAAGTCAGCATATTCAAGCACTAACATATGTTATTTTCTAGAAGTAAATACCTATATTCAGATCAGTTTTGTCTCAAGATTACTTTTATCTTGATTGAAAATATTACAAATTCTTTGTCAGCTCTCAGATCCAATTTAAAAAAGATTCAAAGTAAATCTGAATGCGATGAGTTGCCTCAATTTCTTTTGAGTTGATTTTTCTCATACATTCAAATTCTTCTACAATTAAAATTCACTGTTATTATATTCTCTATTTATGGCCATGTTATTTGGACATCAACTTATGCAACTTGGACATGTTATTTATTTGACTGTCAGTGATCAGTAGGATCTACCAGGTCAGCAGTCCCGTCATAATTTCTTGGTTTATGTCAACAGTACTCACATCCCAAAGTGGTCTTCCATTCCAGCTCTGTTCAGGACCACAGCATTTAAACATCTAACATCAGGCAAGGATGGAGCCATTATAGCCAGTAATGCTAAGGCACAAATGAGATTAAGGTAATAAATATCAGATATCAAAGCGGCTTCAAAACAGCATATATCAGAGTCATGGAAAGAAAGAATTTTTCTGATTCATCACCAGCTCCAAAGAATAAAAAGCCTTTCTGACCACTTAAATGAAATATTCTGTTTGATCCCCAAATGAACTGTTTTATTTTGAAACTGAGATTTTAAAAAATGTTTTCAATTTTATTTCAAAGTAAGCTGAAAGGCATCTCAAAACAAAAAGTTGTTTTTGCAAAGAAACACCATATTTTTATTTTTGAAAATATTAGAACAAAAGATTTTAATTTTGAGGGAATTTCTCCTCAGTTTTATAAGTGAACAAAAATTGGTGAAGTGGGACATTCCTGGAAAGTTTTAGTGTTGACAAATGTGCATTTTTCATGCAGCAGAGTCATAGTGAAAAAATATTACCCACTCTGACTGGTCCATAATTTCATAAATCAGATGCCATTCCTTCCCTTTCCCAATGAAATTTATATTTTGAAGGCAAATGCAAATCTCTCCTTTGAAGGAAGACAGCCCTCAGCAGGAGAGTTCTCTAAATACTGCTGTGTCCAAACCAGGATGAGCCATCCTTCACCATGATTTACTGACGTTGCATTGATACTGCGGGAATGAGGCAACTCAAATTAGAGTCTAAAGTAATGTGATAGATTTCTGTCAATGCGATGTTATTGAAAAGGCTTCATATTTAAAGTAAGACAGGTAAACCTTCAGCTGATGTCACTGAAGTTTAGCTAAAGACATTTGGTTTTCCATTGCCTGTAAAGACCTCCTGGTGCCACAGGACCTTGGAAGGACAGCACTGCAGCCTTAGATTTGTGACACTCAGTCCTTCTCATGTGCCAGCTGTGGGGACCTGACAGAAGGGTATGAACCCATTTATTAAAGAAACAGAAGACTCTGTAGCATACCTACTTTGTTGTCCATAATTATACCATTAGCCTCTTAATTACGTCTAATGCAATTAATAAAAAATACTTCAGGATTTGCTCTTTATTTTTTTGGAATTACACTGATTACTTTCCCTGAAATGAAACTCATTTTGAGATAGGATGAGTTTTATGTTTTCCACATATTTGGTAGCTGGTGGAAAATTATTTTCTTCCAGTGACTTGAAGAACAGAAAGATGCATCCTAAGGATGGGGTGTAAGATACTTCCTAACTTCAAAACCCAAGCTGAGGGAATTACTTTAAACAAAAACAAACAAGTAACTAAGAGTTCTGTGATTTGTACATACTGTTCTTCATTTGAGACTCTGAAAGAGAAATTCATACCTACCTCTTCTCCTCTACAGAAGTAGTGCTTTCACAGGAGTGCTTCATGCCAGGCGTGTGTGTAGGTGGGGATGTTCTATTGGAAGGTTTTTAGAGGAGAAACTCTGTAGCAACCAAACCGATCATGCAGAGCAACAGCTGCCTTTCAGATTTGTTTCTTTCTCTGGTTCCACTGTGAAACACTTTATCTTGTAATTACTGTAACTTACTTGTATCAGAAGTGCCATTGTGAATAAGACTTAGAGACAAATGTTTTTATCAGTTTCTTGAGTGGCAGAAATGTACCCTGTGTCATTGGATCCTTTGCCCCATTACAACTCCATCTCTTATCATCCCTCCCAAAAAGATTTGGTTTTGTGCTGGGCAGTCTGAGAACCATGATTTTGATCTATAATTTCTGAATGTGTGCAGAATAAATAAGTACTTACAGGTTACAAAATGGAGGTTAGAGATAGTATCCAAGTTAGCAAACCATGGAGCTTAATTATTGTTCAGGTGATATTCTCCTGAGATGCTTTAGATGCTATGGAGAGTTTACACTTGAGCTCTAAATCTTCTCAGGTTGAGGAAGCTCTGGTGTTTAGGTCTTTCCTGAGAGAATGCTAGGCTGATGCTACCAGCATTTCCTCTTCCCTCCTTGCCACCAAAAAGAGACATGTGTACCAGCCAAGTCACTGCCTCATTTCTGAAACATGCACCAGTACAGGAGACTGAGCTGCTGCCTTGGAGAAGGACACTACTTTACAGTGCTTCTGTCTTTGGCAGCTTCAACTGATCACACTGAAGCCTCTCTCTGCTGTGAATCTGACCATTGGAGTCTGACTGCAGTCACACCTTCAGCCAGCTGCTTGGTTTTTCAGTGGAGCAGAACCAGGTTTCTGGTGATGTCATTGTTGCTCTTTGGATTAAGCCTCAAGAGACTATTTCCAGGACTGAAGCTGCAATCTGTCATTCATGCCCAGCTTCTAGTTGTGTAAAAAGCAAGAAGGAAGGACATATTGAGCCCTCCCCAAATCCTCATGTTCGTGTGTCTTTTTTCATTACTGAATATAAAAGTATTCAAAGTTAATCTTGCAACTCTTCCTGCAGAACAAACAAGTCTCTGAGTCAATTGCACACACAGAAAAGAACTTATTCCCCTTCAAAATAGGGAGGTGCTTTATTGCAGAAACTCTGCTAAATGCACACACTTCCAGCAACCCACTGAAATCAGAGAACAATGACGGGGACTATATTTATGGGGTTTTCTTTCCCTCTTACCTCTTTGGCAAAAGGAGAGTGGGTGGAGACAGACACTTTGGCTCCACGTTCACCTAAAAGCCCTTTCAAATGCCCGGCGTGTTGAGCAACACGGAGGCAGCAGTTTCTATCTTCATTTCTGTGTGTTGACAGGGAGAGAGGAGAATTTTAACTGGATCAGCTTGTTTCGTGTGGTGAGGCTCCAGTTTGCATGGGTGTAGCAGTAGTGAGGTGGATGCACAGCCATGAACAACGTCTGCCACAACACAGGGAAACAGCAGCAAACTTGGCTACATTTTCATGTGGATGAGCTGATAGCTATTGCTCCAGATCCCAAACTGAATCCACCACACTAAAGTAGTGTGAAGCTCCTGGTCTGGCTCACACTATCTTCTGATGCACAGGAGATCACCTGCATAAGTGGAAAGGTGTTGGATCTCCACAGACTTTCCAAGGAAGGAAGAGGATTGTTTGGTGAGATTCCAGCCCAAACCACTTCCACACAGGGCCTGTGAATGAGGTCTGTACCATGATGTCCTGCCCATCTCTGATTTTTGCACTAGTTCTCCACTGAAAGATTAGTATTATTTTTCTTGCTTGGACTACACAGAGCTGACCTTGTAGCTTCCTGCCTCTGTGAAGAAAAGGTCCAAGCCCAGGAAGTGGATCTGATCTAGGGGGAATAGAAGAAAAACTGCCCCTGAGTGGAAAGCTGGAGCATATGCTTGCTTCCAGTTTTCCAAGACTGACATGTTCTGGAGGCAAAGGGATTATACCAGACATGAACCTGTCCTGCTGTGTTTTGTAAAAAATTGGGTGTGTAGAGTACTGCTGCCTTCAGGCACGTTCAGCCTGCAAAACCTGTTAATCTTGGTAGAAAATAGGATTTACTGCTCTCAAATGCACCACAAGAGCTCTGCTCCCATACAGGGTAGTATTTGTGTTATTAAAAATAATTTCTAGCATTACTTTAAAAGGTATATAAATGGAAAGAAATGCTTTTCCTGCCTCAGAAAACATTCAAGAAAATCTTGACCAATTTAAATACACCAACATGCATTCTCACATTGTCACTGAAATATTGTTGGTATTTATGACAATTTAATTTTTCCAGAATTACTTTCTCCATCCTTTTTAATGATGCACAAACAGTACCAATAGCAAAAGTTCATGCTTCTGCTTCTGATCATATTAAACTTCCCTATTCCAATCAATGCCAGATACATCTGTAGATTAAAAGCAACATTTAAGCTTTAAATAATCTTTCCATCTCTGACAATTCAGTTATTTGCATTTTGTTCAGTCAGACGTATCACATAATGTCCCAGATGTAAATTTTTATGTACCTCTTCAAAGTCTGAATATCTGTCAAACTCCTACAGTGAAGAACTGCTATTGCTTGGAGAATGCTGTGAAAGTAGATAAAACCCCAGATATGAATATCTCACCAGTTAGGCTTTAGCTAGCTTGGTCCCCAGCTCCCACATGAGGTTGCTTTTTGATGTTTCATGTTGTTTCTATGGCTGAGGTCATCAGGTGCACTTCCCCCAGTGACTCATGGTTCCATTTGGACCCAAGGGGAGGAGGTGAAAGGGGAGAAGGGATGTGTGTGCGCGCGTGGGTACGCACACAGCGCAATCTGAGGCATGCAGTGCAGGGGGTGAAGCAAGGCAGGCAGGCTCTGCTGTGCAGTGCCCGAGGAGGGAAGGCAGTAGCAGTAGCCTGCCCACAGGTGTCTGGGGAGGCATTGCCGAAATGGCCATGATAGCTGGTACCCCACATTGGTCACTAGGTGAGATGCTTTGGGTTATATGCTACAAACACCCCTCATGTCCAAGAGCTTTGAAAGAGTAAAACCAACAAGGCCAGACACAGACATAAACAATTCCAAGTAGTTATTTTGGGTCCTATGCTTCTGGTGTCCTTGGAAGCTTGTGTCTGCCATGCCTTGCATCCCTCCTGTCAAGCTGCCTTTCAGTAGCTGCTTTGCAAAAACTGCTGCCTCCCTCAGCACACTGACACGAACCAGCACTTTTGATAGAGGTTACCACGGAGCAGTCAGCACAAGGCAGTTTGCTCCACCCTGGGTCACTCCATGCACTCCATCCTGGATGGGAATAGACCTTTCAGGGGATCTTGGGCAAAAGGCTTGGAAGTAAAATCTTCATTGGGAGGGCTGGAATGCTTCTGCTTCTGATTCTCTGAAGCAGAGAATTTGGTGTTGCGGAAGGGTCTGGAGATGTGAGTTTTACAAACTTCTAGAGGAATTCAAGATTCTGCTTCTAAATATATTAGTTCACCAAAAAGGAAAACAAGGACCAGATTCTGATCTCAACAATGTCATTGAAAATACGGATAATAGCACTGATTTCAGCTAATTCTAGAAGTGATGATCTTGCATTAAAACTAGTGGTAAGACTACCTGTGATTCAGTGGAGCTGAGAAATCACCTCACCAAGACCCAAGTGCAATGCATTTTCAAATGCCAGAGACACAGCTGTGTCTTTGTCTACATCCCAGTCAGTATTTTTTACCCAAATGAGATGCCCTATAGTTGCAGCTAAATCTAGCGTATGCTTTGAAGTGAGGTTGTGCTCTTGCAATCATTTGAATAGTTGTGAAAAATAAATCAATTCAGTTCATTCTCATATGCCAGTTGGCACACAGGACAACAGTACTGGAAAGCTAATTCCAGGGTCACTGATTCTAACTCAAGTTCCTTCATGAAAGGAGAACATCAAAGTGATACACAGCATTTGAGATAAATTCTCACCAGGGACTTGTAAAAAGTCATTAATACATCCTTATCTCCTTTAGCCACTAGTTCATATGGCATCTGCAAACACAGGTGGAAAGAAAATCAGATCATTGATTTGGGGTCAGCTTGCAGTTGACTGTGAAATTAAATATAAACCATACATAGAAATTTTGGGTAAATTTGTTGCACTTAATAATACTTAGCTTTCTGTCAATACTTCTATTTCAAAAGTACCCAAAAGATGGCTAGATGAAATCTTGTTACTTAAATTACAATGCATTGAACAATAACATAACTCAATCATCATTCTGATATTAAGCCTTGATCATATTTAGCATTTAAAATGGTCAAATAACAGTTATTCTTTCAAAAAATCAATAAAGCTTCTTGAACAATCTGTAGTTAGCAAACCTGAGATACAACGTGTGTACATAAACAGCCATGCTGAAACCTTGGCTTAGGTAGCATTACTAAGTTTCATGCTAGCAGAACAGTTGATAGTGAGAGAAGCTGCTTTCTCATGGGCAGTCATTGACGTGTTGAGGTGTGAGCCCAGGGGGTACTGTTCAGGCACCCACTCATAAGAGATCCTCCCTGGCCAGCAGCTCCTGTGCTCCACTGTCACACATATCAGGCTGCACCGTGCCCGTGGGTGCAGAGGACTCAGCATGGCACATGCAGCACATCTCATCACCCTGCACACAGGGGCCACTGCTCCATGGCGCTGCCTGGGGTCCTGAACATTGCGCAAGGCTCTGCAAACAAGTGAACAGCAGTGCTCTAGCATTGCCTGGCAGTGCTGGTCATACTGGGAATCAAATTACTCCATTCCCTGCTCACCTGTATGAGTGGTAAGTGGATGCTGTTAAGTACACATGGAGACACTCAGCACTTTTTTTGTTGGGATACAAATCCACATGCCATGTCATGTCTCATAAATGAAGGTATACATAGCTGAGCAGTGGGAAGTGCAGTGGTCGCTTCAAAATATGTCCTTCCTGAAGTAGGTGACTGAGTATAAAAATGCCGTGGCATGCTGTTGGCACTGGGGAGTGAGAATGTTGGAAATGGCAGGGAGAAAAGGAGGGAGAGAACTAATTTATTTTTTATAACCTTCTGTGTTCAGAGTTCTTCAGTGCAGGACCTCAGAGGTATTCATTAGAGGGAAAACCAAGCAATTTTCTCCCTTTCAAAAATTAGCTGGGGATGTCCACTCTATTATTAGTGATGTTCACATTCCAAGCAAAACTACAGCTGAGTGTAAACCTCAAAAAACACTGGACTGACCCAGTGTCATTCCAGTGAAAAATGGTTGATTAAGTGGATTGTATTTCAAAGCCTGGAACTGAATGTCTTGCAAAATTCTGGGATGATTTTGAGTAGTGCCATTTATTTATTCTTCTCCTATAGGAAAATGATATACAGCTGGGCTGTTACAGGTCAAATGATGCAAAAGGATTTCAGCACTATTCCCATCCACTCTTTGGGGCTGAAGCCATAGGTCATCCACAGTCCCATCCTCCTGCAAGATCTGCTGTATCCTGTTACCCAGTGTGATAGTGACCCACAGGAGGTAATGGAGAGGTTTGATTTGGAAAGGACAGATCAGCCTCTCTGTGCTTGGCACTTTCTCCAGTCAGCAGAGCAGGGCTGCTCTGCTGTGACTTCTCTGATGTTCCTGATGTCAGCAATCACTCTGCTGTAGAAACACAGGGTAAGTGGAAAACCATCTTGGACAGGAATTCAACCAGCTGGTCTGGAACTCAGCCTCTCTTCCCATGAGAGGCAAATGAACCATGTACCATGATCTGGGCAGTGTCAGAGTACACGGAAACATAGAGCTGCACACTCTGACCAGAGCCCATCCCACCATCATGAGCTCCCCATCACAGGATAGGGCTTTGGTTTTTATAACTCCGTGTCTCCTACCTCTTGCTGTATTAACAGTTATCTGTCTTGAAAGTGTTTGTTCCTTTTGTCTTGGGATTCCAAAAACAGGGTTACCTCCTTGTGCAAAACAAGGTGAAGAGGATAAAAAGAGTGGAGTGAGTGAGAAGCAGTGAGGAAAGATAAAGTGTCCTTTCCCTGGTGGGCTCCAGACTACTGTTTGGAGAAGAGACAAGGCTAGGAACAGGAAAATGATGTTTGGAATTTATATGATGTTTGTATTTCTTTGTGATAAAACTTAACAAAGGTTTACACCAATTGTTCTCAGAAAGATTTACAGTTTCCGTGCATTTCTGTTTTATTTTGTGACTTATGGTGGGTGTTGTCAGCTTCACAAATCACACTATTAAATTTTACAGCTATAGTTCTTTCTGATAGCATCATGTTTTCATGTATTTCCATTCCCTTGCATCTCCCTACAGCATGTGACATTGCCCAGGTGTGCCAACAGTGGCTGCTTACAGCTCCTCTGAACTCATTCTGGGAAGTATCAGTAGAAAGTATCTTGGGACAATGCCCTCCAGAGATGGCTCTTGAATTTTTCTGTCATTACTAATGCCAGTACATCTCCAGTGGCAGCAAGGGCTACTGGTGGCAGCAGGAGTTTGCACTGCCACAGTGTGTCCTGGTTCCTGTGAAGAGACAAAAGAGGATAGCTGAAGATCTGTTTCCATAGGTTTTCTATCAGCTCTGTGGAGGCACCTCTGGCCACAGTCATGGCATGTTGCAGGGAAGGAAAAAATATGCTGGGTGGAGGTTCCTGGAGGCTGCTCTGCATGCACAGGACTGCCTGGTTGCAGGAAGGAATGTCCACATGTTGTAGGCACTACCTGAGGTGCAAGCCCTGGAGCTGCTCATGGGGCAGTGATGTCCCTGAAGTGCTTTGGAGGGGTGGTCAAAAGCCTAAGTGTGCCCAGACTCTCACCTGTGTAGTCCAGACAGGTGGGATATAAAAAGTCTTCTCTGTCAGCAGATGACCTGAGCTTGGCTTTTCTTGAGCTCTTTGCTGGTGAGCCTGGGATAGGAGGTGTGAACTGTCACACACCCTGCTGGGTCCTCCATGGCAGCAAGCTGCTTCCAAACCTGCAACCTCTGCAACCCATGGCCTCCCTTCTCAACATCTGCCTAGACTCTGCCACGGGCTTTAGTGTCCTAGGCACTTCCTCAGGCATGGTCCAGCTTTTCTGCTTTGCTGCCCTTTTTAGAAAGGTACTAAAGTGAGGGAGTATCTATGTTCTCCCAGAGCATTTTCCAGGGATTGAAATGAAAGTTGAGATTTCTCTAACTTTTTACAATCCCTGTTTTCTCAGTGCATGAGAATCACATTTTAGGAGCCATGTATATCATGGCCCTGATAATTTACATTCATTGCCGAGTTATTTTTATCTGAGTCTGAATTTGCGGGCTAATTACACAGGCACACGCACACAGACAGAAACCACTTTGGCCCATTCCCAGAGATAAAGTAACCTAAAGCATGCATTACCAGCTCACTCAAAGGTTTGTTCTACCATTTATCTGATAGATCTTAAAAATAAAATGGTTTAAAGCGCCTTCAAATGAAGCTACAGAACCACCATAACAAGGATTTCCATGCTGAAGGCAACCAAATTACAACACATCAAAGTCTTTCCTAGTGCAAGTCATAGTACCTCTGGATGCCCCCCTGAAGCTTAAGAAACCACAGCCCTTCTGCATGTGGACACATACACACCTTGTGACATTTCTCACCCCAAAGTAGGTGTCAATCCCTTCACCTTGCCATGGTCCTGCTACTCTCACTATTCACTGGCTGAATTTAAACAGTGATGCTTTCTTGGTTGCATCACTGATAGAGACCTGGACAGTCTCAGGAGGAAGGTCTATTGCTGTAAAAGACTCTTTAAATTGGGAACATGCCAAGATCTTCATTGTCTCAAATGGTCTGAGCCACCTTGGATGTCCTTTTTCACGTTATCCCTCTGATACATCCCAATACCCTTTTAAACTTGTGGGAACCTGACAAGGACTCTAAAAACTTTCTATGAATGACACATTTAGGGATAGATATTCTGGACCACACCTTGGAGGAGAGGTTGTGGTGTGGCTGTGGGTGATCACAGGTGCATTCAGCCAATGGGGACATACATGTGGGGAGCTGTGGGGAAACAGAGTATGTGGATAACATTGCTTTCTAATAATTGTTTGGTGGTAAAATGTGAACATGGTCCTTGGAAGTATATGAACATTATTTAGGAGAGCTTTGAGAGGTTTCCTGTCTTTATAAGGGAGAGGAAACTTTGTCAGAAACCCACCCTTCTCTCCACTATATAAGGTTAGTTGGAAAAGGTGACTTGAAGGTAGAACAGAGTTTTAGGGAACTGTCTTCAGACTGGCACTCCTGAGGAAAGGTGACAGGGGACTTGTCCCAGAGAGGACTGGACATGCTTCATTTCTGGCATGCCTCTGATGTGCGTGCAAGCACTTTATGTGTATTCACTGAACTCAGAGAAAATTATGGAGGTTAAATAAATGCATTTGCATCATAACCCTGTTAAATTACTGTTTTTAAAACTTGTACTTTACCAAAAGACCAATGTTTGAGGCTGTTCTTCAGTTAGGCTCTAAGGTGTGCCATGGAAGATTAAACATTTTTCTTTATAAACTGTGCTAAGAAACATGACTCAGTTTAATTTTGGTTGCATCTCCACCAAAATTGTGGACATTAAGGATGTCCTAAAAAGATGGAAATTGAAATAGTGAAAAATGCATCACAAAGAAGACTGCACATTTTTAAAGTAAAAAATTAGATAACAAGTCATAGTGATCAAGCCTCATAGAAGCAGCTATGAGTGATTTTGGGTGTCTGATTCTGCAAGGGCATTTGTTGCTTGTAATGAAAAGACATCAGTACTTGTGGAAGTAACTCACTTTTGGAGTGCAGTATCATATATCCTATATAGCTGTGATAGAACTATATATGTCAGCCATAGACTGGCCTATTTTGATCACATTGCATAAATGTGTGCATATATAAAATATTAATACAGCATATTTTTAACTTTCTGCACCAAAAAGCTTACCATTGCTCTGCCTCTGGCTGCTATTTTTGTCAATTTTGAAGGGTATATCCTCCATGGTTTTGTGTGGCATCATCCAGACAGCAAGACCCATTTGCTTTTCTCACCTGCCCTTCTAGGGACAGAGCATGCCTACTGTGATGGTTGCTAGGGCTTACATGTCCTCCTCCACCTGGTTTTGCCTTCAGCTTTATTGTTTCTGGAAGTGTTCTCTTTTCCTCAGGAAACCAAACAGCTCCTGGTTGCATCCAGCTCTCCTGCTGGCAGTGTCATGGCAGAGGTGCTGTCATTGCTGTGGCAGAACCAAATGCTTCTGGAGGTCACTACTGCAAGGAAAGCACAGAAAAAGGGAGAGATTAGTGGGAAAACAGAGCTCAGACTGCAATGGATCTGGTAGTCAGGTAATCAGCTGGGAAAGAGATATAGGATGTTGTGATAAAACCATCTGTGTTATGTCTAAGCTGTAACACCACAAATGCAAAGCCATACTCATGGTGAATGCAAGTTCAGAGGCACCCTTGGAGAATTTGGGTGTAGAAATGCTGATAATAGCAAAGGAAAAAGTCCTCCCAAATTTTAATTTAAAATTTAATTTTAATTTGCATGATACAGTTTTTAACCCATAAAACCTAAGTAAGTTTAATATCTCACATCAAGGTGAAAGGAGTTTGCCTTATCCCTGGTATTAGAAAATGTTAGCACAACTCGAAGTGTTGTGACCCTCTGAAAGCATTTTTATGGTCAGGGTTTGCCTCTATGTATAAAATTAACTTCAAAGCAACTTTTCCCCTTTTCTAAAGAACTGAGGCTTTGGGTTCAAAAATAAATAAAATAAAGCAAAGTAAAGGAGACCACATCTTAGAACTTCCCAAAGAAAATGAGATTAAGAAATATTTATGAGTCATGGACTCACAGCCTTTCCATGATCTGTATGTGCACAAAAATGAAAAATAGCATCTTTAGCTGTGAAGATCTATTTTAGATGGTGAGATTCTTTTAAAATGGTAAGCCCTTTTGAGAAGGCAGGCCCTACCTTTCTCTTCCTGGGTCAGACTTAATGTACTATTGACAGGTAATGCATGGTGCTGGGGTCTCTGGACCTATGTTTTAATCTTTTAGTTATGGTTCATTGCCACTTATCTGTATAAATTCTGTATTTACCAGCCATGAAACATGAGATTTGTAAAAACAGTGATGGAGACACTACAAATTATGTCTCCCCACTTTCCCTGGCATGAACTGATACAAACAAGCCCAATTGTATCACGCTATTTTGCATCACAAAATAATAAAACTTTTCATGTGAAGATGGCACTAATATATGCAATGTGATTTGAGCCAGTGGACTGTGGTAGCAGGATTCATGAATTACAGTGTTCAAAAATAAAAGGAAGGCAAAGGGGTTGTTTTCTCATTTGTGATACCACAAAAGTCTTTTAAAAAGCTGGCCTTTAATTCCAGTGATGGGCTAAATCTGAAGAATGAATCAATACAGAGGCCCATTTAAGGACAAGGCTCCTGTCCTTCAGAGCTGCTCCTCAACCCTGTTAGACATATTGGAAATAACCCTGCTGCCTATTTGTTGGATCTGCTTTCCCAGGATAGTTAGAGAATTGTCCTGCAAAGGCTCTATATCAAGTAAGGCCCCATGGATAAGATTCACATCCAAGCTAATCAAAAGAAAAGGCTAGAAGAGACTTAGAAGGCAAGCTCAACATTTCCATGCTGTCCTTGAGACACATTTGTCCAAATTGTCCATAAGATTTATCGCAACATCTGCTTCAGTACTTTGCCAACAGAACTCAGTGCTCCACTGTCTGCAGTGTTAGATTTTTCTCAAAGTGCCTAGCCTGAGTCTTTCTGCTGCAATTAAAATAAGTTGCTGCTTTTTGACACCATAGGAACAGTGATCAGATGTTTCGCTTCTTTACAAAACCCTTTTACATATTTGATGGTGTTTCCCCTTTGGTGTCCATAGCCCGACTCTTGATATTTCTTCAGTTGCTCCTCAAAGGACTCTTTGGATTGTTTACCTCTGGGATGTCTCTGAGAGGTCCTCACTTTCCTTGATGTGCAGTAGCCAAACTTAAGTGTGTCATTGCACCTGAAGCTGCACTAGTGGTTTGTAAAGCAGAAGGATGTCTGCAGATGTCCAGCAAGCTGTGCTCCCCAAGAGAAGCATTCTTCAGATACCCAACACAAAGTCAGACCTCTTTTCCACTGTGTGACAGGGTTGATTCATACAACCTGTGCTCCATTTTAATGCCTGCCTTGTCTTTGAACCGCTCCCTAGCCAATTTTATTCCATTTTGTACTTTAGCTTGATCATGGCTACCTGAATTTAATACTTTGCATGTGACTCTATTAAATTTTCTCTTTTTCTGTTTTTCAGCCAATTTCTTCAGCTTGTCAGATCACTTTGGATTTCAGGCTGTCCTCCAATTTGACAGCCATCTCTGCAGTATCATATAATCTGTTACTGTAGTAAGCATATTTTATATTTCATCACCTAGCTCACTACATGGAAAAAAAAACCCCAATGTGTATAAGATAGAACCTGTCAAAAATGAGTTTCATATTTGAGATATCTTTGGATTTTAATGTTGAAACACTAAACTTTCCCCTTGGTATGGTACCCAGTTAGTTTGACACCTATGTTACGGTATTTCTGCATAGGAGGGCTCCTTACAAGGAGATGACAAAAAGTCACTGCGGTCAAGCTGGACAGTCCTGCAAGACCATGTAAACACACCAGCCTGCTGGCAGTTCGCTGCCCTTTGCCATACTTGTATGGCTACAGTGGGGAAGGCATCACCCAGGCTGCCACTGAGGTCTGAGGTACTCATGTCTTAGAAGAGGTTTAGACAAACTCTTGGAGGAGGTTGCTGGCTGTTCATAATGACTTGAAAGCCACCTGCTGCAAAGACACCCTGATAAGGGCTAGAGGCTGAGGGGTAGAGCAGAGACCATGCCTAGCATTACCTAGAAATTCACTTTCATATGTCATCTATTAATTGGGTTAATATCCGCTTGTGTCAGATAATGAAAGTGGACATGTTTTGGTCTAGGTTTATCTGACAGGTGCTGAAAACCAAACACCCAGTCAAGTCTGAGCATTATCCTCAACTCAGGCACTGGCATTTCGCCGTCCCTTCTTTAAAGGTTCCACACCACTTATATAATGCATAATGTTATGTGCAAGTTGGTAGTTCTCGCTATGAAAAGGTGACACCTTGATTTCTATTATGTTTAAGTGGATTTTTCTTTTCTGTAAAACTGTAAGACAGAAACATGATTGAAAGACCAAAGTAAGGTAACAAATGTTAATTTTCTTGTATGGTATGTTGTATGTTGTAAGTGAAAGCCAGAAATCAGAAGCTTTTCAAATTGACACATAATGATTGCCCTTAGATACTGGCCTGCTTTATTTACAAGATGTTAAAAATTACATTGTGAATACTCATATGATCATAATAAAATGATTGCCTGTAGAAGTGTGAATTCCATTTAGCCTTTACAAAGAAGCACTTAGTGGGCTTTGTACTGCGTGGGCATGACCTTAGAAAAGGCCTATCATTTGACTATGAAAACATGGCTTAATTCCAGTGCTAACAACATCACTCTGCTAAAATAACTTTGGCGGGCACAACGACCTATAATTTTTGTAACACCATTGAAAAAAGTGTTTTCCTTACAGTAGTGTTAATTGTGCACAGGATAGATTTTTTTTTTTTGGTATATATTAATAATATTGGTTTGATTAGCTATTTTTAACAAAACTGTGAATTGTGAACAAGCACCTCTGGATGCTTCTTTCAGTGAAGGGTGAACACTCTCAGGTCCCACATTAGCAGTGTTCTGTACTTGATTCTATTATCTCATCATTTTGGTTTTTTATGTGAATCTCAACAGAGCAACCAGAGCCACATCAGTAATATACTATCAAATGGTACAAAAATATGATGATGAGGAAAATATCAGTGTGCACTCAGAATTATAACCTAAAAAGGCACCAATGGAATAGAAATTGTTCCTCTGACCCTGTTTCCACTCAGCCTGGTTACCGAGCAATTTAACTCTGAATACCTCAGTAGTAATTCCTGATTTTCACCATAGTGAATATGGCCCAGGGAATAATATACTTGCCATCAGTTCACACTGACTGTTACCTTTTCTTTACTTCAGCTGACGTGTATGATGAGACTGACTATTTTCTAGGCTGTATCCTCTAACTTATGTCATCACTGACGGCAATAAAATGAAGAATGTAAAATGCAGCCATTTCAGCTGAATTGTGAGCTATGACTGCATGAGGTTAAGAGCTCATGACATGTATGCATGCTTGCTGCAAACACGACAGAAGAGGTGTTTTTGTATCAACTCCAAAGAATTTGGATGAGAAAAAGTGCCTTTTTCACTTTTTGGTTCTGTTTGCCTTGACATAATTCTGCTATTCAAACCCCCAGGGGCAAATATTTCAACAAAGAGACAGTCTTAGGTGATTAAACTGTCATGAAACAGAGATGTAGTCGGTGGGATTGATTGGTTCTCACTGTGCCTTGACGCAGCTGTGGCTTGGATGAGCAGGACTGGTTCTGAGTCAATCTGACTAGGATGGGATCATGCCAGAGGTGAGGGGAATCAGCTAGTTAGAGGAGCACAGGCACCTATTTTCTCCTTCAGGCTTTGTTTTTTTTAATGCTGGTGATTTGTGACACTTAATGAATGAAGAAAGCATCCCCAGCATGGTCTTCATCATCACGGACCCTCATTACTTGGAGTGATGCTGCTGTGGCCCAGCACCTCCAATCCTCACCTTCAGCCGGGCCAATGCAATGCAAGGATCTGAAGGAACTCTTTGCAAGAGACATTCAAAGCCTAGGGAGCCACCCTAGTTTCCTAGGTTACTTGATCAGATAAGCCAGAACCTCATTTTAAGGGATTTCTACATGGCTCCATTACTGAAGCAGCTGAAAATAAGGGAATACATTGGTAAAGGTGATGTCTATCATTCCATATTCTGGGTCTGTCCCATTTTCTTCTTTGCACTTTATTTTAACCATCCTGAAGGAACTGTGTCTCAGCCTCATCAGATAGTGCCCTTATGTAATAGCAAAGATGCTTTAAATGCTGACTTTGAGACATGATGTTCTGTTGAAAAGTGAGGGAACTGTACTATGGAGATAAATATTTGTCTCAGTTCACTAAACTCCATGATTTGTTGACCAGCAAATGATGTTATGAAGCATGTTGATTCTCTCTAAGAGGCACAATGTGCAAGAAGGTACTGATGACTTCTCTTACAAGGGTTTGAAAGGATCTGGAAACACTTCCATACTGATATGAAGAGACTGCTTTGAACACAAACATGTATCACAGCAAAGTTTAAAGAAACTTCAGACTTTTGAACTAATAAAGTAAGATTGAAATGATGTGCGTATCAATAAAGGCAAGAAACTATGCTCATGTAGCTTGGCTTAGTGGTCTTTCTGTGCTGTGGGAGAATCTTTAAACAGGAATGAATTCACTTTCTTGCTGGGTTTTGTTAGTGTTTAGGAAGAAACTCAGCTAGGGCTGACCCAGAGTGATGCTGCTTAAATTGATTCTAAGCTGTAGCTTCCCTAAGTCATGTTAGCAGATTAAAGTTACAACTGAAAGGTCTTGAATTGTAGGCATCAGACTGTAAATTAGCTACTGAAGTAGAGGGCTGTGAGTTTAAGAACCTGACTGGGAACAGCCATCCCATATTACATGTATTTGGCAATAAGCCTCCATTAAGGGACCAAAGAAAACAACACAGCCGTGACTGATCAGGTGGAAGAGAAGTAATACAAAACACCCATCAGTTTTGTTGCTTCTAGAATATCCTGGAGGGATTTAAGACATGAAAAGTAGGCAAGAGAGTTTGAATCTTGCCTTTTATTAAATAGTCCTAGGTTTTGCAGTATTCCTGAACACATTTTCTCAAGTTCTTTGGGCAAAGTCAGGCTCATACACATTTTTTCCAGCAGTATTCCACTCCCTTAGGTCACTATGGGGGCCCATTTGAAAGGTTAGTTGTGAATGCCATGTTATAATCATTCACATCTAATCAATTAGCTTTTATGGTTGCCTGTGCTTAATATGGGGAGTTCAGCTTTGCATTTAACACACTCCTAAACTATCTGTAATTCCTCTCTAAGCTTCTTCTTTTCCTACAATTACTTGGTTTCCTTCTGTACTCTTTCACCACAGCATTTATTCTGTGCATGTTGTTTTCCTCTCACACAGTCCAGTAGGCTTATGGTACACTCTGTTTTAGTAAAGCCTGTTTCTTGTGCTTGGAAAAGCTGCTAAAAAAATGGCATATTTCTTATGTTGGGAAGAATGAATGTGGAATATCACATTAATCTCTAAGTACAGAACTTCTCAAGTGTTCTCCTTTTCACTGGAAATATATGTGGCATGAAAACTTTATAGAGAGACTGCAGATGGAGGGTGGTTATTGAACAGTGTATAAATAGCTTTTGGGAGAGAATTATATCATGACAGCATCTTGTGATGTACTTTGTGCAGTTAAATGGTCACACTGCAATGCTGGCTAAAGTTGAGGACTTTCTTCTGGAAAATGAAGTTTCTATTAAAAAACCCCCAAGCACTTTGAATAATTGCTAACAATAACCTGGACTATGGTACTTCAATTGTACAGTTCAGGAACATTAAACCTCTTAACCTTTGAGTTGCCTACTTGATTTTAAATGAATATGGTACTTAAGATGATAACAACTGCGCAGCTTCATTCTCTATTAAGGACACACATGATTTTTCCCTCGCACATTAACACTCTCATTATAATAATAAAGAATGGCAAAAATACAGGTATCAAAAGATTATTAGTACCTTCTAGACACAGTCTTTTCACAGTTCCTGTTTCTAGAACTACAGCACTCTAATTAGCGTAACAACTATTGCTACATTCAGAGTGTCAACAGTAACATTTGATGACACAGAAACCTTGAAAAGACTCATTTCATCCATTGTTCTGTCAAGACTTTGTTTGAAAAATCTGGTTTATATCTGCTCTTCCCCTGTGTTTCTTCTAGAGTGTGCAGAGAAAAGCAACAACAATAGCAACCATTCTTGGGGTTAAGGTGAATCCAACTATATGTCATGGAGAAAAATCTGCTTTCTTCCAGAACACCAATGCACAAACATACTGCATCCAACATGAACCATTCTGATGAGGTTAGATGTATTTGCATGGTAAAAAGATCTCCACATCAAAATGTAGATGCCACACAAAACAAAAGACAGGCCAAGAAGAAAAACATGTTTTGCTAATAACAATATAGGCAGTTTAGCTTCTAGTAATGGATGAGATAAAGTATTTTGTCCAAATTCAGCTAACTCTAAATATAAAGTGTAGCATTCTTACCATGGGACTTAAATAGATGCTGGCTGCATGAATCAAAACTTGAAGAACTGTTGAGAAGGGTCCCCAGCTGGACTGCCCCAAGCCTCAGCAAGGGGGAGGAGGGAAGGCAAAAAGACAGACACACAAGGAGCTCTCAGGGCAGCCAGGCTGTGGTAGCCCATAGAGTGTTGTCAGGGCAGCACTGATGCAGCTGTGAGAGAGGAGCTGAGCAGGGCTGAGCTCCCATGAAGGGCTCTGGCTTCTATCCACATCTATCTGCATGCCCAGAGCTAAGAGAGTACAGGAGGCACTGCTTCTGGCCCTCAAATGGGCAGCAGTCTGCAGCAGGGTGTCTCTATTCTGTAGGATAACCCCAAATCTGAAACACAAGGCAATTTTCTCCAAAATGAAAATAATTTTAACTTAAAAAGACTAGAGATGTTCTTACCACAAGAAAGATTTGATGAGCAGGCACAGACCAGATTAATTACCCTGCTTGCAGCAATTCTATGCATCAAGGTATAGAGGGAGGAAAAGAACCACTTGTGTTTTTACATAAACACAGTGTAAGAGTTTAGCTCACCCTCAGGATATGATTGAGTCTGACAGTCACATTCTAGCCACCCTTCTCTGTAAGTGAAGGTAGTCTACAAGTGCAGAGGGTCTGATTTTTAACAGGGGACTAAATATGGCTCCATAATCCTCACTGGACAAGCTCAATAAACAGATTTTTTTTCTCTTCAGTTAGATCTCTCCTGGCTTTATCAGCTTCTTTCTTTTCAAGTCCACACTTCCTTCAGATCACTGTTCCAGCGTTTCAGATATTATCCTTATTTACATGCAGTGGATTTGGACTAGATTCACAAAAAGTTTACTTACCTAGCACCACTTACCTGCCGCTGTATTTCTCAGAACCACCATTTGCATTCTCACTGAGCTGCTGCATATGCCTGGAGGTGCCTATATCTCTGCCAGAAAAATTCCTAAATATCGCCCCTGAACTTGCCAAGGTCATAACAGTGTGAGCCTCCAAGCACCTAAATCACATCTAAGCTCTTTTGGGATTTGCAAACAAAGTGTTACCCCCTGCTTCCAGGCCTGACCTGACATGCATTTTCAGAGAACACCTTTCAGACCAGGCATCACAAAGTACAAAGCTCAGTAAGAAAAATGGTGGTGAATCTCTGGTTCAGAGCATCCATGCAGCATATGTGGAATGAGGTTCCTCCCTTTTGAGCAAGGGGAGCCTGTCTGTTTTACAGGCTCCGATCTCAAGTAATTTCTGTGGTTGAAGGCATTCCTGCTCTTGAAAATGCCCCGGTGGAAGAGCCAGTCAGGAGGTAATCATGGGGTCAAGTGGGGAGAAAAGTAGGAGAGAAATCAAGTGCAATCAACATGGATGAAAACTCTAGCAGTGGATTTACTGAACTGAAGTGAGAGCTACCCTCTTTCTCTGGCTGTTTTGCTCTGAGGGGAGAGGCATGAGACACACTGCTTAGCAACTGCAGAAGTCTGGCAGAGGAGATGGTTGCTCTTCATTCTCTTGGGAATGGTGAAAGGGGGGAAAAAAGTTTTCTCAGTCAGTTCAGGACAGCTATGACAATTCAGGTTGCTGAGTACTGTCTGAAAGCATCCTCAGTATCTAAACCCTAACTCAAATTGTATTCTAAATGGAATGAAGCAAGTTTCCAGAAGCTTAAAAACATCACAGGGCAGATGAAAGGGCCTTGTATGCGTGTTGTGGCTTCCCCACTACTTTGACTGGATAACTGTCCCACAGATTCTTTGCTTCATTTGTTAGATTTGTTGTGCTGTGAAAGATGCAAAGACCAAGCTGTATGGCAACTGATCTCTGGAATTCAAGTAATAATTATTTTAATATTTATTAAAAAACATTCCAAGACAGTTCAGATCAATTATGGAACCAGTCAGTGTAAAACAAATTTGCACAATCAGGACAGATTTCATAATGCCCTCTGGACTCAACTAACTGGGAATAGAAATGTTTGAAAATTACTTCCAACCACATTAAAGATAGTGGCATTTGCGTCTGATGTGCTTGGGGATGATATCCATTGCTGTATCTCATTACAGGATGCAGAACCTGAGCCACAGTGATCACTCCACAGCCCCAGATGGAGAAGAGCAAGAGGGCAGCCACAGCTTGCATAAACTGTAGAGGTTGTTCATCCTGAGTGCATTAACCAAGATTTTTCCAAACCCATTCACTACGACAATCAGTAGCACCTCTACTGAGGTAGAAATCTCTACTTTGTGTGAGATTCTACTTACACTGAAGTGAATGGAAAACTTTTTATTTTCCTTAGAATATTTAAAATTATTATTATTAGAATTATTAAAAAAATCTACTAAAAAATAGCTGTTCTGACTTTGATCAGAGACAACTCTACATGTTATGTGGTAAAATTCAAATGTAGCGTAGAAAAGTGAAACAGGTGAAACCATCTTACTGGTGAAACTACTATCAAAATTTTTCCAATTTCAACAAGGCTAAAATATCCCTTTTTATTTTGGTATGATACAACCATGTGACAGGGGCCATGAGAATTTATAATCATAGATGCTGTGACTGAAAGGTCATTCAGTCTCTTCTCCTAAATATTAAATAATTTATTCCTTAGTGATGCCAGAAATGAATTGCAGCTCATACTGAATTCAATTATCTGACTAAAAAGGCAATGAGAATGTAAGGACATGCAAGCAACCTTCACCATTTATTTCCAGGTGATTTCCTGAAAGTAGTCACAGCTTGATCCTTCTGTGAGGTCCCATAACTCCCTTCTCAGAGAAGATGTATTTAAAGTAATCATCCATTTATGCCATTTATACCTGGCAGATAACTGAACACTGAGCACCATTTTAGATTTGTCTGATAAAAAATTTGAGAGTGGTTTCTGTGAAAATAGGATTTCAGTGATATTTTGGGAGAAATACTCTGCTTACACTGTTTCTCTAATTTAGATGATAAATTTCTACTAACAGACCATGAAAGAGTCGTGTGTGAGGCTTTCCTGTCAGATCCTTTAAACATGGCTGGGGGAGGGTGTCAATTAAAAAAACTTCTTTCTCATTTTGCACCAAGGTTCCCACATAGCCACAGAAATCAACAGGAGGATTACAGCAGCACAACCAGGAGAGATGCAATCGTGAATCAGACCCTGAGCTAACAGCCTATTTTAATTCATGTTCAAACTGTGTTAATTGGCAAAAGATAAAACATCCACACTGTTTGTTTTGCTGCTGTAAGGAGTTTGTGTTGAAAACCATGACTAAATAATAATTAACAGGCTTCAAGTAATCAATCAATAGTATTTCATAAAAATGAGTTGTAAACTAGAGTCTTGGACTCGGCTTTTAAGTTGGTAGGTGGGTTTTTTTTATTTGGGTGGGTTTTTTGTTTTTTTAGGACAGCAGTGGTGCAAAGCTGAAACTAAATCCAGGCTTGCACTTCATTAGCAATTCCTTATTGTGGTTTTACAATGTTAAATTTGTACAAACAGATTAAGTGTGTTTTTTAAGCTGTTCCTAAATAGCCTGGGAACTAAGAATTAAGTGCAGATTCAGCCCAACCCCTCAAAACCCAACACACCCTTCTCCAAGCCCAACACCTGCTGTTAAAAATACATCACACAATGGCTCTGATCTTACCTACCAGCAGATGTGAAGATGCCCAGAGGTCTCTCAGATGTTTGTGTTCCTGGGTCACGTGAGGGCACCAGGAAGGGGAGGGAAAATTATTCTGGAATTCCAGAGGTCACTGCTGGACAAAAATAGTGAAAATTGCACTCATGTAGAGAAAAACAAAAGGTTCAGAAATCTGGAAATTTGGCCAAGAAGCTTTACTGGGGCTAATGTTTCATCCCTGACTTAAAAAGAAAAGAAAGAAGAATACAGCAAAGAGATGAAAATATTATTATCAGAAGAAAAGACTCTTACGATGCTCTCTAGCCTCAAGCTGAAAAGAATTTAAAAGTTCTAGCCAAGTTAAGGGAAGGCAATCCCCTCTCCCAAGGTTTCTCTGGGTGACCTCTTAAACACTTCTCCCTGCACGTAGCTGATACATCTTTCAGGCTCTAATTATTATCACTAATAATCTGCTGCCTACTTTTGTTTTCAGAAGAATTTTATTTCCAGACTACCTGACTGTTTGGTATTTTCTTTATCTGTACATTTTTAGCCAGGGAAAGAGCTTAGAATTTTGCCTGTTTCACTTGTGTGCTCATCCACGTGGTAGATTTGATTGTAGGGAGATTATTCACAGCCATTATTCAGAAAAAAACTTTGTCTCTCACCCCACGGTGTTTATCATTTCCCCATATTAGCTCTTTGTGGGTCTGCATCATTTTCCTCGTGCAGAGGAATGTCTCATGCAGTCCCTGCCAGAGGAAGCACTGTTTGAAAGGCTCTTGTACATATGTGGAGGAGAATGAAAGCCTGGGCCATGTACGCACAACACATGGCAGCACTAACAGTGCTCAGAGCTTCTCAAAATAATCAACTGAGCTGCAGTGACACAGCAAAATACATCATAATCACATCAATTATGCAATCACTATTTTGTGAAAACAAGCCTCTGGGATTTCTTTTTAAGTAATCAAAGAAATATCAGACGTGAAAACAATGAACCTTCCCATTACAAACAAGTAAGTTTCCGCTGGGGAAGGGAAAAAAGAAAATAAAAAGAGAGAACAAACTAACCCAGGCAGGCTGTAAAAGTGTCATATTCTGGCTTCAAGAATGTGACCAGCTTGTCGTCAGCCCCGGGAGAGGGCAAAGCCGCTCCATGCCAGCTTGCCTATGCACCTCCCCATCTGTGGGTGCTGCACAGCCCCTGCGCTGGGATGCCACCAATGTGACACTTGGGCTTGGTGGGAGGAGGGAGCAGCACTGGTTCCCACCGCCGTGGATTTCACACCCGGCCCTCCTCTGCTATGGTATGATACAACCAAAGTTGATGCATTGATCTCTCGGCACCGCACGAGCATCAGCGACTCGTGGTTCCTGCCGGGGGGAAGAGAGGAGCCTGAGCCCTGCATCTTGCATCCTGCATCTTGCATCCCGCATCCAGGGGAGCCCGCGGTGTCTCTGCCTGTGCTGCACACACCACATCCCCGTCCCCGCAGCGGGATTTTGGCATGAGCTTGTGCATTTTGGTAAACGAAATTACTATGTGCAGTTTGGTAAACGCTTTGGCGAAAGCTGGCAAAAGCCCTCACGAAATGCCCCCGGCACTGAGCCCCTACCGGGGTCCACAAACCCTCCTCCCGCCAGGCCCGTGCAAGGCTCCCAGGCCCTCCCGAGCGGGGCCGTGCAGGCCTGGGGGATGGGATACAGCTGCTGAAGCCGCAGCCTAGATCTGGCAGCAGCTTTGCTTTGGAAGGAACTATAAAGAAACACTTTGCCCTGCAGCTAAAAAGCCTGATAAAAATCTGTGAGCATGTGAATGGTGAGGGGAAAAAAGGGTCAGCTCAGTTCTCTCCCTGCGCTGTTGCCTTCCTCTCGAATTCTCAGATCACCCCTGGTGCCTGTGGCCGCTCCGTGGGGCAGTCGGGTGTTCCCTCTTGTCTCCTCGTCTGAGGCAGACTCCTCTGGGAGCAGCCGGCCTGCTGGGCCTGAGGAGCCCGCGGTGCCCTGCGCCGCTGCAGCGGCACCCCGGCCTTCTCCACAGCCACTGTCCCACCTCAGAGGCCAAAGGAGCGATGTCTCCCCGGCACAGGGCAGGGATGAAGCCGGCGCCATGCGGCGCTGAGGGTGCCGGCCCTGGGCTCCCGCCTGCCTGAGCGCCCCGCGAACCCCACCCTGATGGTGCACGCCGGGGTAATCCGGGCCCTCGGGGAAGGGATCTGGGAGCAGCGGGTAGCGGGGCCCAGCCTTGCTGACATCAAGCGTGAATAATTGGGCTTTAATGTGGCTGGAAGGTGGGAGGGGAGAAGGCGGCAAACACACCACCTTTTCGCTCGGGGCCAGGGCACGGACGTGTGCTGGTTCCTACCCTTTCCCTCCAGCCCTCCTTTCAACCTGGCTCTGGGGAGGCAGCCCTTCCCCAACCCTTTGCAAAAGGCTTTGAGCTCAAAGGAATCTCATAACTAAATTTGTTCCCCGGAGGAGCCACCTTGACGTGGCTTCAGCCGCATGGGCGCTGCAAGGCAGTCGGGCTCCCACCTCATCCCATCCCAGGGGGATGCTCTCCTTGGATTCCTCCAACGAGTGACCCTGTGTGGTCTGAAGGATTCTCTCACCTACTGCCATTACATTTCACTGGAGGATAGGGTGCTTCTGGCAAGCAAACCCCCTGTCTCTATCCTCTGAGGAGAGGGAAATATCTATAGTACTCCTGATGTCACTTAGGGCACATGGTGTCTCTGATGGTACAGGGCATATTCCCTGTCACCATCACATGCAGCACCCCCACTCTCCTGGAGTGCTTCAGTTTATGTTCAGCAGAACAAGTTCTTCACAGCCATGTTAAAAGTGGGCAAATGAGATATCCAAATTTTAAAAATATTAGGAGTTGAAAAAAATAATTGTCCTTTCTGTTAGCTCATGTAGATAAATTAAGTTGGTGGAAACCTGCCAAATCAGCTTTGCCACTAGGGGAAAATACTACATGTAGCTACCCTTTCCAGTAGAGCTTGTTCCTGTGAAACACAAGGTTAGAAACATGACTGTATAAGCAAGCATTTTGTCTGACTTTTTATTAAATGTTCCACCTGAAGAGACTTCCAGTCAAGTACAAAGGAAATATTTCATATTGCACCCCCATCAATGCTTCCTCTCCCTCTGCTTCCAGCCTAGCTACTTCTGTTCCTCATTTTTATTCTCATTTTCTCCTCTCATTTTCTTCTACCTTGTGTGTTGCCAAAGTTACTTACCTCCCTTTTCCACAGACCAACTATGAAGACTTGGCCCTATGGATTCCAATATATTAATGGGCTAGCCAAAGACAAGCAAACCGATACAAAGAAACCCATTGATCTCAGTTTTTTTACTTGCACTTCCCTACAAATCCAGTTATAGGACTGCTTTTTTTGTGAGATACTTTCAATGTGTCTACATTTCTCCAGCTCTGAAGCATGATGTTGGGGGCACATGAAAAGGTGGGTTTTCATGTTCTTGCACTTGAATTTCAAGACTTTTCAGTCTTGCTATGGAGTAGGGTGCAAGAAATCGCCCAGTAATTATCTCTTCAGATTGTGTTTAAACACAATAATAAATCAAATAACAACAACAAAAAATAAACACAATAATACATCAAATAGAAAACATACAGATTAATTCTGTATGTGGAGGGTACTCCAGCTGGGTGCTAAGCATAAACCATTGCTACTGATCCCAGTGGAATTCTTTGCATACTCAATCCTGCACAGGATACATCCTAATCACATGTTAAGTAAATACTAATACATGTGAGGGAATCACCCCTTCCTAAATATTTCTTGTAAAAACTTACCAAAACAGCAAATCAAATGCACCTTTGACTAACACCTAATAGCAATTCAGAGCTTTTGAGTTATGGTTTTGAAGTAGAAAAAATAGAAAGCTGATTTTGCAGAATGGAGGAGAAACGAGACGTATTGTATACAGCACACAGTGTGAAGACCAGGTAATGAATCCAGGTAATCTGAAAGGAAAGGAAAATGAGTGCCTTATGTACAAATGCTTCTCATCATTATTTCATTTACTGTAATTCTGTGTACCTACAGTCATATTTCTGCAGTTCAAATTTCTGAGAGTAACTCTAAGGAAAATGGCAATAGGTTAAGATGCAGTTATTAAAAGAACTGGATCTACAGTTTGCAGTCAGTATTTAGTGCTCTGAAATATCTAGATATCCAAAGAAGCAGGGGACAAACTATAATAAGTTTCAGGGAAATAGTCTGGAATTTATCTGGCAACTTTCGGTTTCTGGAAATTCTGCTTCTGATTTGTGTAACAGTAGAAGACAAACAAATATGGAAGCACTGCTTCCCTGCCTGATGCATACTTGCAGAGCAAGGTTGAAGGAGCAGGTAGGGCATTGGATTAAGACTCAGAAGACCTAGGAGGGAATTTCAGCTCTGTACCAAACTTCTTTGATAACGGTGAGGAAACCCTTCAACCCCACCCTGTCTCACTTCTGCACCAGCAGCACAGTCTGCAAAATTTCTGTGCTGACCTTCTTTTGTAAGCAAACTTCTCCATGTCCACAAAACATCCATCTATATCAGAGTTGCCAGGTACTAGTGCAAGGATAGCTCAGATTTTGCATGCACACATACTTTGCATAAAGAAAATGCAAGTGCAGGTGTAGAGCATGGGAGATAAAAACACTGGGATGCAAATTCTATTGCCTTCCTAGTACAGCACGTGTGCACTCACACTACATGATCCACTGCAGCCACTTCTTCACTCTGATTCAGCCTGAAAAAGCCCTGAAAAAGAAAATTTTATGCTCAGTGTTAAAATAGTGCCAATGATGTCATTTAAAATGTGTAAAAGCATTGGTAGAGTCTTAACCAACACCTTGCCAACACAATAAAAATAGAGAGAACAAGAAGTGGACCAGATTCAAAGGATTTTTTTTTTTCTGTTGTCTTTTTAAAGAAAAGGGCAAGGAGGGGGAGAAAGAAAGGTCCAAGTTGAATAAATGTAAATGTATGAATGAGACAGTTCTAAGCATACCCAGGTGTCTTGCCAGCTCACTGCAGAGAGGTCACAGAGAAATAGAATGTCTAATCATTGGAATAAACACAGCTGTGCATACTTACATTTTCCATACCTATTTTGCTAGTGGGGGAAAAAGAAATCATTCCTCAGATCAGAAGATCTTTTCCCAGCCACTTCTAGCTCCCCATATTTTTTTTTAAATTTTTCTTTTCTTAAGAAGTGTTTTGGGGTTTTAATTTTTTTTTTATTTGATTATTTTATTTTTTGAGGGGAAAAAAATTAAGCTCTCCCTACTACAATTGGTTGTCCCCTTTCAGATTATTATTAGCATTTGGAATGTTTTTGCCTTCCAAATATCTTTGGTATTAAATTGTACAGAATTGTGTGAAGACAATTTTTTCAGCATGGGATTTAACACTTGAGGAATTTTAAGGTAGAGAAAAAGGAGACTAAAAGGAATTTTGGACAGCAAATGCAAAACTGGAGGATTTTGTTTGAATAGAGCCAATGGTAAAAAAGAGCAAAAGTAAATTTGCTCAATGCAAGGCACACAAAATTCAGCAGGAGCAACTGAGGGTTATAATTTTTTAAAATTTCTACAAGCTGGAGAAGAATATTTGAAAACCTTTGAATTAATCATGAATATTTTGAATAGATATGTTGTTTCAAGATTTTATACAAATCAAATGTGAACCAAGAAATCTGAATGTAAAAAACCAAACGTGCCTTTGGATAAATCAGCTGGTCAAATAACAGATATTAACTCTCCCTGGAAACCTTACCCCACTTGTACTTGCTTTTAAGGAATTCATTGTCACAGCATTTTGCAAAGAGAATTTATGACAGAGTAGAAAGGTTCCTTGCAAATTTAATTTGAATAACTGAAACTATTGTTGAAATGTGGCCAGAAACCTGCTTTTAGCATGTCTTTTGAAAACAAGGGGCTCTGCCACCAATTACTCTTGCAGTTACATGCAAAGTACATATGGATAAAACTTACAGATACTGCTCTGTTGTTGAGAATTATAGAAACTGCTATCTTCATTTCCATAAGTATTCCACATTTTTCTCTGATTACTTTTGTTTTATAACTTGACCAAAAATCTTGCTCTAAGCTGAAAATTTCTTTTAATTTATAGGATGGTGGAAAGAGCTCTGTTCTTTTATTAAAACAATCTTGAGTCGGTCGTGGCTCAAAAATAAATTTTGTAAAATGAGATTTTACTGTTGTTTTAAGAATGTGATACATTTGCTACTTTGGCGTTTGAGTGAGGGAATGCATTTTCAGGGCTTGATGGTTGTCTGAAGTCTGATAATTTTCAGTCTCCCTGAACAGCTATTTTGTCTGTAGCAGGCAAATGTTCTTCATGAGACTGCTCCCACCCAGCTGAGAAACCACCACCCCTTTCCTAACCCATGGGATCTCCACACAGGCTGCTTTGCAGTCACAGAGGAGCAACTGAGTAAGAGGGAAAACTGGCACACTTAGCTCCCCTTGAAGCTGGACCTGGCTGACCTGCTACCTCTTTTGGTGTAGCAGACATTAATCAAGACAGCAGGATTAGATGGGAGCAATTTTGTTGCTGTGGCTTTCCATCTCTGGAAGTGCCCTTAGTGCTCTTTCCCGGAGAAGACGTGGGCATGGCAGAGAGATGGGTTGGACACAGGAGATCCAGGCAGAAACCTCAACTGAACTTCATAGCAAAATCAAATTATTTTTTTTTTCCTAGCAAAAGTGGAAACAAAAGGACAAGGAGTGAGATCATTATGGCTAATTCTCTTCTAAATATCCAGGCCAATTCAGATAATGTTATAGCAAGGGCCATATTGAAGCAATTTTTAAGTAACCTTTCCCACCTGCTTCTGCACAACCTTATCACTGTTTTTCCAACACAAGAAAGCAAAACTTTTACCAGGCCTTCAAGCAGTGCACAGGGCTTGCAATGTGCTCCAACAGCAGATCCCTTGAGCACTCTCAGCAAGTGAAGGACTCTGCTTTGCCTTCTGAGGTAGAGCTTCATAGTTGTGAGCTGAACAGGTTTTAAAAAACATTTTTAAAAACCACACTGCTGGCAAAAAACCACATGAAGTGAAAACATATCTTCAAAATGTATTTTTAAACAGTTTCCTTACACAGTGGAGTCCATTGAATATACAAATAGCTAGTTGTAAGTAACTGGGAGAATCAAAGCAGATCAACTGCTCACAGGCAGGGGATATCCAAAGCCAAACTTTCATTAGGTGCATTTAAAACTTTGAAAATTTGCCAACTAGAGCCAGCTTTGTCATATCAATGGCCCAATGCAGCTGGTCATTCTGGAAGTCTAATTTGAGTCTGCTCTATAGTGAGAATAGGTCCAAACACTTTTACATTGTAGCAAGGGAGGATGAGGTGGGAGCTGAACTTCCTGAAACACGGCGACCAGGGGAGAGCTCAGGAGAGCAGTAAGAATGAGGTATCTGTGCAGCCTGCCATGCAGGGAAAACTTAAGGGACTAGGGAAGTTCAGACTGGTGAAAAGTTGAGTAAGAAAATACATCTAAATGTAGAAAGGGACCAATGAATCTTCTTAATCTACAGGCCCTGAAGAATAAGCAATAGAGTTTGAATTACAAGTGTTACTATAATATGCAAAACATATTCTGTTACAAAGATTAAGAGGAGAAAATGTTGACAGAGCATGGGACCAAAGTGCAAAGGGCTTGATTTATTTTCTAGGCCTGCTGTAGATTTCAATCATGTCTTCAGCTCTTTCGTAACTGAAGGAGGTTCCAGGAGGATCAATGAGTTAATATGGATGTGTACAAGTCTTAGTAGAAATAGAGTTTAGGTCAAATTCAATTTTATACCCATATAACCAGAACTACAAAAAACCCTTGTTCTTTCTTTACAGTAAAGGCCATATAAGAAACACATTGTCAGATAAACCACTTCTTCTGTACAACCTATTCACAGGATATTCCTAGAAAGACAGCATTATCCAGGGTTATCAGATAATTTTTGGTTCTCTGACTTAGCAACCAAAAGTAAGGAACAGTTTAAATTATGTTCTAAAATATTTCAATTCTTCTATATGAAAGAAAAAACTATTTTGCTTTCCTCAGTATGAAATATTCCTTTTGATCCCTTCCAAAAGAAGTGCATGAGACTAAAGTTGAAGGGAGGGAGAAGCCAACATTTTTAGCTGTGGAACTCCTTATCTGCAAGGCTCCAGCATCCCAAGGCAAGGAAGATGCCAATTTTTCTTACAGGCACAGTTGCACTTTTTATGATTGTATTTAGATTTTTTTGCTTAGGGTAAGGTGTTCCACCTTTGGAATCAGTGTTCTCCCCACCAGCCTCAGGACATGTGTCCACCTGCCACTCCTGGCTACATGGTGTGGCAGCATCCCACCAGTGTTAGCAGAAGGGCATGCTAGAGTCCCTACTTGGAAACACAACACAACTATGTCAGAGACATGCCAGGGACTGGCATGGTGTTAGCCTCTCAGGCAGATATGGACTTAAGTTCAATTCAGCTCATAAAAGTGTCCTGGCTGTTGACTAAAAAGGAAACAAGATCATCCCCCTCTTTTTAGGCTGTCTGGCAAAGCTAGCTTTCCTGCTCCCAAATGTCATTTTACTGAAATTGTTTGTTGAGCTGAACTATCCAGCTGGAATTAGCTAGTAGAATCAGTCCAGCCAAAGTCAGGGATGCTGATTTACTTTGCCCAACAACTGAAAATCAGCAAAAGTAATGAATATCACAGTTCATTATCATTACAAGTTATACATGCAACTTAGAGAAAAGGCTACAAAACAGAAAGAGTTCTTTTAAGAAGGGTAATTAACCCTCAAAGCAAGTCAGATAGGAATGGAGTAGTCTCAGTGACTTCTAGCCTTCAAGTCATGACTGTCTTTCTGAAATGCAGGCTATAATTCAAGCAGAAGTTAAAGGCCCCATGCCCAAATTATTGGGTAATGTTTGATGAATTGTGCTGTGCAATCCCTGTGTTCCGTTAGGGCCTTAACATTCCCAGCAGCAGACTACATGAAAATCAAGAGTAAGACTATGACCATGACCAGCTTTACTCTAAGCATTGCATTTGATGTGTCACACTGAAGGCTTCCTATGAACAGGAATTCACTTGAAAAGCTAGCTCTGGTTTCATTTATATATTGAATTAGTTGAAGATAATTGCATGATTATTCATTTTCCATTCATTCTCTGGACTCTCACTATCGATTTAACTTGAGTGAATTTAAATGAGCTTGAGCTCTATTGAAATGAAGCATGCAGAGATAAGAACATCAGCACACAGGCTCACACTTAAATTACAATGTGAATTAAAATATGGCTTGTTGTTCTGCTTCCAGGATGAATGTAAACAAAATCACTTGAGGCACCATGGAACCCTGAACGGTGTACATTTTAATTGTTAATTCTCCCTGGCATCCTGTTGGCTCCATAGGCAATGCTCTAAGTGTCAACAAGATGTGAATTGGAAATAAAGATACATGGTTCTGGGATTTCAGCTAATTCCAGCCAGTCTGTGGAGATGACAGAAGAGAGAACTTTGAAACCTCTGATCACTTAAGAAGCTGGTTATAGCCATACCTAATGGAAAAGGGACTTGGGCCAATTGCTCCATGTTGTGGACCCAAACTGAGCAGGTTATTATGAAACACCATTGAGTGTTTAGCTGGTGTTTCAGTGCATGACTGAACCTGAATTTACTGGTATGGTTTAGATAAACTGAACTCCCTGAAGTAGCTTGATGCTCCTTCCTGGCCAATTTGCGCTATGGATCTGGTGCAGTGCAGGGGCTGTCTTGGCCACTTCTCATGGCAGTATCCGGTAGAGAACTGCTGGCCTCAAACTGGAGTGAGTCAGTACAGAAGTTGGCTTCACACATGTGAGCCTGACTCATCTTCCAATTACCGAGGAAATGGTTTTATCCAGGAAATAACCTACACCATCAAGGCCTTTTCACAAAAGATGCTTTCCTCAGTGTCATTCATACAAAACCATTCAAACACACTCTTAAAGCCATCTTAAAGCCAAGATGGGTTAACCTCTTAGAAAGCAAGATTATGGCATTGCATGGAGAGTTTGCAGGCTCAGGAACATACGTTTTCCAGTGGAGCTACCAGGCTGCAGGTGAAATGTGAAATGCCAAGCAGAGAATTGCAACAGAGTGTCCCATAGCTAGGGGCCTGAAATCCTGCCAGCTGTCAGGGAGGGGTTAGTTTAACATAGGTTAACTATCGCTTCTGAATGACCAAGCAAAGAGAAATCTTACTATCCTGCACTCTAATCTCTGCCAGTCCCATAGCCAGAGCAGAGGGCAGGTTGTCCTCCAGTATCCTGGCACTTCCAAAACTGCTTCTGTTCCCTGCCTAGAAGGCATGTAGCATTTACTGTGAAGAACGTGGAGAATACGAAATACAAAATAAAGCAAATTCCTCTGGGGAAAAGGAATGATCAATGAAACTGTTGCTTCTGTGGTGCAGCTGCTGGATCTTGTGGGATATCGATGAACAGCCCTTTGTGGATTAGTAGAAAGAACCAGCACTGTTGTTATCAAGATTAAACTATTCAGGTGTGAATTTACCATTCCATTAAGACACAAAAAACTCCTGACAGCAACTTCTGAGCACATCCTATTTTTCTTTCCTCCTCAGAACTGTGGTAGAAAAACAGTTTATTGATTTCTGCTAAGAAATCAAATGTTGTTATAACTCTGAAGGGTGTCCAGTTACAGAGAAAATCGGTGGTAATCGGAAGCTTCGTGCAGACCTCGCATGACCTTGCTCATTCCAGCACAGAAAACTGTTTTTGTCTCACTTCGAAAGAAACCAGACAAACCCTGCGAGGTTACTTATAATCCTGACACCACTCTCAGATTTGCCATATGCTGGGAACATGCCTTCTTGCCTATTTACAGTATATAGCTGAAGGACTTTGTTACAGCCCTGATATTTGGCATATCTTAAGCCTATTTAGAACATCAACACCATCAATCACTTGGTATGGGGCCGAGCAGCTGGATGAACCTTGGCTATCATGTGAAGGCTATTTGTCATCTGGGCAAGTCTGTTTGGCGCATAACGCTCCAGTCCCAGAACAATTTTCCCTCTGAAAAATATTCTCTTTGATTCAGGAAGCACGTGATTAATAACAAACAAGGGTTTAAAGATGGAGGTCAAGGCTGAAACCTTAACCAAACAAGTGCATTGCTTATTAATGTTTGCCTCAGCCTTCAGATATTCCCTTGAAGAGCACCCTTGGTGGAGAAACACAAAACTGTTTCTAAATAACTTGAGATTTGAGAGATCTGCTTGGCCATTGCCACCACAGATGTTTTTCTCAACTGTGACAATGCTGTTTGTACAAACTGGTAGCCAGACAAGAAATCACTAGCAGGAACCCACATTTAGGATGAACTGTGCACACATTACATTCTCATTCTCATTGAGACAAGTAATACTCAGCATGTCTGACATTTAGGCAATTAGTCCTCTCTTTAAAATAAGAAATATTAGCTGACATATCTTAACCATCTGTGTGAGCCAAAATAAGAGCAAGGGAGTTTACATAAACAGTCTTAGCATGTTTAACAAGCATGTAGCTAATGATTTAATTTTTTAATCCTCAACAATAGAGACTACTGGATATAAGCAAGTGCTGCATCATTTATGCCTGTGCTGTTAATGAAAGACTAGTAATTAGTGGGTGACTAAACTTCAAAAGAACATGTTGCTTCAATACATGGTGTTGTAAAAGACAGATTCTCTCCAGCCATCTGCAGAGCCAGAAGGAAAATGGAAGAGAAAAATATTTTGAAAGTTTGCCTTATCGATTGAAGTATTTTGTTCATATCTTCAGCACCACTTTTTAACCTCTCCTCACCACTTATGATGTTTCCCCATCTTTCCTGTATTTGTTAGTTACCTAATCTGGTTTAGAATGTAAATAGAGAAGTTTTGTGTCACTATTTTTATAAACAGATTCCAACATCACACAGTGTAACCTAACATCTGAGTCACTGTGAGGTTTGCTGGGTACAAGGCATAGGCAATGCTTGTGCTTACAGGGATGACCCTGTTAAGCAGTTGACAATGCATTCAACAACCAAATTTGTTAGCACTCATTGTTACTAAAGCAGGGTGAGTGACCTTGTCATATTTAACAGTTCTGAGCAGACACAGCAGTGGAGATCCTGAGGGCAAAACCAGAATTTCCATTAGTGATGTAACAATATACTGACATAATTAACCCCTTTTCCACTTCCAATGGCTTGAATAACTGCATAGTCCAGCTGGCAAACTCCTGATGCCTGGAACTTGTACAGCCAGGATTTATACAAACAAAAACCAAAACAGAAGTCGTAAGCAGTCTGTCTTGTTTCCGAACAAGTGCAGCATTCAGAGGGGAGTGTGGCTTTAGCCTGAGAATGATCATGCTAGCATGGATGCCACCACCTCCATCTTCCAGCACTGCTAGAACAGCAGCAGCAGACACAAAGGGTACAAGTAATGGCAAGAAGCAACCCAAGGATTTGGCAAAAAATTCTCATTTCAAACCGCTTTTCAAATAGAGCTGAAAACCCTAGGGACTGAAGAGTGAAATATCTTGTTTACAGTTAAATTCCTGATCCACGTAACTAAGCAACACAGCACTGTGGCTCCATAAAATGGAAGCAAAGTTAATTTTTTAACAATGCCACATTACCTTTGTACATCTTGTTCCTGCTCTCCCTCAGGGTCTTACATGAATGAATCAGAAAATTGCTCCCTTATGTTAGGCTTGTGTCTGCACCTGCATTAAATTCATGTCAGAGAGGGGTGGAGGAGGCAAACGTTGGGAGCACCAATAGCATGGTACTCCTGGATTTCAACTCACAGCCTGTCCAACATGACAATTGCCTTTAATAGCTGTTCAAGGCACTACAAGAAATGAGCCTTGCACCAGTGGTGGTCCCTTCAGACAAAAAAAAAATAAAAGAAAAAGAAAAAGAAAGAAGAATAAAACCGATCTGGGATCTTGTTTAGTTTAACTTCTGTCTCCCATATGGCTGGTCATCTCCCTGCAAGTAGTCAGGGAAGCAGAGTCCATGCAAAGGAGAATTAATTATGTTTACAACATCTTTGTAAATAGAAGCACTTTCTTTGCACCAGGCTAATATTTTTGATGGTAGAAAACTGGAGTTTCAAGCCGCTGTATCTGGGGCCTGTGTGTGTTTCAGTGCTGGATTCCTGGACCAATGCCTGCAACCCTGGTCTGGCTTTGGGCCAAATCCAGAGCTGAAAGGGGCTGTTCTCTGGTTCTGGTTTTGGATGTCGCTTCCATGATTTTGGCACAGGCAAATCAGAATGCAAGCTCAGCCTTGAACCCCAGCATTAGGCTAAACCTAATATGAAACTTCAGCCTGCTTCACATTATTCCTGCTGGTTAATTCCAGCTGTTAAACTTCTCCCCCCACTACTGAGCCAGAGAGTATTTTGTTGACAAATTTGCCATGCATTTCAAGGAAAGCAGAACCTGGCCAAGGCTTTGGGGTTATATATTTTTTTTCCACTGCAGGAAATGGAAGTGTTGGCAAAAATATTTGCCGTTGTTTAGGATAAGAGAGTGTTTGGACATATCCAGTTTTAAGCGGTCTGCTTAGTCTGATACTCTTGATATATGAGACAGCAAAGAAATATGTCTAGGAGTCTTGGAATGAGGCATCTTTTTTTATAAGATGAGTGAAATACACACGAGGATGAAATATTACTTGCATATTACCACCAAAGCTGGTCAAAATTCACTCAATTGACTCCAGATGTGGGTTTCTTCGGCAATTTTAAAGTTAGCACTACTGTAACTAGGTGTGAGGCCAAGGCAAACTACTCTAGTGCTTTATAGCACTTGGAAGCTACAGTAGTCAAATCAAAATACGTTACAAGAGAATCAGTTTCTTTAAGCTTAACAGCAGGAAGGATTTAATATACTGAATACGGCCAACCCATCTTCATTTGAAGGAACATAAAATAAATCCTTACCACATTTGTGACTTATTATTTGCATAAAGGACCCAGTTCAAGAAGCAGATCCCTGACATTACTCATTCAAGTAAGGCCCTACGAGTCCTCATTACCTTTAATTTGTTTTTATTTTATTTTATTGTATTGTATTTCCATGAGATTACAACTATGCTTAAGGTGAGCATGCATCTCCATGCTCTGCTGATGTAGGTCAGTTGTCTGAATATTCAAAGCTACTTTTCGACACTTATTAAGTGCTCAATGAAAGATACTAATTCTATTTTTTCTCTTTTCTTCTGCCTGTTGATTCTCCTTGCAATTAGGCACTCTGTGTAAAGAGCTTCACCAAAGAATACACTGTAGCTCTGACCAGCAAGATGTTTGACTCATCCTACAGTGATGGTGCTGAGTCTTTTAGCATCTTATTTATTCACTAACCACTTATAGTTGCACTTGCACAGAACATTTCAGTTACTGCCTTCATGTATTTCTTTATTAAGCTGTGAGAGTGATCCCATCACAAAAGGTAAGGAATCTCTTCAATGTTTTCCTAATGAACAGCCTACGCTGTCCTGCGCTCCAGCCCAGTTCACGTAGCTGGAGCTTGAAGGGGCAATACCCATCAACTGCCGTGCTCAAGACAGAGAGGGTTTCAATAGGAACAGACATTCAGATCATCTTCCATCCACTGACACCATTGTGGTGATAAAAGGACAACATTTCCCCTGAAGTTTCAACAAGTTTAGCTTTTTTTTACTGCAAGGCTGAAAGAACTGTAAAGAACTTACTGAAAGAACGCTGTAAGAACTTACTCTAAAACACCCAGGTCCTGAAGCAAAGAGGTTGCCACCTTTTCTGAGGTTGATTTTGACTGCTCTTTCATTCATTTTAATACAGGAGGGCCCATGGAAATATGACCCCACAGCACCCTAAAAAATAAAAAAATGGAAGAGAAAATGATTTAAAGTAAGAACCTTGATCTGTGCAAACCAGCCTCCTGACTTTTAATGCTGGCCACACTGCAGTCATGCTAGGCTGAAATGACAGACATGCTCCACTTTTACCATGGAAAAAACTTTCCCTGACTGCAAAGGAAGAAGTAAGATTTGCCACAAAATTGCACAGCAATCTAAGTGTTTAAGACTTTCTCTAAACCACACGAAACCACCTCCTGTCTGTCTGACATTTCCAATGTGGGCATTTTGCAAGGGGATAATTTTAATATATAATTTAAGGTGGTCAGGTAAGACTCTTTTACTATATGTCATATAGTAAAAGTTTAAAAATAAAACCTGAGGTCATTTAGGGGTTTTGACTGACCTCCTGTTGAAATAGTTTTATCAGAAAACTTCCTTAATATGTGTTGGTGATGTAAGGACACATCTTCAGCTGGTAAAAATCTGTTTGTAGGTCCACAAATGGCATGGGGTCTCTGCCAAGACAGAATAATCCCATTCAAATTTTCTCTGATGATTCTAGAACTCTTTAGTCCTTTAATAAAGCATCACTTTGATAAAAGTTGAGCAGAGATGTGAGTAGCAGAGAAAAGAAAAAAATGACACTAAAATACGAGAAAATATTTTATACTTAAGAACCCTTGACATGCTACACAGTACTATTTGATTAAGTGAAGTTGTAATACAAAGACAAGGATTAATCACACAAAAGAGCAACATAATTAATTGCAAAAGCTAAGGGAGAATTTCAAGAAAGAATGCATCCTTTCATTTAGCTTACAAAAATACAATTAGTAATTATTACGGATTTCCTGGAGAAAGTCCAGAGCAGAATTAAAAATATCTTGAGTCACAGGGAAGTTCATTGGTCCATGGGGACAGACATGCTGAGCTGAGGGAAGTTTATATTTGTTCAGCAAACTTCTTGCTTTTAAAATGACCTTTGCCGAAATACGTATCAGGACCTTCATGACTGGGTCTGTGTCAGCACTGGGGAACTCGTATTTTTAAATGCCCGTTATCCATTTTAAATAAAAAAGTAAATCGGATTTCTGCCTGAAAATTTTGTAAGAGCTGCTGTTACAAGTAATACTTATAGGTCATTGTAATCCAGAAAAATCATTACAAGCAATCAGAAAAGCCATGAGCAGATCAATTGTATCTAAATTATTTTAGCTCACATGGGACAAATTGATGCATTTCAGAGGAACAATATCCTTTAAAAATCTGTCTACCTGGGATCATCTGATCAGCCTCTGCATTTGTTCCAGGCTGCATACACATGAATTCTGCTCAGCCACAGGCATCAAAGCAAAACATGTAGTTGATGTTACCCATGCAAGGGGTTTGCTTCATCCCTCCTTTCCCAGGACAGAAACAGCTCCTGCACAGGAGCTGCTGCCTCTGCAGGGATGTGGGAGGATGCCACAAACACAGAATCACCACACATCTGAAACACACCCTTTTAAAGACAAAACCCTCCCACAAAATCATTTGACTCTCTATCTCCACACTTGCTTGCAGCCGTTACTTCCACAGGGTATATTCAGCGGCCCCTGGGGTCAGCAGGCAGTTTTCCAGTCGACTTCGATAGGAATTGAATCATACCATAATGACATGCCTGAGGATGACCAGCAAATCATCCAGCCTAGCATGCCAGATTCATGCAAAATGCTCAGGATGAGAAATTATTGTCTATAGAAATTTGCAGGGAAAAATTAATTGACGTCAGCTAAGAATCTGGTCAGGCAGTTGCCAAGTGCATGGAATATGCCTACAAAACCACACTGGTGCAAACACCAACAGATTCAGATAAAAAAACCAGTCAGTCTGGGAACACCAAGTTTGCAGTGAAATGAACCCATTGCCTGGACTTTCAAGCCAAGCTGCATGTGAGTTAACTTCCAGGCATGCTTCAGACACTGTCTACCTTCAAAGGCACTCTCAGACAATTCTGTTTCTAATGGTATATCTCTATTACACTACTAAAAATGAAATCAGTGCCAAACTTGATCCTAAATTCATAGTGAAGCTTGGCCCACTGGTTACAGAGAGCTAGATTGTGGCCCTAATGTTTTGCTGCTGACTGAGAGATGCCCTCTGCTTGAGAGATGTTTGACAGGAGCAGAGGCAGCACAGTCAGACATGTGTCATTGACTCCCATACAGACCAGCAGAAGGGACAGGTGAGGGGAGAAAAGGGAGCAGGAACAAATGATTTTGGAGGCTATTCCCTATGGGAGCAATTTGAGGAACTGTTCTAGCCTACCCTTTGGGTAAACATGGTATAGAACAATCCCCAAAACCTGGCAACCACAAACACCTTCATATGCTCATGCTCAGTTTCCCACTGAGTAGAGTCCAGCTTGGTGTTACCCAAAATTCTTCGGCTACATTATTTTTATTTCACTGTAGCCAAGTGTCATCCTTTGCTTACTTTCTATGCTGCTGTTGAATACAGGAACAATTTGTACATCTTCTGTGGTTCATGAAAACAAAGACAACCCATTGTATTTAAAGTTCCAGGACCACAAGCCTCTCCAGAAGGATGTTGTTCTGGAAGAGCAAAAATTGATGTGATTCTTTTTTCAGGTGCAGAAGAGATGTATGTGATAGTTGTTGTAAAGTCATCTTAGCAAATGCCTATGTGGAGTGGCACTGATGAAAACACAAAGTGTTGAGCAATGAACTGCTTCATATAGAAATTATCAGGGAGATTCCTGTACTTACAGGGAGGTGGACTGGCTGTTCCAATAGATCTTTTCCATCTCAGTTTTTTATCACTATGATTCATGCTAATTGTTAGTGGAAAATCACTTAGTGTCAGTAATAGAGGTGACACATTCATTTCTTTTTAGTCATTGCACATATATTGTATTTGAGGTGAAAGAAAGGGTTTATTTCTCTTCTCCTTTCCCCAGAAGCATGTTTGGATTTCATGCATAAATAGTCTTTCTTCCCTTAATCTGATTCATATGACAGTATGCATTTGCATAAAGCTTCTTCTTGGGAAAACCATTCAAACCTTTATCTAGAGAGAGTAGACATGTCGCAGAATTATGTCCTGCTATACAAGACAGCTTCTTTTTTTCCTTTTTCTGATGCATTATTTGTAGCATAGCATATGCTAATTTATTATAATGGTTATTAAGAGCACAAGGCCTTGCCTTTCAGCTTTCCACATTTCCCCAGGCATCCCCTAACATTCCTCTCTTTTCAGTTGTGCTCATCTTCTCCTGTCAGGAAGTAAAGAACAATTAACACATACTGCAGATAAAAATGTTCACACCAACCCACTCATTATTTGTTGTGGCTACAGCTCCAGTGTGCTTTGTGCTTTCTAGACATCCAAGCTGGATCTGCCCCAGCAAGAACATGAATTTTAACATACCATAAAGCTGCTCATTTTTACCACACCACCTGTGGCTGGTCAAAGGGACAGTACTATAGTATAGCTGAAAATCTATTTCTGGGCCAAATATAAAGCTCAGATTCAGACCTGGCACTTTAAATTCCTCCAATGCCTGCTTCAGAGACATTCACCGGTTGAGAGAGGATGAGGAGTTAAGTCAGGATAGCAATTGCTCCTGCTGGCTTTCTGCCATCTTGAGTTAAAGTCTTACCCCTGGTTGCTCTGCTCAGGATCTCTCTAGAACAAGAGTGAGGAACAGTCTCCCTTTTCACTTCAAACACAGCCAGTCCCCTAACCAAGAAGGAAGGTCTCAAACTCCCATCCTACCTCCTTCCTAAATTCTGTGTGGAAAAGCTCTTATCTGAGGAGGAGTCCATACTCTGAAGTTTTGAGCTGTTGTTCAGTCAACAGAACCATACTGAGAAAAAGCTAAGGTCTGACTCTCTGGCTTGCATTTTGGCCCCTTTTTAGTTCTGGGATTCATTCTGATATGTAATGTAGTGCATACATTACAAGATGTAGTGCATGTAATAACTCATATCTGTGGCTATGTAGCTGAAGCAAAAGAGACCCAGTCTATGCAATCTCAGTTTTGAAAAAGTGTAAGCTAGAAATATGTTAGTAATCTAGATATAAATTTTTATAGATTACATATATGGATTTAAACACTATTATAATCTTTATAATCTAGATAATATTTAACATATTTTAATAGATGATAAAATTGCACTGGACATTTTTATGAAATCAAGTTTCTTTTGTCCCAGTCCTGAAATAAAAGTTTGAATAGATCCAGTGTCAATATTTTCCCTCTTGATAAAAACTGATGTTTTAGAAAGCCAAAATCTATAAAAAGTTTACTATAATGTTACTTTCCATAGAGTCACAAAGTCTCAAGTTGAAACAATCTTTGCTATCATAACTGAATTTTAAAGTATCTTTTTGAGAAAGAGAAGTATAGATAGATGTGATACCAACATTAAATCAACAGTTAGAGTAACAATAGATTAACATCTATTGAACAGAGAGCTGGAATTGTATCAAAGGGTTTGGTGACACCATAGACCACAAAAGCACCAGCCAATTTTCCTCTCCTATGGCAAGATTTTGAATTTGCAGCTCAGCTGAAGCGGCTCTCAGTGAACTAACAGAGCAATAAGCATAGCAATACATCACTGTGTGCTTGTTTAGATACCCACTTAAAATACTTTCAAAGAAGTCAGAGGAATGCCGGTAGGTACTTTCCAATTGAATGAATGAAGGTAACAGTCTAAATCCAATTGTCAGTATATTAAAATCACAGTTATTTTTACCTAATTCCACTGAGATAATTTGTAATGATAATAGCTTCCAGAATGGGACCCTGTATTTTCAAAATGTTGCAACAGTCCCTAATTATCAGGCATATTTAAAGTGCATGCAAACTAAAGAAGGTGAAGGTTAAATATTATGTTCAAAATTTAGTAATTGGGAAATGAATCCTTTAAAGAGGCAGAAATGATTCCGTGGGAGGCAAGTATTGTCCTTCTGCTTCTCAGTGCAACCTTTCCATTTCTAATTATTCCATGTTGAGTAATATGTTACAAAAAGGAGAAATTATTATGGATGTGTAGATCCAATTAATTTCTAAAGGAAAGTGGTCTGTCTCATCTCCAAACAAGTGCTTTCTTAAGGAAAGGAGAAGTAAGGTATATCAGAGAATGCCTCCACTATGAACAAATAACCATTGAAGTTTACAATTCAGAATCACTTTGGTACCCAATGTACTGCAGTATTGAGTTATACCTCCTTGGCTGATGGAGATAACCATCCACAGGAAGAGTTTGTTTTGCTTTTTGGATCTGGAGAGCTGTCATTACCACAAAACAACCGCAATGCTGTGCTGCTTGGACTGTGCTAATGGCCTGTCTGTAATCAAGTTATTCTGCTCAGCAAACAGGGACACAAACATGTTTTGAAAGAGAAAACGCTCACAGTACTTACCACACTCCCAGCTGCCTTACACCCCATGGGTCTTCCACTCTTTGATGAACCTGGGGTTTAATTTGATGCCTACAGTGTATTCTGTCATAAACTTGCATGTACAGCATGCACAGATTCCTCAGTAAGTAGTTCTTTCCTTCTGCATCCTCACAGTCTCATTCTAACTTAAACCAAGTCCTAAAGAGAAATTAGACGAAGGAAAAACTCACCAAAGAGGGAGTTCCTGATAAGCATATCTCAAATATATTCCTTTGTATCTACTATAGTGAATCATGTACCCAGCCCTTATGTATAAAGAGCTCTCTTATGATAGGCAAGCACCTTTCCCACAGGAGCAGGGGCTCCACTAAGGCTCAGGCTGGATTTCACCCCATCCACGCAAATTCCTCTCCTGTTTTTATTATCACTACAGCCTGCACAACTGAAGAAGATGATCTACAGGAGTGAGAGTGCCAGTGAAAGGAAGAGCTACTGGAGGTAACCCCTTTTTTCTTCCGACAAGCTGGATCTGCAAAAGATCTGTACCATATCCATTTAAGAAGTGTGTATGTCTTCATGTTGTTTTAAGTCTGTCCACAATGCTTATTCCACAGGGTAACATCCTGTGGCTGAGAGATGTCTAGGAGATGGTAACAACACCAGGCTATCCCTAAAATTTTATTTTTTTTTAAAATCACAGTATATTCCTCTCAATCCTTTGTTGTTAATTTATTGTCAAATTTGGAAAAAAAAAAAAAAAAAGTACTTGAACCAAAAGACAAGATTCTCAGTTTAAGAGTTCAAACAAGTCCCTCAGTGGGACTGAAATACACCACATCCTAAGGCAGGAAGGTCTTGGAGAGTGGCATGCACAAGGGCAAACATTGACAAAAAGGGATGGAGGGACCACCTTTACTCTTTGCACTGTTCTGACTTCATTGTTCCAGTTCTTCATGCAAAATCACTGCTGTGGAAAGAATCTTCTGCTTTTGGTGTGCTGTGGTTAACAGAAGAAAAGTGTGGCAATGAAAGGCATTTATCTCCCACTGCCCAACATGTCCATTGTCCATTTTCCACTTCGTCTTCATATCCAAACCCACTCCAAATTGCTTTTTTATTCCTTCCATCCTGTACATGAAGTCAAACTGAGATTCATTTTCAGAATGGTTTGAGTAACCACTGCTCTAAAGCATAGAGGGACCAAAACAATAGTACAGCTCTTAAGAGACTTTCCTGTTCTTTGCTAAAGGGGTGATAGGGAACAACAGGATCTGGACAGCTGAAATGAGCCATGTGACAGTGAGCTTCAGAAATCTATTTGTGGATAAGCCCCTACACCCATAGAATAATGGCAACACCGTAGCAATCCCTAAAGATTGATCTCACAAGTACAAATCTACTATACCAAGAGAGCACTGTCTCCTGAGACTGCTTGTGCTGCAAGAGGGCATTGAACTTTGGTGTACCTGTCCTAGAGGTTTCCCAAAGCTAACAAACTGTAACTAACAAAATCACATAAACCTGCATTTGTGACCGAAGTTAGGACTTGGGTTTCTGGGTTGAAGAACGGCTGCTTTTTCTTGCTAAGATCACTAACAGCTGAAGAAATCCAACAACGTGTTTTTATGAGCCCCTTAGAGCTTGTAAAATGGTATTAGCTATTATCATAGTTAATATTGCTTGATGTGGAAATATAAACTTGGGAAAACAAGTACTAAAACATTTGTGTAAATGTAACTCCTGACATTTATGTTTATTAATTTGCTTTTGAGCAGTTTTCCATATTAAAAAAAGAGATTGATTACTCTGAACGTGGAAAATACCACGTTGTCACTAATATATATTATTTAATTACAAAAGCAATAGAAAGAGGGTTTTAATATAATTCTCCTGCACAATTCAGTATGCAGGATTTTTTTAAAATCTAACGCACACTTGACAAGAAACAGATATGTTGAAAGACATCAATAAATGTACTGATTAAGACTTTGAGACACTTACTTTAAAAATGTGGAGCAAAGGCTGACTATTCTAATTACCTGAGACATGTGACGTCAATTGTCCTTAATACTTTAAGAATGACAGATTACAAATGAATAGATATTAGGGCTTTCTGCTCTGTTGCTTGCTGAAGAATCTGTTGAAGGACAAGTACTTGGATATGTCACCTTGTGTCTGGGGAGGGGAGGGGAGTAGAGAAGAATGAAAGGATGATGATGGGAAAAGTGAGATTATCTCAGTGTTGCATTCTTTCCTAAATCCAAAGTGGGAACTGATTCTTAAAGAGAAAACAATGCTTTGTGTTTTTCAATTAGAAATACTTAAAGGTATATGCACTAAGCTTCAAGCATTAGCTTCCCTTCGAAGCTCTGAGGAGTGCTAAGAAACTGCACAGACCATATTTCCCATATAAATAAAAAGAGGAATTAATTCTGTTTAGTGCTGGACATGGCCTGCTAACCAAAGAATTTGCTGCTTTCAAAGGGCTCAAAATGAAAATTAAATTTCTAATGGTGTTAATACAAACTCTCAGTTAAACAAAGATTATGTCTTTTTTCTAAGCAAGTCTATGAGCATCTTTCCCCTCAAACAGAAAAGGCATAGCCATGATCCAGCTCTGCTCCTCTACAGCCAGGAGAAGTATAGATTGAGGTTAGCAAGTCAAATGTTTCCTTAAAGTAATGATTTTTACATGGAAAAAGACTATGAGAATCACACTGTGATGCCAGAATTAGCACAGCCATCTATTGTACATCTCCTGCCTAAAATAAGCCATAATTTGCTTCTTCCAGCACGTAAGCCTGGTGGATATCCTTTGCCACTGGATTTTATACCCAGCCGCAGGAGGCAAAGGACACCCAGCAGAAGTCACACAACAAACTCAGCGAGTGCTACGGCCAGGAGGTTCTCTCAGGACAGCCACCACCAACAGCTGCAGCCCAAGGCAGGGCACAGGGTGACAGCCTCCCCTGGCAGAGGCAACGGGGCTGGAGCTGACCTGAATAACACAGCTCGGTCTCTGCCCCTCTGTGACAGACAAGGGGTGTGCATTCTCCCACTGACCAGTGCTCATGCATGAACGCCTTCCTGCCACTCTTGACACAGCCTCATTGAAACTGCTGACCTCACCAGGGAGGTATTTATGACATGTTCATTACCCAGAGTCTGAACACCTGGAAGAGAAAAGGCTCTGGATTCTATTACCAATCCTCTAAGTTGTCCTGTTTCGCTAATTACTTTTAATTCTCATTTATTATAAATAATATGGCCTCTTCTCTGCCCATCTTTCTTTCTGCACAAAATGCAATGTAGAAAAATTATTTACTCTAAGTCACCAAGTAAGAAAATGAGACAATATTTCTCTTCAATTCTATGCTTTTAAAGCAAAGAAAATTGCTTTAAATTTTTTTTATGCATAAAATAATAATGTTTATTTATGTAAATACATACTGGCATCTATTGTCCCCAATACAATTAGCATTTGTTTTCCAGAGAATAATTCACTGGCAGTGGCTGAATACAAAATGCAGCTCTTGAGAAGAAAGATTTCAACAAACACAAATACCAGTGCCCCTAAATATATCATAATGGTTAAGAAAACTAACAAAACCAATAAACCACTGATAGCCATTATAAATTCAGCAGTGGATCAGCTAATATCACAGTCCTCTGAACACATTAACCCTGACTGAATTTTAGCAACATAACCTTCCTTGTAGATACAAAATGTCAGTTAAATAGAAGACTGTTCTCCTGTGGCTTTCCCAGAATTTAACCCAAGATGAACTCTAGCTACATCTATGCCGCTGTCTGGTACCCACAATGCACATGAGACTGATGATAAATGTTTCTGTAAGGGATTTTTTGCAGAAAGACCAATCCCTTTAGAGTGAAGAAAGTAAAGCAGCAGCAGACAAAAGGCACACATTTTAAAGCCTCAGAACATGGACTCCTTATTTCCCCAGTGATACACTTAGAAAAAATTGTGGGTAGCAGCAGTGCCCAAAATTCTTATCAAAAATTTGAAGTGGTTTTGCTCAGAAATACTTCTTAGAAGTACTCAAAAAGAGAACTCAACATTATTTGATGGTATTCTTCTGAAAGCATAAAAGGTAAGAGAGAAAGGTGAAATTTAAAGGCAACAGGACAGTACCTTCTGCCAGGACCAGAAAATAAATTGAAAGCAGCCCTATAAAACACTTATTTATAACATGAAATCAGTGAAGAGGTAGAAATTGAACTAGAGAATTGACTTCTCATCCTCTCACTTTACTCCCTCCTTGAAAACAATCATAAAAATGTGAAGCAATTTGGCACAATGGCCTGTTCTCCTCTTAGACTCCTTAATACATTTAATTTCTTCTAGTTATTCTGAAGTTCTTAATTAGACAAACAATTACATGATTCATGCGCATCTAGGACAGAAAATATTTTAGTGAACTATTACAGTTCTTGACTCTACATTCTTGTGGTCAAAACCACAGGGAGACAGGACAAATTTACCTATAAAACCACGCAAAGCTTTTCATTTTCCCTAAGGTATAAGAACTAGATGTAATTAAAATTAAACCTTTACTTTAATGAAAATATTTTCATACTACTTCTGTCCATGTGTGACAAACTCACCCACATTTCAAGGACTTGGTGAAATAAGAATTCTGAGACAACTGAAAGACTGTAAGAGACCGAGACTACAAGGTAACTTCCTGCAACAAAAAACATCACAATGTGACTTTTCAGAAAGAAAATTCCCAGCTTGAAGATGTTCCAAAGCACATTTTCTCCCAAGAGTGCTTGGTAAAGGGAAGAAAATACAAAAGGAAGAATATTGCAAAAGAGAAGAAAATCCACCTAACTCGAACCACAGCCATTTTCTTGTCTGATAAGTCCCAAGCCAGGTGGCTAGAATAAAAGATTGGTGTTTATCTGTTAGAAGATCTGGGGCTGATTCATTCTATTTACTGCAGCAAGCTCACCTGTGAGGCTTTATAGATGCCTCGGGGGTAAAAAGCTCAGCAGGGGTTAACTTCTTGTTGTGGGGGAAGAAAGGAGAGGTGAGATTTGAGTTTTAATTGGTGGAAGGGGAAATCCCCTCTCTTTTATATACCTGGTTCAGAGAAAAACACAGGTAATAACAATAATAAAAAAAAGTCTTAGGAGTACAATTCTTTAAGCATTTCCAGGTCATCTTGGAGGGGGGGGAAGGGAGTTATCATTATAAAAGCTTCCCCTGAGGTTCAGTAGGGAACTCAGTTGTGAGATTTGTAGGAAGCTTTAACTTGTGTGAAATCTGTGAGTTTATTGCTTGAATTAACTCTGAGCTGAGGAATAAAGTATACTTAATGCACTTTTAAAGCACTGTTTTACTTCCCCATTTGTTTCTATAAAAGGATGCTTTCCAAGCTGATCTGTGCAGTATATTTGTCCCTCTGGGTTTTACCTTAATTTGCTTGCTTGATCCAGAACTAAGAGACTTGAATACCTGGTCCCAGAAGTTATTCTTTCATTGTGTACCACTGTCGTTTCTGTCTTGCTTTCCATTTAAAAGATTCTAGCTTCCAGGACTGCAGTTTTCAGGTACTAGAAACCTAAAATGGCAATACTTCTCTCATGCGTAGTAACTGCAAAGATAAAAGAAATCAGTTAAAAAACGCAGAACAGTTGTTTTAGTCCAATTTGCAGTTGATGTGGGATAAAACACCAGCCTGTTTAAAACTAAAAGTGAGAACAAAAAAACCCCTAACTTTTACATATGGCTGCAAGGCAGTTTATTTTGAGCAAGAGCCCTCTAAAGCTATTCCAAAACTACTTGCTTGTAGAGGCAAGGTTTTTCTATAGCAGCAGGCATGTGGAGGTGTGTTGCCCTCTGCTCGGCAGGGTTAGCAGATCTGCTCCCACCAGCCCCCTTGCCCATCAGCTGCCAAAGGCCACCTCAAGTAGCACAGCAGCAAAAGGTGGTGACACACTTCACCCCTTTTTTGTGTCAGAAAGATATTTTCATGTCCTCCCCCATGGGTTTCCTCACTGTATGAAAAAATGCCTGAAGAATTATATTACACTTTTTAGACAATTTGATCAGGAAGCACTGCTGGCAAATAATAATGTTTCATATTTGCAAATTTGCCTTTTTTTTTTTTTTTTTCTTTCTGTGTCTAGCTCCTTGTTAGGGTAGGCAGCTACCTACTTTGTCTACCCTTAGAGCTGGTCCTGACAAATACTGTGTTGTATTCCAACTGAGCCTATAAAGTTTACAGAATAACAGGGCTGCTTTAATGTGGCAAATGGAAAGGCCGGAGACAGGCTAAAATTACTTTGACATTTAAAAAGTCCAGCCTCTTTTGCTTTACACTTTCACTTGGTGCTGGAGTTGAGAAACATTTTGAAAAATAAAGCTTTACAATTTCCTGTTAATTCTAACTATTTCATACTGTGTAATTAATTGTGCCCTTGCTCTTTCAATCCTCTCAAACTGAAATTAATAACATTGTGGGAAGGCATGACTTTTACAGAGATGTGTAGTTTAAAAACTGAAGAAATGCTGATTCAAAGAACAAAGTGAGAGAAACATAATAAACATTCTGTCTGGGGGAGAAATGAGCTTGTTTCTTCATCTCTTGTCAGCTGAAGTCTCTGAATTCCCCCACCTCAGTACATCTTGTGAAGTGAGTAATTTGGAGTAGATGACTTGTGGATGTACAGTATGGCAAAATCTTCCACAGCACTTCATCCGTTATGCTCTGTCAGTTGCACACAACACAAAAAAAATACCCAGTTTAACCTTCTATCCCATTTAATATCCAGGATCAATTGATGATGGGAAATTGGGGACTGAAGTTATTTGTCCTTCATCCATTTATTCGTTTCACAGAGTAGAAGTAGCTGCATGCTGTTGGTTTTACTGTTCTGTAACTCAAAAAGGAAATACTACTGTGGTTTTTTCTCACTATTTTCCTGCACTCTGGCCTGACCTGAGCCACACAACTGCTGGCAACAGCACAAGGCCAAGCAGTGGGATAAAACACAGATGGCAAATGTTCTTGCCACTGCTTCCCACACAGGTCCTGCTGCATCTCTCCCTTGGGGTCATTCTGTCCCTGGAGGCACATGCCATCCTGTCCATAAAGGAAACAAAGAAAGTTCATTGCTGCAGTGTCAGATCAAAACCAATATAGATCCTAAAGGTCAGAAGGGTAATAACTCCACAGAGCTGGCCAAGATAACTTCATCCCACTGTAGAAGGATTGAACATATAATCCTAATTTAAATGCCTGGTGTCTGGCCCTTTTATTCCCTAGTGAAGCAAACAAGAAAACAAAACTAAAGGATCCTGAAGTTTCTGGGGTATGTGGGCATGCCAATAAAATATTCATAGAGCCAAAAATAAACCTTGCATGAAGAAGGTCCAAAAGAAGTTGGAATTTTACCACCAGCTATGGTGGTAGCAGCTGTGCCTACACTGGGGCTGGACAAGATGGGAGTTGTTTTTTTCCCAGGGCCAGCTAAGCAAGGACTAGGAGTCCAACCAGCTTCCTCCAAGAAGAGCTGCACCCAGTGCTTCCCACCAAGAGGACTGGAACGTGGCCACTGCTTTCATGGATATTGGCATGGGGTCTTTCATGTCGGCGGCTGCTTTGCTGGTCCCAGTGGATTACGGTGCTGTCCAGGGATGAGATCTCCTGTCATTGCCTTGAGCTCTGCACCTGACTGAAGTGATTTTTCCTGGCATCTGCCTGTGTGTTGAGTCAAGCCCACCTGCAAATTTAAAGTAGAAAAATGTAGCTAATAATCAAACAAATCCTTTCAAAGTGACTGGAGGGCAGGAAGAAGGAATAATGGCAAAATGAATAACAGAAAAGGGAAGAAAGGTTTGGCTGAGACCTAAAAAGGACATGTGAGATGAGTATTTGCTGTGCCTGGTAGTTAAGCATCTGGCAACCTGCATGGGTTTATTTCCCTGAGTTAGGTACTGATGATCTCCACAGAGGGTAGGGCCTTAGTGCTCAGAAAAATTAAAGCAGTTAAAAGTAGCTTCTCAGCCCCTGAGAATAAAGTCCTAAAAGCCACCAGTTGGAGGAGAGAACTGCTCAACCTAAAGTAGTAAAGGGCCTAAAAGTAAAGTAGTAAACTTGTGAAGAGAACAAATTCTATCAGAGCAATTCTCACTCTTTTCTTCATCTACAAATATACTGGACACCCTTATATTGATATGAACCTGCCTGTGGAGAACACTAATTTGGCTTTAACCAAAGCTGTTCCCAAATTACAGGTGAAAAGAAATGCAGAAAGAAATGTTGATCTGCCTCCTGCATTTGTTGTTCTTTAAATGAGGCATGAGCCTGCTTTTAATGAGTAACTTGAGAGACAAAAGGAAGGCTCTTAGCTTAGGTGGGAAATTCCCAGGAATTCAGGAGCAAAATCCTGCCTTTCAGTGAGGTGAAACTATTTTCTGAATTTTTATCCCAAGATAGAGCAACTCATACATTAAAAATCTGTATTGCTTAGGGAATCAAATCACTTGCTACAGCTCCTGTAGTAATTTCCCAAAACAAAACATATTTGTCTTTTCTGTTAAAAAAAAATTAAGATACTCAACACACATGCCATGCTAAGGGAATTCTTGCTTGCAACAACAGTAAGAACATAACGAGATCCAAAATACTCCACGTGGTAATATACAGGAAAACAAAACCTCTGTTCCTCAGATATTTCAATCTTTTGGACAGATAAATAGCTAACACAAATCATTATGCTTTAGCTCACTGATTATCTTTGCAGAGACCTCCTAAACTCCACGCACCAGGAATCCATTTATGCATTGCACCAGCTTTTGCTGTTTCCTTTTCCCCCGTCTTTCAGAATGATCCTATTTATTTCTACAATATTAATTCCTACATGTCTTTTCTAAAAATCATTCTGTGGGAATATTCTGGGGCAGGATGTACCCACTACTTTGAACCAGAGATTGAACAGACAATGCCCCATTGCCATTGTCTTGGCAATATCTCACTATCATTACAGAAAAAAAATAGGTTTATTGCATGTTTAATAATCAGTGCTACTGTTAATAATACTATTAACATATTTTTATGTCAGCTATTGTTATTTATAGCATCTTAATAAAATCTTAACATGTGTAAATTTATAAAGTAAAAATGTATAGTGTTAGACAGCACTCCCTTTCAGCTTTATTTCTCTTGGTTGCTCTTTACCAACTGGAGGGACACAGCCAAAGGATATGGCATTGGCAAAAAAATATTTCTGAGGTGGGAAAATCCTTCCCCATTGGGAGAATTCTTTGCCACAGATGGCTGTAGTAGAAGACACCTGAACCCAAACAGCTAGGCCATTGAAGGAAGTCTGGTATTTCAAACTTTTTCAGTAGTGTTAGTTTCTGATCTGCAGGACATTTATGGGCTCAAATCTACACACACAAGTTGTTTTCATCGCAGGAGCACCATGGGAAGCATGTGCAGGAACATTTCAATAGTCACTTTTTATACTGCCTTGTAGCTGCTCTCATTTTCTGATGAGCCAGATAAGGGTAAGCACCTTCTCATCTTGCTTCTCATGAAAATGATATTCCAAGGCAGTAAGTCTCAACTTTTTAAACCTTTTTTTACTTTTTTTTACCTTTTTTATTTTTTTCTTTTTTTTTTTTTTATGATGTGAAAATCTGAAAACACTTTTTGGGGAAAAAGGGGATCAGGCTGAAAACTGTTAACAGTAACGCTGTTTTTCACAGGACTTTTTGCAGAGTCCCTCTCTCTTCTCCTTCCAGACTGTCTCAGACCATGGGTTGAAAAACAATGCTGTGAAGTTGGTTTCCAAATGACAACATAAAGCAATGAAACAGAATTCCCTCTGGCACTACTGTACTATATTAGAATATTTTAGAACTACAGGGAAAAAGGATGTTTCATCTAAGGAAAAGGTAAAGTTGTTTCATAGGAACATAACCTCATATTTTTTCAGAAAGTATATTTGAGTCTTTATATTTGAGTTACTCAATTAGGCAATTTAAAAGCCTGTAATGAATTAAAGATATGATTTCTTTGTGGTTGCATAATGGTTGGAAAATTGATTTCTTAGAGACAAGACAGCAAATGCTTAACCTGGGTTACTGTGCTGTGTTCTCTGACAATCCTCAAGTGAGACTGAGTTTTTGAAGCAATTTTACTTTTTGTTGTGCTGTTCTTTAGATGTGAGAATCAAAGTTGTGCAGTCCTAAAGTTACAGGTGTGAAGATCAACTCCTTGTATCCTTCCTTAGCCATATAAACATGCATCAGATTGAGATGGGTTGGTGACCAGTTTTTTATTTTGGTAATTTTGTTAACAGTGTTACAGGAAAAGTGTTGGAGTTTGAAAGTATGCTTTGGGGATTTAGACACTTTCTTCCTTCTGTGGCATTTTATGGGTAATCTGGTGGTATCTCGGAGCATAAAACAATTGCCTGTGGATTTGTAATGAGCTGGCTATATTATTTCCCTTTGCAAATAAAATTAAAGACATTAAGGACACAAACTGGGAAATTCCATGTTTGAAGGATGAGTATTTTTTTTCAGGGATGGCAAACAGACAAAGTAGATAAAAGCTGATATTAGCATTCCTACATTTAGTTCCTGTGACTATAGACATTATAGACATTAACCTGTTTAATATGAATACTGTCTCACAAAATGCTGGTAATAAGAGCTAAACTGTGCTGTATTTCATTTCATTCCTGCTGATAGCATTTATCAGCAAAATCTGGATTTAAAACCCCCCAAAATATGCAATTTAAGCCTCATCATAACTGGACTGCTGAGGAGGAAAGTGAGGGGATTATCTGGAGCCTGGAAGCACAAATATAAGAGTGTATTGTCAGCATGGGCTATAGGCCTTTTAGCAAATGGTAGTGTAAGCTTCAGCTGACAGGCCTTTTCACAACTGACAGATGAAAATATGAAACTTAAATTCTTCATGACAGATAGCTGTGCTGAATGAAGAGGCCAATGGGACAGTGCTGGGCTGGGGGTGAGAGTGACAAATACAGGCCCAGTGTCTACAGCGCAGGATGGCTCTTTGTAACTCACACACAATTCATTCCTCAAGTCTCTCCCATTTTGCCAAGCAAACTGTTATAGCAGACTGGGTTCTTTTCCCTCTCTTTTTCTTTCAGATCAACGTCTTTTTTTAGTAGATGAATGCCAAGTCTTAAAAGATGGGGGTGGAAGATTAAATTTAATGTGCAGGCATGAAAGATGTTTCCTGGATGCTTCTCCATTGGACTTTTCCACCCAATCTAACACACTGCTATTGTAGGAAGCTTATTCAGTGTGCTTAATCCTCAGTGTTGCAGAGCTTTGACAATTTTTTTTAAAAACTGTATTTTGAAATCACTGCTCCTTTCTGTCAGCACCCCACCTCTCCAGCCCTGCCTGCTCATATGGTTGTATTCCCAACTAGGACGTTCCTCGGTGCAGGATGGGATTCCTGGCATGAGATGGAGGTCCTGGGAATAGAGCCCAGCCCAGGCCCTGCCTCCAGATGTGGTTTTGTAGCAGGAAAAGCACAGGCAAAGGTTCTGTGCAGTCAGAGGGGCCCTGTACACCTTTGAGTGCGGAGCCAGCCCCAGTCTTGCTGCCGAGCTCTCTCATGGCTCCACCACTGGTGCCTGCAGCACCTGCCTGCAGGGAGGTCACTCTCCCATGGCCCCAAGAGACTCCTGAGGTACAGCTACCCCCTGTGGACAAGCAGCTCCTGCAGATGTTGCTACCTCGTCTGCCAACACCAGTTTCCAAGCTAGTCTCCTTCATGCCATGCGCTGTCCAAGACGTGGCTTGTATGGTTGCCAGGCGGTTTCCTGGCAGGAAAGCTCCTTGGCTTGGCGTTCTGCAGGGCATCACATCAGATGATGGCAAAGGTCTCCTCTGGCCCTCGACTCTATGAAAAAGAAGAAAACACCCAGGCAGGTTTTGTTGGTTTGTTTGTTTCTCCTTTGCAGAGGGAAGTGCCCAGCTATGGAGTCGTTATGGTCTCCCCTGTGTTTTCAACCTTGTAAGTGGGCTATAAAAAGGGGAGATGGGAGCCAAAAATAACAACACACAGTATGGCCTCTGGCCAATCCCAGAGTCATTACCTCCACAGAGTTCCCTCTGAAGTCAATGGACTGTAGGATCCAGTCCTTAGTATTTGTCTTCTTTTATACAATTTGTAATTATCAATACAAAAAAATAGAAAACCCTAAGGTAATATGTTAATTCTTACCAGATGTACTGTATGTATCCTTATATGCTAGAAGCCTGGCAGGACTGCAATGTCACAACAGACATTTACTGAAGTACCTGGGGAAATGTAACAAAAAGTGTTAGTAGAAAATGGTCTTTCAGCTAAATTACCTAATATATTTGCTAATGGTATCTGATTTAAAAGCCATAAAAATACTAAGTTAAAAGCACATTAGAAGATGTGGTATATTTATAAGTGTTTGTCACCTTGGCAACAAAAGAGAAATTCCAAATCTAACACTAGCTTTCATGGGCCAAGACCTTTGAAAATTGATAAATACCTACTCTTTATAGCAATGATCTTCCCTCAGTGAAGAAATACCCCACTGTAAAAGGAAGTTCTTCATTGCATAACAAGATTTTTGATAGCTTTCAGCTACGGTTTTGCTCTGTCTGCCCACTGTAGTATAATTTAAAAAGTCTTGACAATGAAAACAATACATTTGTAAATATGGTAAAGCACTGATTTTTTTTTTTTTTGTACCCTTTTTATAACTTTGAGCCCTAATTTCCTTTATATAAGCCAGGTTTCTTAGAATCTTTCTGAGTTCTGACGTGGCCTTGGTCAGTTTGCAGATCTATAGCTCTGATGTGATGGGGGCTCTTTTTTCCTGCCTATGAATAGCTGTGCCACAAGCACTAAACTATGCATGCCTTGATAAATGAAGTACCAGTTTCAGCTCTGTCTTCCTACATAATATATGGTCCCATAAAACTGCACTTTAAGACTAAAAGGAAAGCTATTTGCTCGCTTGTAATGCAAATGCTTCCAGTATATTACCTCTGCATACAACTGAGTATAGATCCTTATTATGTTAATTCTCAAAGCACCACTGGTTTGCCCACTGATCGTGGATGAGGATCATAGGGACAGATCTACACAAAGAATTAACAGTAGCCAAAAAAAATATTCACACTGTCCTGTGGACCCCTCCAACACTGCAAAGCTCTGTTCTGTGTGATGACAAGTTTCCCTGAGGAACAGGGAGTCAAATTAACCATGAAAAAGAATGTCCCTAAAACTAAGCATTACCCAGCATAATTGCCCTTTACCTGTATCCTCACATCTGACGGAACTGATTAAACAAATTGATCACAAAAACAAAAGCAAAATCTGTTGTATGTGGGTAATCTCTCAGCAGAGGTGAAACCCTATGGATTCAAAGCTCCAAAATGCCTTTAAGGATTAGAGAAGCCTTTAGAGAGCTTTAGGTAGCACTAGATTAGATGCTGCTGAGCATCTCATATCCCTCTTTTTCTTCCTATTTCATAGATGCTTTCATTTTTCTTCTATTGTTGACAATTGGCTAAATTGAATTGACAGCTGAATTGTCCATGATCTCAGGAGACACTGAGCCAAGCTGCGCAGAAACCCTATATTTATTCTTTATTTGAATCAAGTATCTATGGGAGAAAGGAAATTATCAATATGAATTAAAAATCTGGAGAAGTTTCTTTGAAAGGAACTTTTCATTTCAGAGTTGTTTAGGACATATCAGTATTAGTGTATAATTCTTCTGTCCTGAGTCTAAAGTTTGGGGTTTTTTTAAATAGGAAATTTAAAACCACATATTTCTAGTCTGATTTAGATTTCCCTGTGCAAGGGGTCATGCCTAACTAATTTTCATCATAAGCACACCTTGCTTTTGTTAAAATTAATGAGGACTGAGAGTGTTAATCAGATTGGACCTCCAACCTTGCCAGTGTTTCAGTGGACTGAAGACCAAACTCACAGCTCTATCCATCTCTATCCATCCATCCACTTGTGCCCCAACACCTCCTGAGCGAACATCTCCAGTGAACCATAGAACTGACCCTTGTATTAGGGAAATTGCTTTTTAGCAAAATACGTGCAATTTATATGGAGCTGATAAAGCTTCTATTAAGGCACTGGTTAATAGATGTGGTTGGAGCTATTTTTCAAGTATTGATAATAGGGTGAGAAAAGGGTTTCAATTAATGGAGGTTGCAAGAATCATATGGATAGACATGTGCTCTTACACTCAAGTGCACAATTTTCACTGATTGATAAACCTAACACACCACTTGAGACTATATTCTAGTTACATCACTTCACCATTAAATTCTTCATTTACCCCCAAATGAATAGATTGTCATTAAGTAAACTCTATTGAAAAACGGTACATTTCAGTGAAACTTCAATGTAAATTTGTAACATAAAAGAAGATTACAATTTATCCTTTGAAAGTCATTATTTAAAATGTACAATTCAAGTTTTTTATGCAATAAATGTTTCAGATGTGCTTGTTCACTAAGTTTATAGAAATCTGCAAAAGACTAGCTACCCCATGTATATATGTATATAATATATATATATAACATATAACAATAGAACACCTTTTAATAAATTAATAATATAAAATTAATATTAAAAGGTGATTAAATTTTATTATAAGGGTTATCATCCATATTATTTTAGCAAATCTGTATTCATAGTTTTTACTTGCCTCAAATAGATTGGGGTTTTGTTTTGTTTAAAATATATAAGCTGGTCCTATAATTCTATCTGTAGAACCAGCATTTTTTATGCTAAAAAAAAATTACGATATTACAGGGACGTTCCTGAAAGTTGCTGAAAATGCAAAGTAGATGGAATTGCCTTAAGAAGAGATATAAAAACAGACTGTTAAAGGATTGTCAAGACTGTGGCCCAAATTTTGAGTAACATAGAGATGTCCTGTGAAAACCAAATGTCTAAAATCCACATTGCAATACCTCAAAGAATTAGGACTTCAGTACACAAAGTTTGGCTGCCTGCAGATCTAAAGACCAATTGCTACTAGATTGTACTTTTAAGAGGAGATGGTTTTCCATTACACCAAAAAGGCAGCTGTCAGGAGTCCTTGGTGAATATTTGGAGCCCCTTAGGGTCATTAGCAGTATGAAAAGATAGGATGCTTCTTGTCTTGTATAACTTAGGAATTCTTAATCTCTGACAGCATAGGGGAGATCTGTCAACTTCTTTTACGTTCAGCATTAAAAATTATATACATTTTTCCAATTCTCTTTTTAGGTTACAGTTTAAACTCCTACAACTGAAGAGCCAAGCATTTGGATGCATTCGGTTACACTGTGCCAATAAACCATGCATGTGATAACTGGTTGGGATATATAATTCTAAATTTAGTCACATTTTTGGGAACTGAGGAGCCATTGCTTCAGTTGCCTCTCAGATCTACATGTGATTGCTTAAATTTATTTTTCCTCGTGGCTTACATACAGCCTGCATAAACACTGAACATACAATTTCAAACCTTATTGTTGTGCTTTGGTTATACTTCAGACTGCAGCCACCTCAAACCACTTCTGAGGGAAAACATATTGGTAAAAATGGACTTTTATCTCCAGATGAAAAGGCAATGAAATACAAAGAACAAAAGTCTACTTTTTTGAAGCACTGACTTTTTATTTGGCCCATGAATCATCTGCCATTAATGTGCAAGAACCTTTGTGAAGATGGTGCCATAGTCAGGCAGAATGATGCAATGGAGAGGAACTAAAAGTCACAGTATTTCTGAGACGTTGTTTTTTAAACAATTGTTGTCTTAACTTTAAATATATTATCAGTTTCCTCAAAGATTGTTCTGCTGACCAGAGTTACGTATCTTACTGGTAAGCAAAAACAATTGACTTAAAACATAAATATCTGTTCTGAATGGTTTTAATAAAATATGGGTTACTACAAAGGAATAAAAAATAATATCTAGATTTTCAAGAACATGAAAATAAGATTATAAAACAATCTTCTAGACCTCAAATATCTGACCTGCAGAAAAGCTTAGCATTGCTATCTCTGGGTGTTTCGGATCTTTCAAAATCAGGCCCAGAGCCTGAATAAGAATGTCACCACAAGACATTTTCATGCTATTTGCAGATTTTCTTTACAATACCTCCAGCTTTTGATTGTGCTAAAGGCTTAAAAGCAAATCAGAGAAAAGACTCCCCTATTGTGTATTACAAAAGATACAAGCCAGAAACAGTAAAACTGAGAATACTGTTTCCTATTGCACTCCTTCACATGACAATCAGTTTAGATCTTTTACTTTCTTTCTCAGCCAACCTCAAAAACCATGTATTCAAATCTAACTTTTTTGCTGTAATATACTGCTTTAGGTGATCATGTCAATTTTTAATTTACTTTGTATGCTAGAATATTAATGACCACCACTCTACTATCATATTAGCCTGCTTAATTGCATAGTTTATCTGTACAATAAGCACTGTACAACTAAATATTTTAAGTTATGTGTGTGTATACTATGTTGACAAAGGATTTTATATATATTCTCAATAAAATCATTGGTTTTGTAGATTCATTTGACATATGCTCACCATTTACTCTAATACTGTTTTTGTAAGAATTCCAGGTGTCACTGGTGTTACTGTATTTGCAATGGGGCTAAGAATTATAGTTACGGAAGATTTATGTGCTTTAGAAAGCAGAGTAGGACAATGAGATTTTGTTTTCTAGGATTTTCTTTAAAATATAATTAAGAATAAATTCCTATCTGACAGAAACAAAAAGGACTATCAGTTTTTCACAGTTGTTTATACAGTGGCCCAGAGCTGGCTGGGCCAACTGCTGCACTCATGAGAGCTGGTTGGATGAGCTGAATTAAGATCAGGACTTGCCCAAATTGCTCCTTGTGGCTTTGATTTGACATACTGCATCAACTTCACTTGGTAATCTAAGATAAAAAGAAGACTAAGATAAAAAAGGTCTCAAGAGTGTCTTTGTTTAAAAAGAATTTAATTGATGCCTCTGCACATGGCACAGTGTTTCTTCATTAATTTCTGTGGAAAACCACGAGATGGTTCATCAAAACCTCTATGCTTGCTGAAGAAGACATGACAAGTCAACGGGAGCTCTAAGGAAGAAGGTATCCTCTGTTTTGCAGGATGGATGAGGAGGAGCTTTGGGGCTCTATGGCTTTCTCCATGCCATGGGCACCATGTCTGCTTTTCCAGCTGGGGAGGCCTTGCTGCCCCCCTGCCTGAGCAGCAGCTGGCAGCACGGGGGCTGGGGGGCCCAGTGTGGTGGTCCTGCTCGTGCATCGCACTGGCCCTGCACTGCTGGCCCCTGTGCTGCATGTCTGGGAGCTACATCCAGGGCTGCAGGATTAAAACAGGCCTTAGACACCGGACTTTCATTGACTGCATAAGTCTGTGTGATAAAATACACCCATCTTGTTTTCCTGACACGTTTGCAATGAAGATGAGTCCACAAGCATAGGAAGTAAACCGACTACACACCACTTCTTCACAGGCTATGGATGAGCCATACTGGGGCACAGGAGCAGTAAGAAGTGAGGAGAGCAGAGGGCAAGAAGTGATTTGCAGAGACAGAAACCAAAGTACCTGGACCCCAATTGCCTGTCACCTCACTGAAGGGACTGGGAGGGAAGGAAAGTGGGAAAACAAAGGGAGCTGGGGTGAGAAAGGAGGGAGGAGAGGTGTTTGACTGAAGGAGGACTGAAAAAAGATAAGGAAAGGTAAGGGAAATAATTCCCTGAGTTTGTTCAATTGTATGTTTCTTTTTTCCCCTCATTACACAAATCAGTAATTAAAAGGCTGTATTAATTTGCAATAAATTAAATTAAGTGAAATTCCCTGCATTGAGGCTGTGCTGCCTGTGACACTGCAGAACAGCTGAATGACAGCCAGGGCTGGTGACAAGCAGGCCCCAAGGGGCTGGAAGGGCAGCGAGTACACTCTTGCCTGCCAGCACAGCAAAGCCAACACCAGCAGCACTCTGAGTGACACACACTGCTAGTGCCAGCTCCCACCAGATACACTCAAGAAGCTCCTGAGGGAATTGCTGAGCTGTTAAGTGAGCTAAACAGATACATTTAGGGCTAAAAATGCCCTGGAGGAATTTTGCCAGAGAAATGTGGCCAACAAAGATGACTGCTCTTACTTGAACTTGCAAGAGATTATTTCCATCTCCTGACTTTCCATACATAATTATGGGCAAGTCTTCCTAATATAGTCAGAGATGAGATAGGTCCCTTCAAATTACATTTCAGGGCTGATATTTAAACCCAGGTGCTCTGAACCTCCACCTTGAACAGCCCATTTATGTCTTTTCCGAACTGAAAGTACAGAGGGGCTGTCTGAGGGAGTCCCCTAAGGTGAGGTTGGCTTCAAGTTCAGTGGCCTGAATCTTGCTCTTGAAATAGTCTAGGTATTAGTAAGTCCCACAGCTCACCAGAATTGCTGATGAATAACTCTGCTTGCCTATCTGAACATCAGAAATAATGCTTAATAATTTTTCCCAGTCTACATTTGATTTTATTTGGGTTGAACTTCATCCTGGCCTCACCTTAGACATAGCAAGGTAGAAGCATATTTGAGTTGGAAAAAGAGGGCTACTCTGTTCACCTGATTCCTAAAAGTCATACTAACCTATCCAGTGACTATCCCCTGTTGAGGCTACCACAATGTACTATTCTCAGGGCAGCTGTGGCAGAATAAATGAAGTCAGTTGTGCAGTAACATGAAAAAGACACTTGAGCACAAAACACATTTATTTAATAACACACAGTTATTTCAACGAATGGTAGGAATTCAGTCACTTAAGCATAGGCAACTGATGTTATTTTGGAAACCCTGAAGTATTTTAACCCATCTCCAGTTGCAGTTGGGAAGAGCCAGGGTCTCCCAGGTTACATCAGGCCCTGTGTTTTAGGGCATCTAAACTGAACTTAAAAACATTTGTTTAGCGAACTGAATTCTATCCTGACAATGCATGGAGATTCTAGCCATGGTGAGAGGTACCTAGTGATTAATTACATTGTGGTTACCCCTTTTATGTTCAAAACATCCTTACAATTTTACAAGGTTCCACAATAAACATTCTGCTGATACATCTACATGGAACATTCAGTTATCCCAGGGCCACTTGGCTTTGTGAAACCTGGTTCTGGATGTATCTGTACTCTTCCAGGGTGTAGAGCTAAGGGGCCAGAAAACAAGTGGTCAGAAAAAGAAAGGGGAACAGTAGTTAGGAAGCTTCCTGCACCCTATACAGAGGAAGAGTCAAAGGAAAATAATGGTGAAAATTTGGAATGATGGACTGAGAGGAGAAGAAAGAGGATACCAGAAATGGTAAACAAAGGCAGGAAATAGCCTGCTGGTGGTGTTAGTTCTTGATTAGGAGCCCGTTAAGTTTTGGCTAGAGGGCTAAACCCGAGGAGACATTTTGTCAGCCCCAATGTGGAGAGAAAACAGAAAGACAATAGAACAATTAGACAGAGGAAGAGAGCAGAAGTGAACAAACATATTGCCCCTATTACAATGACACACAGCTAGAGCTTTGCAGCAATACTGCCCAGCTGCCTTTAGACCGAGTGAAAATGAGAAAATAAATCAAACCCTCTTTTGACTGTCAAGGGCAAAGAGAGAACTGTTTCTATTTCAGCCACTGGTAACCCGATAGCTTGCCACAGCATGTTTCACATAAGGAAGTCTGTAAAGCAACATCTAAGTGTTCCTTGTGATTAATACTCCTTATGATCTGCAGCCACCTAATCGCATCCTGACCCCAGTGAGGGTCAGCTCTGAGAACGGACAGGCTGTGGGAGCAGGGTGGGCTACCAGGAGGTGCTGGTGAATGATGGAGAATATGGAGAGAAAAAGAGGACCTCTGCAGACATGAATAAATAAAATAGTGGCAAACCCAAAGCACTGACCTCAGGAATAATGCCATAGGTCCCAGAGCTGTGCATATCTATTGAAAGAAAGAGGGCAATCCATTCCTCACTTCCAGATGCACTGAATGTAGGATATGCTTTTTTTCCTTCAATTTAACCCAAAAAAACAACCTGCAGCATGAAACACAGCACTATCCAGAGGAACCGAACACTAGCTCTGAAGGGATTCCTGGGATGCATTAATCAGTGCTTGGACTGCCCAACAGGAGAGATATTCTGCACTGCACAGTAATTCATGCATTCTGAATGGTAACAATGCTAATAAACTTTCCTGTGGGTTTTTTTCCGCAGGAATTAGGTGCATTCCTGGATATCTAACAGCCTGGACCATAACACAGTCCCTCTCCTAGCCAGAGAAGCTTTGCAGGCACCACTGATCTGAGACAGACATGTCTGGGCTGGTGGGCCATTAGATGTAGGTCTCTGCCCAGATTTCACGTGATATTGATCCACGTCTGGATCAAACACACACAATGCCAATTTCCTTTGCAGCACAGGGTTTTTCTGAATAGGCACTGATTTGGAACCATGCAGACCTCCAAAACAACAGTTTACCCAGTATATCTAAAATGCTTAGTACGGCTTTGAAATTTTTTTTCAACAGGACACCTTTGACTGCTTATAAGCAAATTAATTCCAATCTGTTCTATTGTCTCTTCCTAATCTTATCCATAGAATATGCTTTCAGACATTAAAGCATCCAAATCAAAGAAAATGGGCCCAGGCATTGAAGTGACTAATAGTCCACCCAACAAAAAATCTGGAAATCTTTATGAGTGTACTACACACACTTTTTGTTTCACCTTGAAGGGGAAAAAAAGGCTTTAATTCTCAAAAAAGTGTTTATTTCCATTTTTCATTTATGCAAATTACATTCTGAATAAATAAATTTACATAATACATGTCCCTGCTAGACAACTTGGAGCAACATTTGCCAAGAGAAAGACAGGCTTTTCTGATACTAATGCATAAAACATGCTGAATAAAAAAATTAAAACAAATCATATTGTGTAAATAGCTGATGTGCAACTCTGAAAAGAATAGAGGTACTGATGAATTACTCAGGATTGTCTTGTTCAATTATTTCTTACATGCTACCAGTTAAGGGTATATTTAAGTAAAGGTTTTAATAGAGATAGTCATATCCCAAACCACTGAAATCCATAATAATTTTCCCCCTTTAATTTCCATGCAACAGGCATGTAGATTTCTCTGCTGAAGCACCCAATACTGTCAGGCTTTTGGTCTTGGAAAACCAACCTATTTAGCATACAGTTATACGCTGTGCAGAGGCTGCAGCTCCAAGAAGGCAGATCTCTTATATTGTTTTGGAAATGTAGGGAGTGCCTTCCCTACTTTCATCAAAACCTAATCCTTGATCTGTGTGTCCTGTGTCCATGTGAAATACAGGCTTGATGACTGTAAAGGTTGCTTCCAGTCTTGGAACTGCCACAGGGGAAGGATCAGACAAAAATCACTGACAGTATGCTCCTTAGAGGTATCCATGGCCTTTCCCCACTGACTGCATAGGGTAGATACTGAAACACAACTCTTATTCTTTATGGTCCATCCAGAAGCCGTCAAACTCTGATCATACTTGGAGCTTGGACACCCTCCTGCACATTTTCCACATTGGAAAATCTGTTCTGGACAGCTGAATCCTTATGGTATTTTCCCTAAAGAATGAAAACTATTCATGGACCTGGGTCCCACAGAAGGCTTGAGTACTATAAACGGCATCACCACATTTTTACATGCTGTGATGCTTTGTAGAATTTGAAGATACCTTTTCTAGATGCAGAAATGTGAGTTTCTCACATGCTTCCTTGGAGCCAAGTGAAGTGTGGGATATACAAAGCCTACAGACTGGAAGCTACATAAGAAGGCCAGGAAGAAACCTTAAGAAAATATAATTTAATCCCATGCCTCTGTTAAGAAATCCCAGCCATAAGATTGGCACTAAAAACAGTGTTTTCTAACAGCTACTTGCAGGAGAATAAGTTCTATTTGCTTAATGCGTAGTCTGGTTGTTAGGAACATACATTTGGGATATGGTATGTCATACCCATCCACCACCTGCCAGGAGATTCCCCTTGGAAGGCTGTTTGCTGTTGCAGACTGAGTCGTTTACTTGTCAAATCTGCTCCACCATGAGTGAAAATACCTGAGTGTACTTTGGAGGAGTTTGATCCCCAAACAACCAGCAAACAGCCTGTTGGTTGTGACACTCAGCATTCATACCAGGTCAAATCCAGCTTGGACACAGTGGAAATCTGAAGGTATGCCTTGTTCCTGAAAGGTCTAGCAGGCTGGTTTGGAGAATGTTTCACAGTTCAGGTCCTTCAGGCAATAGAGGATGGGTATACCTTGATGAGAGAAACACAACATGGCAGATACCTGTGCCCTTGGAGACCCTACTAGCAGAGAGTTAAAGGGTTTGGGTAATTACAGTGAGGTCTGCATTCATGCATTCATCCCCTAAAAATGCTGGACAAGCTAGTGAAGTTCCAGGCTTACGAAACCTGGGGTATTTGATTTAAACCAATGTAGAGTTCTTATTTTTAAAATCATTATTTTAAAGCAATCTTACAAGTAAAATAGGTAAAGTAAGACCCAGGCTCTTTATTTAATGACAGAACTTCACAAACCACAAATTTAAAAGAACCATCAAAAAGTTTGAGATTTATAATAAAATGAGGAGAATTTGACACTACAGAATTTTGTGTCAACACAAGATTAAGTTTGGCTAACTGGTGATAGAGGAATACTCCAGCTCCACAGGTGGGAAATGCATAGGAGGCCTCAAATCTGAGACTTATTCTGGTCAGACTCTACATCAGTAAGACACTGCTTCAGGAGTCCTTGATTTTCCTTGTTTCACTGTGAAGTGGCTGGCCATATTATTTCGGGAAGTACAGATTCTTCTTTTCATGGGTACTCCAGAGCTTCCTAACTAGCATCTTGGCAGAGAAGGAAGATAAAGAAGGGGTGGAAGGATTCTTGCATCTTTTCTCTACAGCAGATATGTAGGGAAACTGTGAAACAAGTTCAGGCTGCTTCCTGCTTCAGGAATACTTGAAGCCACTTGTCCATAGGAGTTTCCAATTTACATTCTTTCTTGGATAATCTAGGTGCCATTGAGTATTTTGTTAATCCCCAGTGTAATCCAGACTTTATAGTTCAGTCCAGACTTTATAGTTCAGTTTTAGGCAAAAACTACAGGGTTTGAATATGAGCCTTAATAGCTGAATGATCATGGATGACTGCAAGCTTTTGGTATGACAGACCCCTAAGTGGATACTTTATGACTTTATCCTGTACTCTCTTAGACCAATATATCTATTATTCCAAAATGCATGGCCTGCTTAAAATCACAGCTAAATTATAACTGGATTTCACATACCAATTTATTAAACAAGAGTTTTAATAATTTCACAGTCATCACTGTCAGCCAGTCCTTCTGTCACAAAAAACCTAAAATGTGTCTGCTTGATCATACCTTTCACCTGGCAGAAGGGCTCATTTCCCACCTTGCCTTACCTGTGGCTGCATGCCAGAACATGCTTATGCTGCATTGGAACTCAGTGATGTATGAATTCCCACATCAGTATTTTGTTGTGTCCATGACTTTAAATCTAGGACGCAGTATAACCCAGCTGTACAAATCATTGCCTTCTGTGAATCAGCTTCTCACAGAGTAAGGGAAAAAAATCCCAGCTCCTCCACCAAACTGGCAGTATTGTTACAAGGTGATTGCTGGGACAGAAGCCACCGGTGCTGCCATGCACACAAACTTGTTCAGGCTAGTAAGTGCTGAACTTTGCCTTTGTTGAAATCATCAACAGAATCTAGATTTAAGTGAAATGAATACAGTTTGGAATAATAAAAACCAGTAGCATTTCTACTTTTCATGTAACAGTCTAAACTCTTAGTGAATAGTTTAGTCAAACTACGTCTTTCGAGCTGCTTGCTTGTTTCTCTGATGTGAAGGACAAGGAATTTAGAAGACAGCAAATTAGTTATAAGCTCTCATGGAATCACAGAATCAATTCGGTTGGATAAAACCTCTGGGATTATGTAGCCCAACCTGTGGCGGAACACCACCTTGTCAACTAGACCATGGCACTGAGTGCTACAGCCAGGCTTTCTTTAAACACCTTCATAGCTGCTTGAATATTTAAAGGTAACTCATTCCAACGTCTAATCATTCTTTTTGTGAATGAATTCCTCCTAATGCCTGAACCTCCCCTGGCGTTTTGAAACATTTAAAAGCCAGAAGGGGGAAAAAAAACCCTCTAACACCATGACTTGGAGATTAGGGACCGAAGGCTGGTACTCGATGGGTTTTGCCTGCATACCACAGCGATAACGATAGGGAACAGCCGCGCTCGGTAGCGGTCTGTGCAGATCGGTCAGGCGGTGCAGGAACGATCCCGCTGCTCAAACAGCAGCACAGGCAGAGCCGGCACGTCCCGCGGCCACCGGAACCCCGGCCCGCTCGGTGAGGGCCCGGCGGCGGCGGGCGGGGCCGGCAGCAGCCGGGACGGCAGGGCGCAGGCGCGGGCCGGAGCCGGGCCCGGCAGCGGCGCAGGCGCGGCGGTGGCCGCGGGATCCCAGCAGGCGCGAGGGCGGTGGGACGCGGTGCGGGCCCAGCATGTCGGAGAAGAAGCAGCCGGTGGACCTGGGACTCCTGGAGGAGGACGACGAGTTTGAGGAGTTCCCGGCTGAAGGTGCCGGGCGGGGGCGGCACGGGACGGGACGTCAGGGCACGCCAGGCCGCGGCCTGCAGGCGGGACCGCCGCGGCCTGGGCCGGCCGGGGCGGGCGGGACGCGGCGGGCGGGAGCGGCGGCGGGACTGGGGCGCCCTGTGCGCTGGCCCTGCCCGCGGGGCCCCGCGACTCCCCGCGACACCGCTGTGCTGCTCCGCAGGGCCCGGCTGAGACCCGCGGAAGCTTCCCCGGTGCCTCGCGGGTCCCTGCCCAGCCCCCGCCCGGGCAGGGGCGGCAGCGCCGTCAGAGCCGCGATCGAGCGCGGTCGTGGTGCCCGTGGCCGGCTCTGTGCCGGTGTCACGGCGCTGGGCACATCGTGCTGGAAGTGCTGTGTCATTGTGCGAGAGGGCTGGGAACAAGTGCGGGAGAAATGTACTGCTTTTTGGCACGGGAGATGAGAATCGGAAGGAAGAGGAGGGATGATGGCTGGAAACTGAGCGTAAGGTGGAAAAATGTGTGAAAATGAAATACTGCGCTCTGTAGTTACTCCAGGTCTCTTTACCTATTGAAGCACTGATACGTGTCTGCTGGTTTGCTTTTCGTAGGTACAGATATACTTAATAAGGAAGTTAACTTCAGTAAAACAGCTGTGTCCCTTAACAGAGATAGTCTTGGAAACATCCCTATTAGGGCATATTTGCTTTTTATGTCCTTAATTCTGGGATTGTCTCAAGTTGTGAATCATGAGAAATCATATATATCATGACGAATGTAATGTCAGGACTTTTTTTCTCTAACGTCTTTATTACAGGTGGTTTTTCTGTGGCCTTACAAGCCTTAGGTGTTCTGAACTCTTTGGTACTGCTAATATTAATATTTTTGCATGTATTTATAGAGAAAGTTCATGACACAGGATATTAGCTAAAGTAAACTTATAAGATCGTACTTTCTTTTTCATAAGTGTTTCCTAAACAGGAAAAAAGAGTTTATCTTATTTAATGTCAATTAAGTATTCACAGTAGGGGAAGTCTCTGAAGCTTCTAGACCTTGGATTGGGCAGAGCTCTGACTTGCTGTTCCAGAAGGTGAAATTAATTTTGCTTGACTCTAGCAGTAATGCTAAAGCAAAGTACTGTGCAGGCTTTCTGGGTGGACCAGAGAGACCTACTAAAAACTGACCATCATTAGGCTTCTAAATGTTCTTTCTTATAGAAAATAAGAACCTCTAAAGGGGTCCATATGAATCCTCAAGTGAGGTCATAGTTTTGCGATGTTGAGTGTTCAGGCCACTTCATCTGTTATCTCGAGTATTTAGGAAAGAACTGTGATAGCTGAGCTCAAACCCACTCCATTGTTGTTCTTTCAAATTAAAACACCACTTTCTGGCAATAGAAGGACTTTGTGTTCTATTACCCAGTTTTTATCCAAAGGAAATTAGATCATGGAAATCTATGTTGAGGGGTGAAAACATGGACTTTTGGGGTTTATTCCAACCTAAAAATTTACTTAATTTATGAAATCAAGTTATGTATCAAAACCAGATGTGCCAGATTTTTATAGGATAATTTAGACTGTAACATAAGTATACTACAGTAGATGAAAATAGGTGTAAATGAGTCACTTAAGAATCTTTTGTACAGTGCATTTCAGAATATAAAAATATAATGTGTAAAGTGATAGAGCAGGGGTTAAAAAAATCCCTAAAATCCTAAGAATTGTTTTTTGTTTCTGAAGTGCAAAATTAAACAATCAGGGTTCAGCATATAAAAATATATTTTTAAGGAGCTCAGCCATGACAAGGTTGTGGTTTTGTTGTATATTAATAATACTTAATGGCAGTGGACTCTCAAGTGATCTTAATACTTTCAATCCCAGATAATGCTCTACCTTTTTCACTTTTGTTTAGTCACAGGCATATAATGTAGCACAGAATAATAACTATTATACAATTGGAGGGTAATAGTTTCAATATCCAGATGCTGCAGAATCTTGTCCTACAGAGATGAGAATGTAATTTAGGCTTTACTTTCACCCTCCTCCCCACCCCAGCAAGGAAGATTACATGGGCCTTTCTGACTCCTCTTTACTCAGTGTGATTTAGAGCAACATTTTGCAGTCTGCCCTGCTGATCTTCTATGACTGAAGCTGCTGTTTGTTGTGCTGGATATGAGTTACTGGGAGATTTTTTTTCAAGTTTGTAGTTCGGTCTGAGCTACTTGTGTGCTTGTAGATAAAGACTTTCGTATTCATTTTAAGTTGTTTGAGCTTTGTTTTTTTCTTTCTTTGAAATCCAGATAATCAATAAAATTTGATAAAAAAATCAATGGAATATAAATTGACAAAATTTTGTTTTGATGAAAAATCAATGGCCTATAAACTGGCAAGGGCAAAGCTTATTGCACGTAGTTCTAAAGGATAAGCTCTTCCCTTTGAGCAACTAGCAATACAACTAAATCCAAATAATGCATTTTATTTACAGTGTTTTTTCTTCACCTTTTCTTCCCAGTTCTTTTCTTTTGCTCTCACAGCACAATTTCTATGCTACTTCGTCTTTTCCCATGATATAATTTGAGTAGGGAAATTTAATTGTAATGCCTTCCACACGTGTGTCTTTAATCAGTGACAAATGCATTTTCCTGTCCTGGTGAATCTCAAATATTAATTTTGTTGCCTGTCAGTGTTAGAAAAAGGAGGAGAAAATGCAAAGACCAGGCTTCATTCTTAGTAAGTTAGCTGTTCACAATGAATTAGTTTTTAATGTTTTACCCCACTAAATTTCTCACCTGCTTTCCCCATAACTCCATTAGTGTTTTATGTTACTTTAGGCCTTAGTCTGCAAAGCTTTCTGTGCATTTAGCAAGCAGATGGCTTGCTAAAATGGAAGAGGAAGAACAGTGTTATATCTTTAAATACACTAATAGACTTTGAGAAATAAAAAGTTCCAAGTGTCAAAATTAGGGGGCTTTTTTTTTTTTAACATTTAAAAAATTGTCAGTAGGAATAAACTAAGAAACTGAAAAAAAAATCAAGTAAGCCAACTTCTGTTTTCATAGTGATTCTGAGCCTTTCATTTTCATTATTTTTCTAAACTATTTTGTTTTATTTTATTTTTTTAATAATGAATCATGAAGTGTGTGATCAGTAATTTGTCAAGGGTGATGTGCCAGATTACTTTATTATAGGAAAAATATAAATAAGGTTAGTAAATGTGTTATGTAGACATAAAGTGTTTCCCTACAAAGGCAAGACAGCTTCTGCTGTCTTGGGAACCCAGAAATAGCTGATTAGAGGTATCAAGTGATGTTTGCAGATGCTTGTCTCAATTTGCCTTTGCTTCTGCATCACAGATATTTTTTGTCATTTGTCCATTGACTGTCTGCATGTGGTTTGAGGGAACAGAGAACATGTCTGTTTTGGCAAAAGCATCTGATACATATTTACTTTTTTAATCTGAAAAAGGTGTTTAAATACAAATCTGGAAGGATGATGCTACGGATTATCCATAAGTATGCAAAATATCTCTTAGGAAGTTTTAATCTCACAAGCCATGATGTGTGTGTAATGATGTTTTTCAACAAGTTTCATTTTTGTTGTAATTACGGAAGCTCTGAGATGTGTTTTAGATCTTTTTGTCTCATAAACACTTGAATGTGATCCAGACTTTTCTGGTAAATTTACCAGAAGTCTGTCTTTCCCTGTGGCTGAGCTAATTGGTCAGCAAGATGTGGTACCAAAGCAGCACAGCATACAGCACAGCATTTAGATCTGGTTTTCTGTCTTTAGATTGGACTGGTTTAGATGAAGATGAAGATGCACATGTCTGGGAAGACAATTGGGATGATGACAATGTAGAAGATGATTTCTCCAATCAGTTAAGGTAATTTTATTTAAACTTACTGTTCTAGAAGACAGGTAAAATACTTAAAATGGAGTTGATTAGTAAATGGCTTAAAGTTTGAAATCTGCTTACTTTAAAAAAATAAACATCTGAAACAGAAGTAAATGAAAGCTTTACTTTTTGCTTTTCTCTTTAAAGCCTTTTAGACCTAGGGATTACAAGACTCTGAAGTACTGATCAGCATTTTATCTTTTAATAATTATGCTGAAATATGCCTTAGGACATTGTGGTGACAGAATTTTGCTCTGTTACACAAACAACGCAAAGATCAAAGAAAGCTGAGATACAGTTGACACTTTGTCAATTTAACATGAGTGGATCCTCTTCTAATGACTTTTCTACGTGTGTGTGAAAGTCTGGAATTGTACTGCCAAGATTAATGGCAAGGCATCCAAGATTATCCCTTTGTGCTATGTGGTGTGCAAAGTATTTTACAGTTTTATGTCTGTGCTTTAAAACAGCACTGCTGTTTGTCCAAATGGGCAAATTTTCTGGAGATTAGTCATCTGTATGGAAGTTAAAGTTCTTTCCTGTGTGATCAACATACTGTTTATGAGCAACAACAGCAAAGTAGTTGTTAATTACATGCTTTAAAAAAAGTGATAGCAATTTGTGTACCTCTAAACCAGTTGCTTAATCCTCTTTGTCACTTGCAGTTTCAGTAATCCTTTACTGACGCATAATTGTAACTTAAATTGTTTCAAGCATTCAGAACAAAGCCAGATTTTATAATTAATCCCTCAGTATGTTGCATGAAGAGCAAAATGTCTGTAATATGCCTGCTTAAACAGTTCCTGGGTTGATCTCCCTTGTACTCCAGGGAAAGAAATTAGTTTTGTATCTTCTGCATAAAAAATCGTTGGTATAGTTATTTCATGGTTATTTCATGGTTGAAAGGCAGTTAAATGGTAGTATTGGAAATCATGTAGTGAAACAGACTTTCAAGAAGTACTGTAATTCTTGATAGACATAGTTGGTCTATATCAAACTTTCTGTAACTGGCCTCAGTTGCAGACTGCAGTATTGCTGACCATATAGTGGTTTGCAGTGTTGCTTGGTTGTAGCATGTTTCTTATATCTCTAGAAAGCAAATGCTGCAGTCCTCCACTTTGAAAGTCCTACTACTAAATGTGCAGACTAACCCAAAGTATTTTTAGAGATCTGTACTTCTGCATCTAGATAGACATATATTAAGACTAGGGGATAAAACAGGATGCAATCTGGCTGTTGTCTTCAGAGGCAGGTGAGAAACAAAGTGATGGCAGGGCAGGATTGATAACAATTGTAGTTCCTGACTTGCTGTCCTGGCCACAACTGGTGACAACAGAGCAGTTGTTTCCCTCAGAATTGTTCACTACAAGGTGTATTGCACCAAGACATAAATAAAAATTTCAGACTGCACTATTCTAAAAGCAGGGGAAAAAAAAAGCTTACAATTGTTTTGGAAGTACATGCATTTAAGTCAAATACAATAGTGAACTTGCTTGAGTTAAGGAAATCTTGAGAATATTGCATAAGATTCTTGAGAATATAATGTATAAGATAATATTCTGGTTATTCTAATCAGTTTGGAGATGTTGTAGGTGCATAGATGCTGCTTTGTGCCATATGGTGGGTCAGAGGGCAGTAACTGTGATTAAAACGTATTTGAATTTTTTACTGAGAAGTCACTTATAGTGATCTAAGATAAAAAACTGGAGTTCAAGAACTAGAGCAAGTAAGGTTATGGTTGTTGGTATTACTCAAAAAGCAGTATGATATTGTTGTTTAAAATGATTGTATATTGTTTAGTATATTTAAAAAAAAAAATCAAACATCTAACACTATTGTATATGTTTCAATACATCTGTCTCTTCTATACAGAGCTGAATTAGAAAAACATGGATACAAGATGGAAACATCATAGTTTTTGCAGAAAATGGAGTGGTTTAACACTGAACTGTGGATAGACTTTATTGAGAAAAGAAGAAAAGATGGAAAGTGAGAAGACACACTTAGTTCATTATCTGCTTGGATTTATTATTGTTTTGTATAAAAAATAAAGTTTTTAATCTTAGCCTAGTCATACATTCAGCCTCTACTCACCTGGTACCTTGTATTTTGGTTCTGAAATGACTTGTGTGGTGGAATTCATGGACCTGCCTGGAATGCCTCTAATGGTCTGTCAGTGGCTGATGCTCTTGCACCTGTCCTGGGGAGCTAAACAGGTGTAACCAGAATGAAGACTAATGAATGTTGCTGTCACAGGAAATAAAATACTTGTGTGTTCCAATTAAAATGCAGCAGAGATAGAAAGCAGTTTTAGGGAGTGATACAGCTTGTTTTGCCTCTGCATTTTATTTTATAATGACTTGGGATTTTTTTCATAGTCATTTCATGTGAGTGCTGGCTTAATAAAACAGACTTCAAAGTGTCTTGCAACAGCAGAAATCCAGACTCCCAATCTGGTCCTGTCATTTCTCAGGACTGATAAAGAGGAGACTTCTGTGGAGGTGAAAGTTCTGTTCTTGCACGTATTTAAGCCTAGGAATCTCTGCTGAAATTGCTTCCAATTTGCCAGTTACAACAGTTCATCTGTATCACACAAACATACCTGCTGAGAACGGAAATCAAACTTCCAACTCATTTCTTGGAGGCCAGCAAAGATTTGCCAGAAAGATATCACAGTAGTGACTGGATTCAATTACTCTCTGAACTAGAAAACAGAAAGTGGAAATTACCACCTCTATTACCACTTCCATGAACGCTCCCCAAAGGAGCTGTTAAAGCTGGTGTATGCAAAGACAGAGGGAGATGGCAGGCATGGCTCCAAATTAAGTTAGGTTTTTTTAATAAAGGCAACTATAGTTACATAGTCATGGAATTTGAGTGAGCTACTTGCTTTTTAGCTGTTCATGTAGAGAAACAGAGACTTAATTGTTATTTAAATTTAGTTTTCAGAATAAAGGTATAGTTTATGAACATGCAGTTATTTAACCTTGTTAACCAAATAACTGAGTATCTTATATTATGACATTGATTAATGCAAAATGTGAGGAAGTTTCCCCTCCCCCAAATTATTAGGTGGTGCTATTTTAATGGTGGTGGCAAGATTCACTGTGACCCTTACTGCTTTCTGAAGATAGCTATGTAAAGACTCAGAATTTCATTGCCATCTGCATGGTTCTGCAAAACTAAATGTTTTGGGTGGTATTGGATATGGTCAGTTTACCCAGCTCTTTGCTGCTTGGGGAAAGAAAGAGAAGGCTTTTCAAGTTGGCTTGCCCTAGTCATTTAAATTGTTCACATTGAGATGTGTGGCTCATGCAGCCCAGTTTAATAGAATACAAGTCCTGGAGTTCATATTTTGAAACATAACAAATGTAAAGTCTGTGTATTGAGTGGCAAATAACAATACAAACATTGTCAGGTTAGCATTGGGAGTTAAGGAAAAAAAGTATGTTGAATACAGTTCTGGGATTGCTGGTGTTATTAAAACAGCAGTACTGGGAAGTTGAGTAACACAACTGACCAAAAGAAGATGACAAAGTAATTGTGGAGATGTCTGGTGCAATCTGGATAGAGACAGCTGCTCTCCATTACAGGACTCTGGAAACCTGACTAAAGCAGCCTTGTCCCATTGATTGCAAACAGCAGGAGGAAGCCATGGAGATGGGAAAGCATCTTTGTCTCAAGAACGCTTTGTTTTTGCTAAGCCTTAGTTGTATTAGTATCTTTCCCTGTTTTTTCACAAAAGCAGAATTGGAAGGGAAGCTTCAGCTGAGGTAGTGGCTCCACACTCTTGCAGTATTAACCTTCAGCTACTGGGTTGTGATATGAAACCCCCAGCTGCAAAAAAAGGAGAGCAATCTGCTTTGAAGGTCAGTTTGATGATGTGGTCTTAAATGGTATCTGCTTAAGAGAATGTATTGCAAAGGAGCAAGTAAGTCAGGCAAAGTGCTTCAAGAATGTAGCTTACTGCAAAATCAAACACCTCACGGGGGCTGATTTTCTATATAATTACCACTGTGGTTTTTCACCACTAAATTTTCCCCCTCTCAAGTTTACTGTGTGGTCACATGGTTCTTTTTATGCATTCTAGTTTAAATATGACTTGGGAACCTTTCTACTTCTGATTTCTTTCTGGAAATTTTAAAACTTGGCTGCTTTTGAGACAAGCTAGAGCCTTTTTGCCCCTGTTGATTCACTTTTGACAGCTTTGGTGTTCAAGAAGGAAGTTGAAGTGGTTGGCCAGGATGTTATAGTATAATGTACCCTAATGTGCCTGCTATTCAGCTTTAAAAGGAGCTAATATTCCTGTGTGCCTTTTTTGGCATTGCTGGGAGAGGTTTCCTTTGGAAGACATTCCTGGAAGTGTAATGACCCCTGTTAGATGATGGAATGCATGAAGTATGGGAGACAGGAGTACTTTGGGGTTGTGAGGGAGGACCCACTGAGAGAAGACAAAAGATTTCTGAAGGAAGATCTGCAGCCTGTCAAGGGTGGGAATGTGTTGAAGAGAGGGAGGTTTGGCAAAGTCCTGAGCGGAGGAGAGACTGGGCTTTCTAGTCAAGAAATTAGGACAGCACGTGGAGGTGTGTGTGTGGTGATGGCTGGGTGTGGGCTGCTGGGTAGTCCCTGTTCCCTTGTAGGAAGCAGATTTAGGTTGGTGTTTTCCTGTGTTTGGGGACCTGTCCTCCTCATTAGCCCATGCCTCAGCCAAGCCGTGCAACTCTTGGCCAGTATCCTTACTCTGAGCCATGCCAGGGTATGTAGCACACGTCTACAGCTCTCTGCATGAGGAAGGAGGGGGTGTTTTGCAGCGTGGGGAGGGTTGACTCGCTGTGACCTAGATGCCGAGGATGTCTCCAAGCTAACTTGGAGGAAAGCTCTGGAACATTCCTGATTGCCAATGTCTGTCACTCATGCTCTCCCTTGATCCTTGAGAAGCCATGCAGACCTGAGAAGAAATGCAAAGTCACAGATAAGCATATAGAAAAGTGAGCAGTCCAAAGGCTGTTTGGAAGGCCTTAAATTCAGCTCTTTTGTTTCAGAATGGCCTTTGCTGTTTCCCCCGCAGGCACCTGCCTCTCCCAGCTAGCTTGTGCAACATCACCAACAGCTTGCCCCAGGTATTTTGTGCTGCTGGCTCACGGTGTGTCCTGTTCCCCTCCTGCTGCACCGAGTCCACGTGGTGCTGTATAGAACGAGAAAATGTGGGTCTCCGTAACCAAGCAGTGTGGCTGTTTCACAACTGTTTCACAAATACATTTTCCACTGTCCCTGGGAGAGGGAGAAGTGTTTTCCCCTCTTTGAAGTGTACGATTATTTTAAGTGTGAGACCCCAGGACCTCATCTTTCGCTGGGTTTGGTAGTATGTAAAATGCTCTGCACGTTCAAATGTTTCTTTAGCTTCAGTTACTGCTGTGCATATTCAGCGTTTCTGCCAATCAGGATTTATGGGGTACCAAGTCAGCCACCCAGAAAAGGAGGCACATGCATTACAACCTTTGCAGCTTTTGTAAGGAATGAGGCAAGGACTCCACAAATGGCTACCTTTCCCTGCTAGCTTTTCCTTGAACCTTATTTTTTTTTTCTCATCCTTTTTTCTCTTGAACATTAACAAGGACTAATAAGTCCCCCGAGGGAGGGGGTACATATAAGAAAATACGCGATCATAAAATTAAAGACTATGAAAGTACATGTGGATGGGAAAGGGAATTTATATTGCACAGAGTCTCAGTTCCAGCATTTCCTATCTTCTAACTGTCTCACTTTACAGCACAAATAATAATCTTCTAATGCAGGTATGATTTTTTTTTTGTTTGCATAATGATACAGCTAAATTTGATTTAATTTCAAGGCATGCAGGGAAATAAGATTGATGCCCAGAAAGTTTTTGTGGTGGAATTTTACTAAAGAATAAATGTTACATAACATTTCAAACACAGTGAGATCCTTCAAGATGAAGTGTGTGATATAAATGTAAAATATTTGCAAACTATAATTTAGCAACCGTTTTAAAATCACAGTCAGTTCCAACCTCTTACATGTAGCGGGTGAGATCCTTTGTCAACTGCAAGATAAGGGCAGTGAATGTGAGATTCATTAAGTAATTATATAGGAACATTAATTTCAAATTAATTTCAACAGTTGTTTTAGACATTAGCAACCAAATTAGGGGACCAAAGGCAAACAGTAATGCAGCTTAATACTTTTAATAAATGAAGGCATTTGAAGTGATTTACATAAATCGGATGATAAGTTCTCATTTAATGGGCTTCCAAATGCCCCCGCCTCCCCTTCCCGTTCACCTTCCAGCGTTTCCAGGCTGTGTGCGCTCTACATTTACCCAGCTCTCCTGTTACATCGTTGTTACATTATTACTCAAATCCTTCCTACACCGGCTTTATAAATAGCGGTCAGACTTTCTGGAATTTGTTACGGTGAGCTGGAACCCTTTAAGGCTTCTGAACCTACAGCGCTGGGAGGCACGGGAAGGGAATGGAGCCACTGTTGACAAGGCTTCTAGGAAAATAAATGGTGGAGAACAAAAAAAGCAGATTAGGGTATTGGGGGATGCTTGCCTACAGGCAGGGCAGGGAGATGAAAACCAGCCCATCAGCAAGTGAATGGGTCACACGTAATGGATAATGACCAGCCCTTTTCATCTTTCCTGCAGTGAGCTCAAGGCTCTTAATGAAAAGGAGCAGGCGCTGGTCTGGATTTACCCTGCACCTGATGGAGGCACGGCAGCTCGGTGACTCACAGGGAGGCGAAACCAGCCCTGCCAATGCTCCAGCCACCTCACCTGCCTTGCGTCCCTCCTGCCACGAGGAAAAGAAAAGCCCTTCCTTCACGGGGGAGCTGGTAGTCTGTGAGATGTAAAAGGCAAGACAGGGCAGCTGGGGAGCGTGGGTGATGGGCTGTGCTTCCCTTCCTCGTGGTATCGGTTTGCAGTGTCCAGCTAGGATGTGGTGGAACCGTACAATGCAAGCCTCTAACAAAGATTCCTCTAACAGCCTTATGTTTTTCAAGACTTGGGTAACAAACTGATGTTATCAGCCATTTCTCCCTCAGGAAAAGCAGTGGGGTGGCTGGGTGGTGACAGCATATCCAGAAAACAAAGGTGCAATGATTTTGTTTGTGCTCAGCTAGGCGCTGCTTTCTTATGCCACAGATATCCAGCTCAGGCCAGAAACGCACAAAGAAGCATAAGCTCTGGAAGAAGAATTTGATCAATTTTATTTTGAAATATTTAAGATGTTAGTTTTCTCCTCTCTTCCCAAGCTGGCTGTTGTGCCCTCTCTGCAGGTGAGTGTGAGCTGGCAGAGTGGAGACCCAAACGTGTTTTCTTTTTGGCTGTAGTTAGCCATGGATGAGGATCCCAGAAGGACATGAGGGCCAAGAGAGAACCATGGCAGCAAGATTAAAAAAACACCTGTTTTCTCTCTGGAGGTTAAAATGGGAGAGGGTAAAAATCCTTCCTAAGCAGAAAGCGTCTGGGAGGGTATGTGAGCACATCACAGGTTGAATCACTGTAAAGGGCAATTCACTCCAAATTATACCTGTGAAATGGCAAGACCTCTAATGTAACAAGTCACGTAGATGGATCCATTTCAAGACTATTGCTTCAGTGGCTTTTTAGAGTATATTATTTTTCTCTTTTTTTTTCCCCCTGGGGCATATTAAAATTGCAGAGGGTGCTGTGCAAAACGGACTTTATCCAACAGGTATCACCTTAGTTCTCTGGGTCTCCTGCTGCAGGGCCCAGCTCCTGGGCACTCAGTGCTGCAACCAGATGTGGCTTTTCAGAGCCAGGTTCCAGCTGCAGCTGATCCCTGCTACCTCAGACAAGAAATGGGCTATGCAGAGGTGGCACCAAATGGGTACTACTGTGTGTTGCCCAATGGGAGCCTGAGCTTCAGCCTAGGAATGTGATCTTCTCTCAGCCTTAATTTCTTAAATTAAGAAATTTAAGGGATTTCACTAAAACATGTGCTGGATTCTGTTCCTTGCTCTGCTACTCTATGATCAATATCCATTAGAAGAGAGAGCACAGGAGCGTTTCATTGCCTGTGAGCATGACGAAGATTACCATGGTGCTGTACATCCCTCCCAGGATGGCATTTCTAGGCTGAGGCTTGCCTTGTTAGAGCCTGTCTGCCCCCTTTGTAGGTGCTTGCTGTCTGTACCACAAAGAGGGTCTGGCATGGGGTGAGCCAGCCTTAGAGGAATTATAGCAGTTAAAAAAGAAATTAAGAGTAATAAAACCAATGAGTAGAGATTTGATTGGAACTTGATGGAGCTGCAGAAACTGCATGACTCATCTTAAAAAGAATATATATATATATATAAAACATTTATAAATAGGCTTCTTTATTTCTGCAGTTCCTGTGGAATAGTTAGCAATTGATGTTCTTTATAAAAATAACTTTGATGTTATACAGATATCTAGGGCTTGCAGGTTGTGTTGTTTATTGAGAAAACACACCCTTTAGCAGTAGCCTTCTGTAAGAACAGGCATACACGGTGCTTTTACAAACACAGCATCAGGCATGGCCTTCCTGCCCTGAAACTGTCAGTGAGACTAAACAACACACAGGGTACTCTGCAGGAGAGAATGGAGAGAGTTGTGATGGCTACTGGTAAAAGGACACAAGTAGTGGATGTTTGGGGTCAGGCAGAAGGAAGTAAAGAGAATTCTCCTGAGTGAAGAGGTTAGGGACACTGGTTCTGCTTTAGTGGATAAAATGGACTGGATCCAGATTACATCTGAATTGAAAAGGCTGATGTGAAATGAGTTCTCTTCCTAATCTGAAGAGCAGCATACCTGAAAGGCATAGGGAACTTAGTCAGTTTGTTTCGTCTCGGAGACAGTTGAATGGCAATTTAATCGCAGTTCTCAAGCTCCTGTATGAAGAAAATTGTCCCATAAGGAGATGGGTTTTTTAACCTCACTATAAAGGTAGAGGAAGACTGAGAAACTGGAAGCTCAAGTTAGACAAATCTATGTTGTATATTTTTGCAGCAGATTCTGAACTGAATCACTCTCAGATTTAGTGGTCTGCCCACCATGGAACTGGTAATCAAGATTCTTCTTGATGTTTTGTAATGGCTGAGAGAGATGGTAGAGATGCAGTCCAGGAATGGCAGGATGGAAATACGGATATGTTAAAGGGGAAAAGGGCAGATGAGAGTTTCAGTCTCTCCTCACCTTAGCTTTCCTCTTTTCCTACTGCTCAGCACTGCAGGGAGTTTTGCTGTGCATTGATGGTGCATGACATGAGTTCATGTTGTGCCGTCTCTAACATCTTCCATGACAGAAGGCACTAAATCAGGCAGTTTGTCTTCCAGGTCTTTGTCTCTTCCTGGTTTTGCTTCCTTGATGTCCCAGGGTGTTTATCAATTTCAAATTGATGTGGGATCAGAACCTGGAGCCTGTGAACATGGGGCAAAAATGATCTTGCAGCCATGGACCCAAGGAATCACCACAGGGTCATTTGTGGTGTACATGGAGCTGTTCCCCAGGCTCCACTGGACTATTGGGTCCTTCTGTGTGTGGGGTTTGGGTTTCCTTTCCCTCCTCCTTCAGAAGGCTGCAGAGATAGAGATCTAGATGCAAGATTTTAACTAGATTCAAATTCCTTACAAGGTTTCAAAATACTGATCGAGGTGTACAAATTCTTAAATATTCAATGTTTCCAAGGAGTTGGAGTACAGTGGTTGCAGTCCATTCTGATAGTCCATCCATCCTGGAGGAACCATATTGTGGGCTTCAACTGAATTTGGAACATAAAAGTGATTTTTTCCCTTAGGAAGTCATATTAGCAAGAGCACTCAGAGAGCTTCCTCCTCAGTTTTGCTGAAGCCAGATCCAGTAGGTGGAGGAATCTCATGTTGGCCTCACCTTTGCCATTTCCACAAAGATTTTAAAAGCAAGAGAAGGAGTCAAGGAAGAACCATGTAGCTAACTCCAGAGAGATTCCCCACAGTAAGACTATTGTGCATATTGCCAACGTAGCACAAAGCTGTCACAGAGCAAAACCATCTTAATATAGTGATGGTGCCACATCTGAAGAGTTTCTGAGAGACTAGTGACTCTGTGCCCAGAGGTGTCAGCTGCAAGGAGAATTTGGCTGGGAGGAGTATCCCTACAGCCACAGCTGCCCCTCAGAAACATGCCACTAGTGCTACTGGCAGGTAGACACAGGTGTCCTGTTTTGAGTGCAAAAATGGTTGTGGAGAAGCGTTTTCACCTTCATGTGTGGATATCTCCATGGTGCAAGCTGGTGACTTTTATAGCTATGATGAGTGACAAGCAGCAGTAATCGTTTGAGGCACTTCAGCATCAGCTCTGTAGTGAGTACCATTAATCCTCACCACTGATTGCTCTTACTGAAGCTTCAAGTGATTGGAGGAACTGCCCAATGTTCATGAAAAAAGTTGAACCTCTTTAATCTACCTCTCGAAAATCTTGAAAACAAATATATTGATTTGTTTGGGAGGGGATGGGCTAAGTCAAATATTGTTTTAGTGAGTTTGAAAAAAGAAAATGTAATTGTAGAGACAGCAAGAGAGATGTGAAAATGCAAAAGAGGTAAACCCCTGATCAGCCACTGAACTGAAGAGGATAAGAAAGATTGAATCCAGGCTGTGACCATCTTGGAGGCAAAGGATCCAGTGTTCCCAGGGAGCTGCATGTTGCATCAGGAAGAACACTTGTACCTGCTCTCCATGCCTGAGTACTGTGTTTCAGCAGGGCCTGGTATGCAGAGCGGCACCAGGGCCTGGGTTGTGCCTCTCTGTCAACATACCTGTTTTAGAAAGTGATGGCAAGCTCCCAGTTGGATGTCCTTTGTGGAGAAACCTTCCCATGGGTAGATACTCCTCCTTCAGGAGGCTGTTCTGGTTTTGCTTGCTTCGAAATGTTGGAAATAGTTGCTGATTTTCCAAGGACACCATGTTGTGCAAGCTGTTGCATGTCCCCACCTGGGCACACCCTGTGGTGTTAGCCACAGTGTCTCTGTACAGAAATGATTAGTTTTCAGAAAGCCTTTAGCTCCTGAAGCCAAGAGTGTCTGCAGGAATGTATCTTCTTGAGTTACGTTCAGATCTGAGATCAGGAAAATCACAGAAGAGAGCAGGAGGCTACAGGGATACCGACAACTCCTTGTCCAATGGCAGGGAGTAGCTGGGTGGGTGGAGGTGCCCTTCCACACCCCTACCTACACCCACCAGTAGAGGCTCTGTGCTCTGGGTGTTGGAGTGGCAGCCAGAGCCACCAGTGATTTGCCAGGCAGGGTCTTTGTCACTTTTCATGCAAAGTTTCATGAGTTCCTGGGTTGATGTTGAGGAAATGGTAGTAAATTGAAAATTCTCCTCCCCGCCCCCTTTTTGTTGTTTTTTTTTTAAAATCTCATACCACCTATTCACCTATTTCTGTTATTTCAAGGAATTCATAGTGTAGCACCCTGTTGGTCATTTTTATGTGGTAAAGTTTGCTGAATTTATGGTTCTCACTATTTTTCAATCACTTAAGTATCTGAAATTTGTACCGTCTCATAAAAGATTCCTCATTTTCTGCTTTCTTCTGACAAAACAGTCTTGCTCAGGTTGCCATAACTGTCTTTTAATAGGCTTTCCAACCACAGGAGGGCTTTGATCTCAGTCCAACCCAGATGCATCCATATATTGTTACACCTCCCATGGACCCTACGTCTTCCAGTCTGCCATCTGCCCTTCCACTTCCATCAGGGAATGTGGTACATGTAATTGCCCACAGATTTTTCATTTCTAGTATGCAGATTAAAACCTATCCCCTGCTCAGAGGCGCACAGAGCTCCAGGGCACCAAGGAGTAGAGGTGAATTGAAAGCTCCCCTCACCACCTCCGAGCTGGCGGAGGCCTTGGGGTGGGGAGAAGAACAGACATTGGCTTCTCAGTAGGGTTAGCACTATGACAACACAGTACACCACTTTCAGTATTCAGCTTTACTACTACCACTGTCACTCTCACGATTTGCAAATAAGGAAATTACATGCTATTAATGATCAGAAGAAAATCCTATAAGAATTTACAATTAAAGTGGTCTTTTATGTTATTGGAGGCCAATGTTTCCTTGCATATAGTCACCCATTACTTCAAGAGCTTTGAAGTTGCATTTCTGTTTCAACTGACAAAAAACTGACCAAAGGCAATAATATAGTCACAGGACTATGTTTATTTTCACTGGGAATGCATTAGCATTTCAAGGAAATAAAATCTACCCCAAAATTACTGGATGATCACCAGAGCATTTCTCAAAAAGATTGTGAAGTCACAAGGTGGAAATTCATGCTCCCAGTAATGAGATGGAAGCTGAGGAACAGCGAAGAGAATGTCCATAGAACAGGAGGTGTGCAGAGCTGCATTACTATGAGGGCCATCAAATCATGCATATGGGGAGCTGGCACTGCTGATTTTGCTAGAAATTCAGCAATTTAAGTAACCTAATCAAGTGTCATGATTAATTGGAGGTTAATTTCCTCTCTTGGAAAACATGAGGGGTAGTCATTGCTTGCTAAAAACAAATTAACCCTCCCCACAGGGAGGGTGTTTCTCCCTCTTGCCAACAGAAAGCCATTGGCAGCCTGCATCCTGGGTGCTCAGTGGGCAGTCACAGTCCTTAGAAAGGGGTGCAGTGCACTCACACATGGAGGGATCCCTGTCAGGAGGATGCTGGCCCTTTCACAGCAGCTTCACCATCCATTAGTGAGCTGCCCTCGCTGCCAGAGTGGGGTGTGTGCTGGGAAGTGGTGCTGAGTGATGTTACTGTGGTGTTGTGTTCTTTGCTGCATCTGTGTGTGAAAAAGAAGTCTGAGTGCAGAGGTGCCCAGGTTTGCCCCTCACACAGGTGGCAGGCATGGCTGGTGAGAACTCTCGTTCCTTCCTCCCAGTAATGCCTGCCAAAGCACAAGCAACACTCTGCGGAAGAGTGTAGCTCCAGCAAAGGGGATCACCTCTGCAAATGCACTATCCAAATCGTGGGCAAGTCCAGTGGTGTTAAACGCTTCCCATTTCACACATAGAGAGCCAAGCATTACTTCTTTCATGTGTTTTGAAATAGCCTTTCTTGGATTAGCCCATAAAAGAGATAACACTATCTCTTAAAGTTTGGCAAAATGAATATCTCAGTCCATAGGAAGAGGTTTTGTAATTTTATTTTAAGAAGCACTTGGAAGATAGTTTTATTTGTGAAAGAAATGTAAACAAAGTTAAAAAGCTGTCATTCTCGTAAATCAGAGTTTCTGACCTCCGAACACACAATATTGTTTTCAGTGAGTGGGCTCTGCAGATGTACTTTCTCCAGGTAGCTCTACTATTGTGCCAGCTTACTGTAATCATTGTAATCAGCCAAACCAACTACACAGTAGCAACCTACTATACACATAATATTCTAGGTATGTATTAAGGATGTTCTGTTAAAATTGATAAAAGTTCTTTAGCAAGAAGAAAAGCCTTCATCACTATTTTTTTTGTGCTTCATTTTAGTGAGGACTTAAATATAGTAGTATTTATATTTTTCACTTTGGAAAATATTTGTACTCTAAAATAACACATTAAAGCTTTGAGCCTGAAAACACTAATGCACAAGAGTGACTTTATTTATACATTAGCAATATATTAGTCAAATGGTCTAATGTTTGCAGAATCAGATTCTGAAAAATAATGTACTGTTTTATGTTGTATCACTGTTGATTCAGAAATTAATGGATGCTTTATTTAAATCAGGCGTTTAGAGAGCAGCTTTGTAACTTGGCTGTTTTATGCTATCATATTGTTATCATATGAAGAAACATGTAAATAAAATATAAGGGAATGGGAATTGAAAATAGAGGGAATGAAATGAGTACACATGAAATGTTCAAGATGTGAAGCACACCTGCCTCAGTCTAAAATGTCCCAGATTCAGAGCAGGGACAATTTTCAACTTTTCCTCTGACCCGGGATTTAGTAAAACTCTTGATCCGTCTTTTCACAACTAAAAAATCCTTTCATCGTTTTGCTTTCCATCAGCCTCAGAGGTTAAATCTTCCCTTTCAGCTCCGATTATCACAGATGTGGCTTTGTATGAGTGGAGACCCCAGGTTTATCCAGGACTGGCCTTTGCATTCAAACTCAAATGCCTTTTCTTCCAAAGCTCACACAGACCAATTTGTTTAATGTTCTGGATATTAAGTATAGTCATTGGAGAGAATGGTTGGGAATTTTCAACTAGAAGAGTGAGCAGTCTGTGGCTTCATTCAGGATGGAAAGAAGAAGCTGAGGTAGACAAGCAACGCTGCTAGAGGAAATACAGATAATTCTACGCACAGATGTCCATTTTTGTTTCTGGCAGTAATCCTTATCAGACCTTTTATTAGAGATCTAAGGTGCTGGTAATGGCAAAACATAACACTTACCTCCATCAAAAGTACTTCTTGACTGTTCTAAGATTAGATTTTGACCCCCAAAGTTCAGGTACCCTTTTCATTGCCGTTTCTGTCACCCCTGAGTACCCAGTGTGGTCTTGCACCATCGTGGTGTCCACAGGAGAGGTGCCCAGGTGGTGACTGGACCCACAGCACACTCCAGCGGGTGCTGATTGGGTGAGCTGTAACTCAGAGCTGATGTAGAGCTCTTGTGTGGTTAAGCAGTTTCTACCATCATTACTATAATTTACTGGTAGCAAAACAAAACTCTCATTAGAAAACCTAAACAACCATATACCTGAATAAATTTTATGATGTCCTGTTACTTTACAGTCACAATTCACAGTTTCGTGCTTGAGCCACCAAGGTGTGGAGACCAACCCTTCCCACGTGCTCGTGTGGCAATACATGGACATTTCGCTCAGAGGAGCACCAGGGAGTTTCCCAAAAGCAGCAGAGCTGGTTGTGTAGGGAAGCTAGGAGTAGAAATGCCAGTGAGAATGAAGTAATGACAGTCACAAGCCTCCACCTAAAATAGAAGCTCAGTTGCACAAACTGTAGTGTCACCACACTGTAACTCCTTCCTTGGCTTAAGATCCCCACAGAAATGGAGAAGGGACAGAAAGAGACCCCTGGATGGGATATTTCATGCTCGCCAAAATGGGCTATTGCTTTCCTGAGTGAATGCCATGTGGACTTGTTGAGAAACAGATCTGAACTACTTCAACTTCTACATGGCAAGTGGTTTTCTACTGCATCATGATCCACAGGAATGCAGCTTACCTCTGTGAAGGCCTGGACATATATATTTTATTTTTTTTTTCTGTTTTGTCTCTCTGTGGTTGTCCAGTTTTGGTTTTCACTACAAACATCCCTGGACTAACAGCTTCATTATAAGCCTTGTGGTGCAAGGTTTTATATATTCTTGGGCTAACAGCTTTCAAAAATGATATCTGCCTTTTCTTCCTAAATAGACCCCTTTTACACAATAACTACCATGCATTTCTGACTGTGAATATGTAAATAGGTAAAAAAGAAAATGTATCCACTGTCACAAAGAATAACATTGCAGCCTTAAACTTCAGATCCATTCAGAATGATTTGCTAACATTTGGTCCTCCAAGCTGAAGTTCTGAAATTGCCTGCCTTGTGCAATTTTCAAACATTCCACCTGCACAGAGTGAAGAAAAAAAATAGCTATTTCCAAGAGAGAGAAAACTCCATTTAACATGTTTTACAAAGTACTAAATAGCTTTCATATTTCAGATGAAGAGCAGAGAATATGTCCTCTGTGCTGTACTTGCTAAGTACTTACAATATTGTCTATTCCATGTTGTTTCAAAGACAGTATAACATTCTGCATTACTATGATTTTTTATCAAAACCAAAATAATGTACTTTTTTATGAGTCAGGAGCTCAGTGGGGAAAATTTAATTTCTGTTGCTTTTAATTTCTTGAAGAACTGAAATAATTTCCATTGAAACTATTTCGGAAGACTAAAGCTTTCTCTAGTCTGCTTGCTAAATACAGTTGCAACTATAAGGTGCTTTGGATATCATTCAACAAAAAAGCTGAATATCTATTCAATTATACCTAATCTTAGGACTAGTACTGCCTTCTTTACTCTGAGTCCTCTGTCACATTAGGGTTTTTTATAGACACAGGAGATTATTTTTCCCTGTGTAAATTCTAAACAATGTAGCGATGTATAAACACATTTATGGAGTGTACTTCATAAAACAGGACTGCTATTTAATCTGACAGGTGAAGGGTGACTCCCTATAAAGTCAATTTGCACGACAGTCACGTTTTCACAAAGAAAATCTGATTTACACAAATGCAAACCTGAACTATAGAGGATAGTAAAGAAAAGGCTCACTAAGACTTGTGCAAGAGAATCTAAGCTCCGTGTGGGGCTGAAGCTGTACAAATATTTATTTCTGATATTTGAGCTAAGGGCTGCCCTTACAGTTTGCAGAAACCTAGCCCACAAACACGGGTAACTGCAGAGCATATACACTATTTTAATTTACACTAATACTTCCAAGATTATTGATGCTTTACCATTGTTTTTTGTTAGCAATTGTGCTTACAAACTTTTCTGAGAAAGAACCATGTTTTCTCATCAGGATTAAGAATTCAGAAACCTGGGGCTACTTTACATTAGGTAATGTTCCTAAGTACCCACAATTCCTAAAAACATCTAAATTATTCCTATGCCTTTAAATTGTTAAAATCGAATAAATTTCCCCTCAAAATAATTAAAGGGTAAACACCAAATTTTTGCTAATTTGCAGTTGATTTGTATGTGATGTAGAGTACCTTGAGTTGTATATAAAGGATCATGTGATTTTTCTTCATGTATTGGAATCAAGTCAAAACTTGTAGTCAGCAACAACTGATGCTAAAAATTAGGAAAAATTTTATGGCAGAAAGAAAGGAGTCTTTTGAATGGAGGATATTAATTTGTGGATATGACATAGTCAAGACTTCCTTGCCATATTTCCAGCATTTTGTCTTACCCTCTGGGCTTGAACTACCAGGAGAATAATTTGTCTTGTGATGTTTGGCATTTCTGCTGCTGATGCCAGAGTAAACTAAAGAGAGAAAGGGCAAGTGGAAATTAAAAGCCTGCCACATGAGAATAAACTTTAGATGGCTTTTATTTTAGTTCTTCACTTCTCTCTAATATGACCTCAAATATACGACAGCTACTTCTGAGGGTAGGTCTCTGTGGTATTTGCCAAAACAACCAAAATCACACAAACACCTTTAGAATGAAGTCTGGTTAGAGGCAACCTGAATCACTTCAAGCTCTGAGCTGTCATGGCTGCAGACAGAGCATTTGGCAGCAAAACAGCACATCTTCCACTGAGACATGCACATCACCATCTGCATGTCCCAATGTCTCCCATACTGCTGAGCCGACCCCTCCGAGGAGTTTCTGCCACTGGCCCTGCCATCAGCAGAGTCCAGGGTGTGACTGCCAGCATCCCTAGGAATCCGAGCCTTGTTCCCCGGGGGCAATGGCTGTGATGCTGGCTGAGAGCCAGACCTGATGGAAAACTGACATCTGCAGCTGGGGCGGCAGAAGTTTTTCCTGGTCAGAAGGGAATCAAAGGGGAACTTTGAGTCACCTGCTCAGTGCTGTCCTGTAAATCAGGAGTGATGGCTGGTGGCTCTGGTGTCAAAAGACGCTGCTGCACAGGTGTGCAGCAGAATAAAAACCTTTACCCCAGAGGACATACGTTAGATTAGATTAGATTAGATTAGATTAGATCAGATTAGATTAGATTAGATTAGATTAGATCAGATTAGATTAGATGGAAGGACTAACGAATAATCCCGAACTGAGTAAGGAATATTTCAATGATGTAAAAGACACTTGGAAATTAAAAAAACATTACTGACCTACCAGTACTGAGTAAGTGTCAGCAAATGCATCAGCTCAGTGAGAAACAATGATGATGATGATGATGTGCTCTTTGTGAATGTGAGGATGTTTTGTGGTGGTGCAGGAATCTCCAGCACTGCGGCTGGAAAGTCAGCAGGACTTTTGTTCCCAGGGTACTGGGCAAACACCAACACAGAGTCTGCACCATGCAGAAAACACCTCCCAGATCAGTTTCCAGCATCTTAGGAAAAGTTCACAGCCAACTGCTCAGAAATAGCAAATATTTGGCTGCACTTATGGTAATTTCTCACAGTCTGCTCCCTCCGTGTCAAAATGATTATGTATATACTTCAGAGTTGATAAAGTTACTCAGCTCCAAAGCCAAAAACATGTGTTGAAAAGCTGAGGTTCATTAAAGGCTTTTTTTTTATTCCAGCCATTTCACACACATTTTCCTTGAGCCGTGGCAAGCTTCCAGCATGGTTGATTCCAAATGTTGCTCCTCTTACAGGCACATAATTTGCCAAGACTAAGGTTATTCCTTCTCCTTGCAATGCAGTATTTCTTACTGACCACTGCTGTGTGGAATGAGCCTGGTGGCACCAGCTTGGCTGCTGCATGTGAAAAAAAATCCTGATCCCTCAGTTTTGGGAGTTTTGAAATGTTTATTTGCATTTATTTGTACACCTCTAATCATTATTCAATTTTCAAACAATCACGTTGGTGGTGAGAAGTCAAGTAAACCATAAAAATGAATTGGCAAGATTTTATTTGTAGAAAGTGATTTGTCTCCACTGTAATACACATAGATATTGTCAGGTTGGGAAGAGGAGCCTTCTTGAGAAATCAGAATTAGATTTATCAGCTCAGTTTCAGAGTCATGTTAGCTTGCCTTATTTTCATAGCATAGCAAAGAAAATCCAGCTCTTCTGCTGTTTTCTATTTCCTGAGAGCCCTCTTCACCCCTCTCACCTGTCCTCCCTTTGCTAGTGCCACATAAATAGAAAATGGTGTCGGCATATTTTACTTATGCAGAAAGCTTGTAACCTTCCCCCTGATAATTCTCATGTGCAGCCATGGAATCATTGCCAGAAGGGCATTTCTTCCAAAGGGCATATGATTGCTACTTCTATTTCCTGTCTCAGCCATAAACCTGCACAAAAAAATGTCACAGATCACAGAATGTTCTGAGTTGAATAGAGATCATCAAGCCTAGCTCTTAAGTGAATGGCCCATACAGTGATTGAAAACATGGCTTTGGTGTTATTAGCACCATGCTCTAACCAACTGAGCTAAATAGGATGCTTCTCTTTTGCTTTGCCTTCTCAAGGCCCCAGTCTTGGCAAGAGCCACAAGGCAGAGCCTGGTGACATGCAGGACAAAGCTGTGCTGGCTCCTTTTGGGGCACACCAGCCAGTGGGGCTTTTGGCTCACATGAAGGACAGCCCATGTCTGGGATATTCAGTTATAACAAAGTGAGGCTCCCAGACCATCCATTTAGTGCTGTCCCATTTTTCTTGCTGCAAGGCTGTTTCTTGGTTTTACTCAGATTGTAACTGGTGCCAGGACTCTGCAGCCATAGGATGGCTCTGCTAACTCTACTACTCAGCCATAGTATGAATCTTCTAAATATGGCTTGTAAAACCATGCTTATCTAGAGAGCTGTCCTGTTCATTTTGTGACAGCAGCAGGCCCATCACAGTGTCTCCATTGCTGCAACATCTTTTGAACTAAAAATCAGTTTGGAGCAATGAGGCAGGCAGCAGACACATTGTCAGTGGGTACAATGAAGCAGGGCAGCGAGGTGAGTGTGACAGAAGAAAGACTGGAGATTCCATGCCACAGCTCTTCACAGCTCTTCAGGTATTTTCAGAATAATTTTTCTGGCTTTTATTTTTGGGTTCCTTGAAAAAAAGCTTTTTGCTTGTCTGGAGCTTCTGCTTCTCAGTCCCTGGAGGCTGTGCTGCTCTTCCTGTTCCACGACGTGTCAAGCAATGCATGAAATATCACAATTACCCCAAGGGTGGCAGTCCCTGGGGAGACCTGACAGCACAGTTCAGATCAGCAGAGACTTTGAGTTATTTTCAACTAGTTTTAAAGATCATCCAGTAATTCCGCTATATATTATAAGGATTCTGATCAAGATTTTCCTCTTGCAATTTTTTTAAGTCAAGAGCAAAAATCAACCCTTATTTTCTTTTACAAGCAGGAGTAAGAGGATTCTTCATTTCAGTGATGCAATGGCAAACTGTGAATTTAGGGCACCAGGCTTTTGAAGTGATAGTCCAAAGGAAGCACATCGGGTCTTTTTTTCAGATTCAAAGAGATAAGACCCACTGCCATTGATTTTGAGTTACTTTTAGATATCCTTTCCTTGGTCCCTTCTTGGCCTCCTTCTTCCACAAGACATTTCCTTTCACTAGACCTACTCCACTAGAGATTGTGAAGCTTTCAGAATCCCTAAAATGTCAATGGATTGATTCTTCTCAGTCCTTGACATGGAGGTTCAATCAACCACTGGAACAGGTTTCTCAGGTTGTCTGTTCACTCTCCATCCTAAGAGAGGTTAAAAGTCTGGCTGGGTAAAGCTCTGAGCAATCTCATCTCAAGATGACCCTGCTGTGAACTGGACGCTGGACAAAGACCTGCTGAGGTCTCTCTCATCCTAGATTATCTGGTGGTCCCATAGAGTGCATCGGGTCAGTCTACTTAAAGTTGCAAGAAGTTAGAGGTGGTTCTTTCCTGGGACCTAAGAAAGAACCCTGAGTAGAAAAACAGAAAAAATCCATCTCTCTCCTTGTGGGATAATATAAATGTGTACAGAGTGTATGTAGACACAGAGTGTCTCCCTCTTCATCCTGGAATAGTAAACTAATCCATAGTCTGGCTGTATATGGTTTGAGCACACAGCACTGGCACAGAGTTTTGGCAGACTCTCCTCTGGCTGTAAGGGTTATCCCATCAAGTGACACTACAGAAGAGAGACCCTTCTAGGGTTAACCATTGTGCTGAATATCTGCTGGCACCTTTGTTCTGGAAACCTTGGCATAGCCACACTTTGGGAACCCCGCATGCCTCCAGCTGCAGGCTGGCAGTGAGGGATGGAAAACTCAGGTCTCTGCAGCAGGTGGGTCAGGATGAAACCCTGCAGGGTACAGGATACAGGATACAGCTGTGTTTGTCTCCTGATGGAGGCTGGTGGGGCAAGGAAAGGGAGATCCAACTCTCAACATTGCCTGTGGGGCTGTTCAGAGTTTTCAGCAATTTCTCAGAGGATATGACCATGTCAGTAATTTGCCAACATCAAATAGCTACTCTGAGCAGCATGGGCTAAGGATGACAGAGATCTAAACCCTGTGAAGCTTCAGATCTGAATATGGGACATGACACTGAAATTGGTGGTTTGTGTAACTTCTTTTGATTTTTTTTGCTTCTATATTGCAACTACCACATAGCTGGCATGATTGCTAGCAGAAATAGCAATTTCTGGACTTGTGGAAACTCTGATACCAATGGGATGTTTTTCACTGTCTATCAGAAAGTGATCAGATATGTAACCAAATTCAGTGTTGCCAGTTTTTATGTATTTGTTGTGACTGTGAAAAAAAATGTGTTCTACTTACAGCTCCAAACTGCTCTTTCTGTTTCATAACTATAGCTTTTTGTTTGAATGAAGTGTATGTTTTCAGTCCTGACAGCTGGAGACAAAATCTGGAGGCCCAATAACCTGTGCAAAGACACCAGCAAAGCAGATGTGTGATAATCTATGCTCTATCTCCTTCTTGCTTCTAATTGTATCCAAACTAACTCAGTACTGCCTAGCCTATGTTATCACCTACAAGATTTCCTCCAGCTGTTGAACATGGCTGGGAAATCCATTTTTCTGTTGATGGTGCCCATATCCCAAGAGCCATTTGTTACCATAACACGTTGCTGAGCGTTGTCCTACAGCTCTGCTGCCAAAGAAAGGGCTTGGGCACACCTGAAGCATCTCCTTGGCAAAGCCAGCTAGCTTGGATAAAGGGTTGAGGATGCTGATCTGCACTTACCCAGCCAGCTTTGCTGGCTGAAATCAGGGTAACTGCTTTCCACCCACACATAGCAGGATGGGCACAGCAAACCTGAAAAAGGACCTCAGTGTGTGGCCATTCCCCCACCATTAGGGCTGAATGGAAATTCTGGGCAAAGCTCTCCACATAGGAACAGCCTCATTCTTCCTTCACATCAGGGAGGTGATGTCTGTTTTTTCCCCTTTTGGATGCTGTAGCAACTTAGGCTGTAGAATTTCCTTTCTTGCACTCAGGAGACTTTCTAATTCCCTAGCTTGGCACTCCATTATAATTTTGCTGTGGAAGGAGGTGGCAATTTTAATGTCAGGGCTGCTGGGCACAGATCAGGAGCTGGATGATAAGTACAATAAAATGAAGGTGTCAGGTAAACACCTTTGCAATGCCTTAAGAATTATCTGATATCCTCCTTCCACAAAATGAGGGTGTTTCCTCAGCCCATACTTTTCAATCACTCATGGTCACTGACACCCTACTGGCCAGAGAACTGCCCAAGATATCCTGTAGGCACACGCTCACAGCAACAGCACTTAGTGTGTGTGCTGTGTGGGCAACTTAGGCATTAAATCATCCTGGTTATCATCCCTTTCACTCACCCCCTGCCACGAAAAACCGCTGCAAAGGAGAGGTGGGGAGAGGGAAGGGGGAAGGGGAGCTCTTGCAGGAGTTTTCACCTGGATACAGTTGCTATAGGAACCACTTACGGAGCATCTCGGTGCCTCCACTATACATGAAAATTTGCTTGTCCTTATTAGTGGGAAAAGTGATTTACCCATAGGTGTGAACAATTGGCCCCTGCTGACCCCCAGTAGGACAGGATCTCCTTGGCCAGGGCAGCAGGGACCACCAGCATTTGCAGCAGGGGAAGGGGCTCCTTTGTTTGATGGAACAGGACATGGAAAGAGTGATGCTCCCTCTGCAACTGCAAACGGCAGTGGTGGTGCTCAGAGTGCTAGTGGGGTTAATGGACAGCAGTGGAGGGTCCACAGTGGACAGGGAAGATGAGAAGAAGCCAAGAGATAGGGACAGAAATCTGGATTTTTATTGCAAAGGGTTCAGGAATAGAAAAAGTATATGTAAGCTCTGGACAAAAAATTGAGTAGAGGAAAAGATGAGAAAAGAAATCAAAGCTGTAGGAGAGATGGGTGGCATTAAAGGTGTAAACCTTGGAGAGTGAAGCAGCATTAGTGGAAAGTGCCCAGTTTGGTATTTGTAATGTGCACTGGGATCCTAGGATGAAAGACTTAAGTAGAAAGAGCAATACTGTGTCTTTTAATATAATTTTGATAGCCTTTGCAGTAGCTATTAGTTTCAGTCCTTGAAACCTCATCTTGATGAAAACTGCAGTGGTAGCTCCGTGTCATTATCCCGCTGCCGGGTGTACATTTGTACTTGATGGTGTGGTACAAGTGAGGAGATTGCAGCTGCTGGAGCAGGGGCTTATCAGCTCCATATTAGGGCAGCTCTTGACCCATGGTTTGTGGGGAACAGTTCATTGGCAGCCAGGAATAGACCGCAGACAACAAGTTAATGACCTTTTCCCACAAGTTCAACAGGAAATGTAACTGCAAATCTAACATGGCTGGCAGAGCCTATATCAGAGGAGAACAGCACTAATCACTGCAGAGCAGTGAGGGGAGGCTGGGAGGCAGGGAAAAGATTAAACCAAATTACATCAAGGATGCCCAAGTTCAGCAAAGCACTTGAATAGCTGCCTAATTTTAAACCATAACGAGCACAAAGTATGAGCCAATTTGGAGTGATCATAGAAGGAACAATCTAAGGATGGATCAACAGAGCAGTGTCACTTAGCAGGAGCTCAAATGAGCAGAAGAAAAGCAGAGGCAAACTTTAAAATGGCTTAGAGTAGGCAACAAGTAGGTGAGCAGAGGTCAGGTGAAGAAGTGCAACATGACAGAGGAGGAAAGTGGCAGCAATAGGAGTGAATTATAAGCTATTATGATAAATGACAAATGGATTATGGTAAATCTTCTTGATGGCCTATTTGTAGGCTGCAGATCAACACGGGTTGGAACCTATTTACCATGAGATGCACTTTAACTTCACAAATTAATGATATAACCCTAAACAACTTCTGCTAAATGCACCACTTCACAAAATTACACAATTTAGGTAAGGAAACCTGAATTGCATATGTCAAGTAATATAAATAACAATATTTATATAATTGTATTTTTTTCAAATATATGAATTTAAAAGAAACAAAACCCACACACAAATTGAGCAAATGAAAAGTTTATAGCAGTGCTATAAACATGTGCTGTTTATGCACTGCCAACAGGACCTGGATTGAAAGTGTTTTTCTTGTAGTCAGCTCTGCAAAAGTTTTTCGCCATGAAGCTCCTGACCTCAAAAATTACATATGCTCCTAGATAGGTCTTTATGCATACTTTCTTTCAAAAGTATCCTGCCACTACTGCCCTTATTTTACACCTAATCTCACAAAGGGCACAAAGAAGAACACTTGGTAAAAGCCAGGAGACTCTCATACACCAGCAGTTGACATGCACAGGGCTAGTTCAAGTGGTGATGTATTTGAAAAATACTGGCAGTTATGGTCTGATCCCAGCTGTCCTCTATAGAGGCTACAAGTTGCCAAAAAGTGCTGTTTGTGCTTAGTGGATTCTTTGGTTTGGGCTCAGAGCTGTCTCAAAACTGTGACAACTATTTCCCCTGTGGCCTGGATGGGCGATACACACATCCCACAATCAGGCCTCACAACTGATCTCCCAAATATCAAGGAGAGAGCAACAGATTTTAAACTGTAACTCTAAAGGGCAGGAGTCAGTCAACAAAACACAATCACTTTATGGGCTTCTTTAGCAGGAATATGTGATAGAAACTGTGGAAGAGAAAAAGTGCAGAAAGGCATTTACATTGCCAATATTCAAATTAAGAAATAGGCTGAGCTCTGAGTAAGGATGACAAAGACCAGTTGAAAAGTTTTACTACTGTGTCTCAGGGCAAAGTATATGTTGCAAGGGGGGAGGTTGTCATAGGAGACAGCACCAGCCAAAGCATCAAACTTATTCTAAATCTCACCAATAGAGAAGGTGCTCTTTTCACTGGGACAGCAGAGATTGGAAACAGGAAGAGATGTTGGAAACATCACAAGTATTTCAGTGTAGAAATGCTCCTGACAGCCAGTAAGAAGATGGTGGCATTCAGGAACTGGAGGAGAGGCTAGTGGCAAGTGCTGTTGCCCCTGTACACAGTCCCTGAGCATCCTCCAACCTGAGCAGACTGGCAGCTCTTCCCAGGCAAGAGAGCTGCTCCTCTGCTAGGCAGGGATTGCCTTCCACAGGCTTCTGGGAAGAGCTCCATTGCATTAAGACTCCTTCTCTGCTCTGCTAATTAACTGTTGACCTGATTTCTTCTCCAAGAGATCTGTTCTTTTCTTTTATCATCCTCCCTTCTGGTTACTCTAGATGTGTTTTATACCCATATAAATTTGGGTATCATGACATCTCAGGGACCTGGTGATGGCAGGGAGCTCTGCAGGCTGACTGCACACTGTGTAGAACAAACATTTTCTGTTTTCTAGTTCAGTAGTCCTCCTTATTAAAAAATGTAAACTTTTCTTTTTCTGGCTTATTATCAGAGACAAGAGACTTTCCCACTGTAATTTCTCTTATACATACATTCTTCTCTTACTGAAAACTCACCCCATTTTTCCATTCTCTCTTCAGAGGAGAGTTTTGACAGCCTGGCTCCTCAGCTGTCCCCTGACTGGCAGGTTCCCCTTCTCTTCAGAGTTGGAAGGCAGAAGAGCTCTGCCCAGCTTTGCAGATGGGGCTCCTCTACTGCTTTTAACAGAGGCTCTGTATGACTGATGTGCTGTTCCCTGCACAGCAAAGCACTTGTTTGCTTTTGGGCTCTTGGCTGCATGTTAGGCTGGAGTCTTCCCCATGCTGACAGTGATGGTGTCCATCTCCCTCTCTCCAGCTGCTAGATTTGGTGCAAACACTGAAGGATCCAAGAGTCACTGTGTCTGCCTTCTTCCCACCCCAGTGCATGATATTTTGCCTCTCTGTTGTAAAACAATGTTTTTTATTATTAGCACTGCAGTCTCACTGGTTTCCCCCTGCATAAAAGATTATTATTATTGCCAGGGTTGAGTGACATAATAATATCCAACACATTGCCTCACAGGATTTTTATCCTCATATGTGAATTCTCAGCTCCACTGAAGTCCTAATAGATTTCAACGTATTTTCAGCATTTTATTCCTTGTAATATTTATAACATTACTTCAAAACTCACAGCAGCCCAAAGAAATAGGTTTAGTGAAATTCCAGTCATTCAAATGAACTAAGATTGGCATGAAATCAGTGCTAAATAGTAAGAGACCATGTCAGAAATATTCAGCATTTCTAGGTTACCTTCCACTAGATTCCATCACAACTTGAACATTTTGATGTTTTGCAGTGTTAACAGAGTGGGCCACAACTTTGATTGGTTCTGTTTTTCTTTTTTCTCTGGGAATAAAGCCACATAAATAACAACAGATCCAAGCCACTTATTCCTGTAAAATAAAAATGAAGCTGAAATCTTTTCTTCCCATGAAATCTAACAGAGAAAAATTACTGTGATTGGCAAAAGATTTTGCAGTCCTTTCATCAAGTGAAACCTATCTCTTGAGGCTAAGATTTGAGACACTGGCTCTTTTTTTTTTTTTTTTTTTTTTTTTTTTTTTTTTTTCAATTAGGAGCTTAAACCACATATCTTTGACAGGCTTGAAACACTGCAGCAACCTTTAATTTNAATCTAACAGAGAAAAATTACTGTGATTGGCAAAAGATTTTGCAGTCCTTTCATCAAGTGAAACCTATCTCTTGAGGCTAAGATTTGAGACACTGTTTTTTATTTCTTTTTTTTTTTTTTTTTTTTTTTTTTTTTTAAAGAGCCTGTCCAGCTAGAGATCTTTGACAGGCTTGAAACACTGCAGCAACCTTTAATTTAGAGAAATTATTTCCAGTAGGGAAAGTGGCTGGTCATGTGCAGGACTCGAATTAGGACCAACAACAACAACACCCCCCACCCCCAGAAATCAGAATGCATAACACCATCCAGGCTTGCTTAGCTCTGAGGCTGATTTGTGTTTCAGCAGCAGCTGTTCAAATAAGGACCTGCCCTGAGGAAAGATCTGTACAAATGACAGGGCAGGTTTTGGGTTTGGGATTTGTTTTCTCCTTTTCTTGTTTTTTTTTTTTTTTTTTGTTTTGTTTTGTTTTGTTTTGTTTTTCAGTTCTTTTCAGCCTCTTAGCTAAAACCCTGGAACAACTAGTTGCCCTTGTGATGGATGATTATAATAATTATTGGAAAACAACTGAAGTGTGATCAGGCAGGGAGGATGGTAATTGAAATATTGACAGGTGGTTGCTTTGTGCCAAACAGGAGTTTTTAGGATCAGCCACACTTTGAAGGACTCCCAGCTATGACATTTATGATAAAATCTTTAATTAACTGTGCTATAGATTTTACTACAGAATCTACACAAAGACCACAGAAAGAGCCACTAGAAGAAGCCCTGAACTTCATACAAATAATCTTTTGTTAAGGAATGCTTTAGTACATGTTTTTATATAATTTTTTTGTGATTATTCCACCTTTTAATTTACATGGATGACATGTATAAAAGCAAAAAGCTTGTCTATCTTCTCTGAAAATTAAATATCATTGACACATAATGTTATCCCAAAACATCATTTACACATGGTATGATCATAATTGGGTGATACTAAGGAAATCACATCATGGAGCCACAAGTAGGAAGAGCACAGTTTATTCCCAGGCAACTATGGCAATGCTAAGGGGATGACAGATTTGTAAGGATTCTGTGGGCTTATTTGGGACTCAGAGAGCAGATGTTGTGAATTACTGAGAAACTAACATTATTAAGAAGTGTATTTTTGTTGAAGTATTGCTTCTAATAGAATAAAGAAGAGTGTTGCCAAGACAGTAAGAAATACATATTTTTCAAAACCTCCTGGTAGGAAAAGTACTTCCTGAAAGGATAGCCTGAAAGGATGTTAAATTTGAACTTCCCCCGAAGCATTCCCTCTTTATTAAAAGTCATTTTGTCAGTTATTGTCCAAGAGGTGTACAGAAGATTTAAACACCCAATCTTGCAAAAGTTTCCACATATGTAACTTTTCCCAGTTTCCCATCACCTGGTGAAATGGGATCAATTCTTCTGCCAGCAGTGAACACATCCCCCAAAAAGAGCAGTGATCAGGTGTCATCAATGAGCAAAGGCACACCAGCTGTGGGCCTGAGCAATGAATGCAATTTAAATGTACCCTGTAACTCCTCATGTAGATGGCTTGTGCACTGCCCAGGTCCATGGTAAATGGATGGGAGAGAAAAGTCGTTCCCATGATTTCTCTTCCCCTGCTTCTCATGGATTATCTTGCAAAGGCAGGGCCTGAGTGAAGGTCACCCCTGGGGGGGTCACAAGAACTTTGGCTGAAGGACAAAAGAGGAAAAAAGGGACTTGTATCCCCAAATCAGCTTCCCATAGCCCCTTTTGCAGAGGTAACTAATGAGATTTTTTTTTAAATAATCCCTGATGAACATAGTGTTAGGCAAAGAAAAGTCTGTAAATTTCAAATAAATTCAAGGGAAAATTTCAGCACCCACCATGGCCATAATATTGGGAGGGAAAAATTCAGGAAAGCCAAACCTGATAGGACTTTCCCCTTTATAAAATCCTTTTTCTTTCTGAAATAAAATGTAACTTTGAATGTTTAATTAATGCCACTCACTATTTTTTTCATATGGTTAAAAATACCTGCCCATGGCTTCAGAAACACCTTGCTTTGAGTGGATTGAAACTCTCTGGATCTCAATTACATTTGCATTACATCATTACAAGGTGACTTTGAAAAAAAAAAGGAATTAAAAAAATTCTGCAAATCCTGTTTGTAGCTGGCAGAGCAGGTTGCTTGTGCATTCTGTTGTGTGGGTGACAGGACAAGCATGTTTTGTACCACATCACATGGAGTGCATGTTGTGGGACCTGATATGGGAGATGCTGCAGCAGCCCACAGCCCTGTCCTCCTCACAACAGGATCAGCTGCATGGCCAGACCTCTTCATGAGCCTCTTCCTGTGCCTGGCAAGCTGGAGCAGATTTGCCTTGTCAGTACCTAAGTCCTTCTCCTGTACATAAATATAATCCAGTCATCCAATGCCTTGTTTCCTCGTCCTTCCTCTGATCCTTCTCACAAGTACTTGACTGGACATGGGAAAACAGACCAGGTCAGTTCATTCAGTCCCTTCTCTTCAGTTTGCTCTTCTTATCTGTTTTAGTTGCCAGTCTCTATAAAGTACATCCTCAGGAAAATCAGTAATGTAAAGCAGCAAGATCAGTGTTTCAAAGCTGGGCAGTATCTTGAGTGGGGCTTTTGGTTACATTTATTCCAGCTCATAGCTAGTTTTTAGAGGGGCTGCAACTTAGATTTTGAGTTACAGAAGCACATAATTGTGCAAGGACAGGTTGGATGAGGCTTTGAGCAACCTGATCTAGTGGGTGGCATCCCTGCCCACGGTGCTAGATGATCTGCAAAGTCTCTTCCAAACCAAATTTTTCTATGTTTCTGTGAAGCATAGGATATTTATTTAGGTTGCAGACTTCAGCCAACACACAGCCAAAGACATTGGCCTCTGTGCTTAGATGACACTTTTTCAGTGTAGAGAAGTCTTTATGCTCTAAGGTAAAAGCTCTGTTTCTCCTGCAAACAGCTCATAGACCTCGGCTGCTGTTTGAGTGCACTTGGTGCTTCACACCACTGCAGTGCCTTTCTCTGAAGTGTAGCATGCAAAAGAGACCAAACAAGACAAAGGTTGTGCTGAAAATGAATTTTTAACATGGAACAAATAATATCACTATGTAACTGGATCATAAGGCATAAAACTGCATAAGCTGTACCTATCAAGATGTGATGAGCTATAGCTTCCCATTTAAAATGCATAGGAAAGAATCCAGAATTAAATAAAGAAATGAAAGGTTTCCAAATAATATACAGTGGAGAAGACAAGAAACATATTTTCACTGATTAGATTTTCTGAAGGAAGTTGAATGTGTTCAGAAAATGAATACAATTGATATGCAGAAACAAAAAAACCTCAATACTGTGTTCACTTTGGAGGGAGTTCCATCAAGCTGCAGTTTGATAATTTACAGCTGAGTCCAGCTTGAAGTCTGGAAATCTGGATATAGAAGGTAGTCTTTTTTTGCACAGGTCGAAGAGTAGGAAACTCATAACCACTTTGTAAATGTTGTCTTTTAATGAACATGTGGATTCTTCTTTTTTTATCTACTTACCTACCTACCTACCGGACTACCTACATACCTACCTATTTAATAAACAAGTCTGTACTTAATAAAAAGATAGGATGTTGATTGAAATAATTTCAATTATTTGAACAGCACTAAAAATGTTTTTTTTTGGTTTTTTTTTGACAAGCAGCTCACTGCCTGACAGTAGATACAGAAAGCCCTGATCTAAACAGGGATAAGAAGGACAAATACTCCAGTTTGTAGCATGTCACCTGGGATGCACCATGCCAGTCTTGCTGGAGGGAGAAGGATACAGGAGGATGAGGACAGGGGAAGACAAGCCTCTCTTTCCACAGTCCTCCTGCCCTTGAATACAGTAAAATGGTATCTGACTGGTTTGTTCTTAATTTTCTCTATTCTTAAAAATTAGGCTAAATCCTATTGCCAGCTGCCATCTAACAGGGTTTTCTTTGGCAGCTTATTAATATAGCAGGGATCAGAGCATCACGGTGAGTACTTTTAAAAACTACCACAGAAAATGACTAATGGTCTTGCCAGATTTTGATTCTGTTGGCCCAGACTGTTGGATAGTAGCCCACAGGCTTTGTTTCTCAATTTTTAGAATAGCCTTTCTGGTCTTTGTGTAGCTGCCTGATTCACTGGTGTCGCAGGAGCTGCTGAAAAATGTATTCTCTGTACCTAGAAAGAACCTGTATAAATATTCTCAATAAATAAATAACAGTTGTCATTTTCAAAATATGACAATCTCCAGTTGCCTGTGCTTAAATTGAATGACATGTCATTTATCCTAATAGATGTGAATACATGTATAGTACATATGAGTGAGTCACCTAATTCTTATTCACCTCAGCCTTGGTCTCAGTTGGGGGCAAGTGACTCTAACAGGGTTTGGATGGATCAAATCACAAGCAGAAAAATCTTGGTCAATTATAGATGCCTAAGACTAAAAGGGCTAAAAGGTCTTTTCCTCTTCTTCGTTTTTTTCCCCCCTAATCTCACCAAGTGCAGGATGCCCCTCCTATCCACAGGTTTACTAAAGGAGCAAGTCAATCTCTGATCTGTGGAACTTCTGGGAATATCTCTTCTCCCTGTAATTTAACGTGACTCAATTCTCCATCCTGATAATACAAGTGGTGAGAAAAGCTTCTAATCCTATTGGCATACTCTCTTGTCAGCACCTCTTTATTTCACTGCTTTAAAGGCTCAACATGTTTTCATTTACAATAAGCACTAAGATAACTGCAGGTGCCCTCTCTAAAAGCAAGGTTAACTCACCTGAGATGAATTCTTTTATTAGAAACAAAAGCAACGCATGAGCAGGAAATACAATTAATACAGGTGCTTCCCTGAAACTTAGCAAATGCCATTTGTCTTGAAATGACATAAATCCCCATTATATAAACAGGCCCCAGAGGCTTGATTTGTATTATTTCTGGAGAGGAAGGATTTAAGCAAAAGATAAATGAAGTGATGGTGGGGAGAAAGAAATCCTTATACTTAAAAGGTATTTATTTGACAGTAAAACTGCTAGTCTGCTATTTTGTGATTGTATTTAAAAATACGCAAATGCCTGAACAGAGACAAAAAATCCCAGTCTAGGTGGGATTTGAAAGTTAACTGATTTTTGCTGATGATGTGTAATATCCTGTGTATTTGCAATACAGCATTTGAGCGTTTAGTCTGACACACAAATCTCCTGATTATTTGCTGTTTGGTGATAATGTCAGATCCTTCTGGACATTGCCAGATGCTGAGTACCTTGGGTCTCCACGGCAGTAGAAGGATGCTCCTTCCCAGCTCGCTCAAGGGGGATCTTGAAGGGTGCAGCCAGAGCTCTTGCTCCTGCTCCCTTTGCACCACCAGAAGTATGGCTCCGGACCTTCTGGAGGCAGAGGTCAGGGACAGCTCCATGACACCTCCAAGTCTACTGCTGTCCCCAGGGATTCTGGAGCTCAGGATGTCTGGTGAGTGCATGCTGATGCCATAGAGCTGGACATCAGGTCATCCCCTGGGTACCCCAGATGTTTACTTTGCTTGACACTGGGGCACCATGTTCTAAAACAAAATAGAAATATGGAAGCAGACAGGGAGGGCAGCACAGGAGATTCTGCTGCTGAAATTTTCTGTTCCCTTTTCTTCTGCTTCTGACTTATACTGAGCAACCTTAGTCAATATAAAACAACCTTATCTCCCCAAGGCTCTTCATGCCCCTTTCCTCTGCTGATTTTGTCTAGCTAGTCTTTCATTCCAGGTAGACCACGGGGCCAGGTTTTTAGATTGAACAGATATTGTGGTCTGGACAACAATCTGCCTTACATAATTTTCTGAGAAATGTGTGTTGCTTTCCTGAGACCGTGTACCACTCTTCCCTTTGCAATTATCAGTATGAACTCTTGGTGCTTATAAACAGGTAGGAAGAAGGTATAAGGCTGTCATCATAGTTGTTTACAGTCTAAAAGGCCACTTCAAAATAGAATTTATTACCCATTTCCTTTATAATTCACATATAACTACCTAAAAAACAGACTCCAAAATTACCTAAAACAAATAAAAAACCAAAAACTGGAAGAAAGAAATTGTAATACTTAATAGGATCGTCAGACAAACAACTGCAATTATGTTGACAAGTATAATACAGTGGTTTAGATATTTGGCTGTATCATCACCAAATCCAGTATCCCCTTTTTCTTCCCTCAAACGCTGTGTTTTGTCTAATGAGTGCTCCTGATCTTCAGTTTCTAACAAGTGAGGCTCTGATTTTTGCAACCCTGCTTGGTTGGATTTCTGCAGCCCTGTGGAAGCTATTGCCCTCAGGTTAACTATGGCCCCAGAAGGTGTCAACCTGCAGAAAGCAAATTGCATCATCTGGGCCAAAGCTGAGACACCAGGTTGGACTGATGTCTTCCCTCTGACTGTATTCTTATAAACCAATAATTTCCAGTATCAAAACTTCAAAGGACTAAAAGTTTATTATTTCCCCCCACACCTCTCCGGGCTTGAGCCCATTGCACATCCCAAATGTCCTCAATTGTCCATTAGACCTTTAGGTGTCAGAGAAATATTGAATCAGCCCCTTTTCCCAGAAAATTCAGGGTTTATTCAGACAGCTACAGCAACATTTAGCAGCCCCAGTCTGCAGACACTACCTTCATCAGGAATGACAAGTTGACATGGCTGTATGCTCAATTAAACCTTCTCTTCCTTTTTAAACAAATGCATTAGGCTTCTAAATTTTATACAAGTTTTCTTGTACAATTTGACTGCATTAAACTTCAGATTCCAAACTTCAGTTGCAAACCTGAACTTGGTTATTTGGAGACTTAACACTTTTTTTTTTGGGTTTTTTTTTTTTTTTGACAGATATTTAAGTAAATTAAAATTGCTTTAGAGCTTTTTCAGTTTTCTAGAAAATATGCAGCTTCCCCAGAAAACAATCTTTAAATGTGTGAGGTATAAAACAAACTATGAAAGCCCTACTTTCCAGAAGTCCCAAGAACAAGCAATTTCAGCTGACAATGGAGATAGATAACCATTACGTGAAAATCTAGCCCTACTGTTCCAAAAAACCTGCTTTGAAAACTTTATCAACTACTCAACTCTATACTTGGATGGCATGTGTGGCATTTTCACTTAATTTCTCCTTTCTTACAATTGGTCTCCCATGAACAAGCCCTTTCCTGCATGTAAAACTCCACTAGGGTAGCAAAGAATTTGCGTCTAAAAAGAGGTGTAATATTTTGCAAAATATATATATTCTGAACTGGATGACTGGCTGTGAATGTAAATATCCTTTTGGGAAAATCAAACATTTTTATAAGGAAAGCTATTTCTACTTAAAGTCTTTAGGATTTTTGTTGTCTGGTAAGTGAAAGAAAGTTTAACCCAGCAGAAGTAGCATGCTTCTCCTGGTTCTATTCTCCTCATCTAGGGTATTGATAACTGTTCCTTTAACAGAAGGAAGAGTCGAGCAAGCATCTCTCTCCCACAAAATAATTTCTAATTTTCTCTTAAATGGGTGGGTGGAGCATTTTTTCCCCAAGGAAAAGTGATAGACAGCCTACCTGTGTGAGTAGCTGCAGAGGAACACATCATGTCCATTGCCTCCACCATGGGTTAGTGGTTTCACCTTGCCACAGTTCAGCCTCTGAAGCTGGAGATTCCAAACTCTTTTCTGCTTCATGAAGCCGTTTTACTTTCTGAAGGCAGCAGTTTGCTGTAATTCGGGAGATCACTGAGAGGCATTTGTGTCTGAGATACCAAATACTGAAAGAAAAGGCTGATGTAAGAATAGCACAGAGCTGAAATGCTTTAGGTGCATTGGCCTTCTCTGTAGGACTCAGTCACATTCCTTGTCTTCCCATCCCACCTGAGAAGACAAGCACTTCTATCATGGGCATTACATTGGTCTAAGAAGGAACATACACTTTTCCATAATAGTTTGATATATCCACCACTTTGAAGATTCAAAAAATCCTCCAGAGGGAACAATAAGGAGTCATCCCAGCTCATCCCAATCATTCTTCAGCTGCTGTTAATATGATTTGCAGCCATTGGCTTTAAATGATGTACAGAGAATCAGAGATGAAGATTTGCCTATTACATTTAATTTTCAGTTTTCTCCTCCTATGAAATATCCTCCAAGCTTTGGGTTCACAAGAGATTGCTGTAAAAGAAAGTTTCCCTGCAGATAGCATAGGAACAGAGATCTCTTGCAAGGCCATGATTTTCATTGTGGCCAAAGGGCAAGACCTTCAAGCCCATGCAGCAGAAACACAAAACTTTCACTAACCTTACAAAGATCTATGGTGAGCCAAAAGCAGAGCAATGGTGTTCTCCTGCCACAATGGAGAGAAAAGACTCTGTCCCATAAATGGAAGAGCAGAGGACAGCTCAGGGTTGGGTCCAGAGGAACCTCTTGACCCAAAGGGTGATACCAGACAAGACTGTGGGATGCACTCCATCCACGCAGAATGTGTGCAACTAAAAGTTTAAGTAGTAAAAAGATAAATATAATCTTGCACACACAGACTCACCGACTTCAAATTCCATGACAAAAACAAAAAGAAACCTCTGTCAAAATTTTCTTATAATAGACCTGGGAATGTATTTTATTTCCTGCAATCTCTAAAAGATTCACAGAGATCTAGACAAGGAATGTAAAGGACATATGTCTCTGAGACTCACAGACTTCCAGGAAGATTTAGGTGCCTTTGAATGTAACGTGACCAAAATGATGCTAATGTTTTATATATCAATGTTTTGATTTGAAGTGTTTGCTTCAAAGTGCTTTTGATTTGAAGTGTTTGCTTTAACTGAAATAAGCAATGCAATTTGTACCCTTATCCCAAAAATTTGTGTGGGATTTAGATAATTTAAAATTGGAAGATTTACATTCTAGAAACACAAGCATTTAACAATGATGTGTTTAGGGAGCACTGCATTAATTAGAATGGATCTGGAGGATAGGAACAGTATTTCAGTTTGAGTACTGAAAGAGGACTACAAATTCTGCTGGGGTGCAGAGAAGGGGAAACTGCATGGTCTGAATGAAACCATGAAAAACAAAGAGTGACTGAAAAGATGAAGAGCCAGAGGAAAACAGGGCTGTGGACAAGACTTCCAATAGATGGGTCTGGTGATATCAAGACAAGTTAAATAATTGCTAAGGAGATAGTGGAAGTAGCAGATACTTGAACCAGTACTGGTCATTTGCCATAAGATCGGACCTCACTGAACAAAGGCAAAGAAAAACAAGGTGTTAGAGTAGTAAAAAACCATATGGCTTTCTCTGGATTACTATTCTGCAGCTTGAATATGATAAATATGTATGTCTTAGGCATGATATGAAACTTATCTACCAACTGTTTGTGAAGAAATTAGACTGAGAGGCACTATTATGTCAATAAAAAAATACACTTTGCATCTTCAAAAATGTTTTGTTATTTCTGGATATGATTTTCTGATGTGCTTGATCCCTAGCTAGTATTGCTCTCAGTCAAGTGAACTTCACTGTAAAAGTTTGGTGTTTTTTGAAAATCACACCTAATAACCTCTCAGAAGTTGTGGGTGAAGTTACTTTAAATCTAGGGAAATGCAATATGTGCAATACAAATTGTCAAGATTAGACATAAATGCTGTACATGCAGATAGAGAGACACAAATGCTCATTTGCAAACAGACAGAGCCTCACCCAGGCGCTGGTGCTATTGAGCTGCTGTGGTAGATTTGGCATTCTTATCGCATTCCTGCTTCAAAGTCCAATTGTCCTCACAATTGTTGTTCTGATTATTTACCAGAGCACAAAAGTAATATTGTTCTCCATGTTGCTGTACTAAGAGATGTTTTTCACACAGGAGAAAAACACATTTCCTTCCTTTTAAACTCTGTCTTCTCCCCCTCATTTTGTCTAGAAGCCAAAATGTATATTAAAAACATGTCTGTCCCCATATTCTTCTAGTTTAAAAATCATGGGTTGTGGCAGACCTTCTACCCTGATTTGACTCCTGTGCCAACATCACTTCATACACTGCACAAACAGAAAATACATGGCAGTCTCCTGCTGGGGATTTTTCCAGCATGGCAGATTTTCTGGGTGTGCAGAAGGAACCTGACCAGTGCCCGCTGCACTGGCCCAGCATGGGAGCAGGATGTGACAGAGGGGCCAGCATGTCCCAGCCACAGCTCAGGTGAGCTGCAGCATGCTGGAGCTGTGGGGAAGCAGCTCCAGCTGAAGGTTTCTTCCCAGACCTTCTGGTTTTAACAGGCCTTTTAAACAAAGCCTTCTGCCTGCCCTTAAGTGTGTTGAGAATTATGAAGCTGAATGCCATCCCTGTAAACTCTATTTTACATGGAGGATGCAAACAGGTCAGAGCCACTGCCAAATTTCCAGTGACTTCTGTGAATGACACTGAAGTGATAGATATCACATGAAAGATAGCTAGAATGTGCCCTGAATTCAGAGCATGCAGAAAAAATGTGAAGAGAGGTATTAGCTAGCTGGCACTATTTTCATAATTATAAGTAAATAGGCTTTTAGCATCAGCAAAGCCCCCATAATCTAATACTAGTAATCTAATTAAAGACCTTGTGAAAAACAGATTCTATATCCATATGATGATGTGATGACCTATAAAATGATGATAGATGTTGCTAGCTGACATTGGTAACTAGGAGAGAAAACCAGGTTTATTGCTTGCATTATGTGAAAATGTAAATTCTTTAATTATACACTGATCTGTCCATGGAACCCTGGAGTTCCAGTTGTTAAGTCTGCAGATTGGTTGGATGGAGATATTTAAAACAGAAAATAAAAAGGCATTATAGTACAGAATATAGAATAGAATACGACTATTTCAGTAGAAAGGGTTCTATGATGATCATCTGTTTCAGCTACCTGACCCCTTCAGGCTTGATCAAACCTTAAAACATATTATTAAAGTCATTATCCAAATGCCTCTTTAGCACTAATAGGCTTGAGGCATCGATCACTTTTCTGGAAAGCCTTTTCCAGCATTTGACTGCCTTTTTTCCAAAGCCTTTAAAACATCATTGTGGAAAGCCTATGCCAACAAAAACAACCCATCTCCCATCAATTTTCTCAGTAACAGACAGTATCAGCAAAAAATTTTGTACCATAGCCAGCAGAAATCAATCCTGCCTAGCACATGAGAAGCAAGCTAAAGCTGTCAGAATAAGGGACCAGCATCTCAAATGTTGTCATAATCTTTCATTCAAAGGACAGAATACCTTTTGACAAAGTATTCTGCAAAATAAATATGTTTTAAATCTTAAAGATTTAAAGATATGATACACTTTGTTTACACTTCTCTTTCATACAGCAAGTGCGTTTTGTACTGCTTCATGCATTGTTTGAACATGCAAGACACTACAGTGGTATGTAACTGGGAAACTATTAACAAATTGCCTCCATAGAGATTCCAAAAAATGCAGCAACATATTGAAACAAAAAAGAAAAATAAATTATGGGACTAACAGACTGTATTGGGTTTGTGTGGCAAGGTTTTGGTAGCAGGGGGTCATATGGGTGGCTTCTGTGAAAAGGTGCCAGAAGCTTCCCCTCTGTCTGATGGAATCAAAGCCAGGCAGCTCCAAGACAGACTCCAAGACATCACTGTGGTGATGACTCAGAGATAACATATTTTAAAAGGGGGGAAACAGCTGGACAGCAGCAGACAAAGAGAGGAATAATAATATGTCAGAGACAGCCCTGCAGACATCCAAATCAGTGCAGGAGATGCAGGAGCTGCTCCAGGAACTGGAGCTCAGATTCCCCTGCAGCCCATGGTGCAGCCCAGGTGAGGCAGCTGTGCCCCTGCAGCCCATGGAGATCCACAGTGGAGCAGAGATTCACCTGCAAACTGTGGAGGGCCCCATGCCAGAGCAGGTGGACAGCCAAAGGAGGCTGTGACCTTGTGGAAAGCCCAAGCTGGTGCAGGCTCCTGCCAGGGCCAGTGGCCCCAAGGAGACAGAAGTCCATGCTGAAGCAGGTATGCTGGCAGGAGCTGTGATCCTGCAGGGACCCACCTGGCTGCTCCTGATGGACTGCACCCAGTGGGAGGGACCCCATGCTGGAGCAGTTCATGAAGAACTAAAATGCATGAGAAGGAATCACGTTGAAGAAGGTCATGGAGGACTGTCTCTCATGGGAGGGCTCCCATGTTGGAGCAAGGGAGAAGGGTGAGGAGAAGGGTGTGGTAGATACAGTGTGTGATGAACTGACCTCAACCCCCATTCTTCATCTCCCCTGTGCCAATGGGGAGGAAAAGGTAAAGAATTCAGAAGTGAAGACTGGGAAGAAAGCGCAGGTGGACAAGGTGTGTTAAGATTTGATTTTATTTCTCATTATCCTACTCTGATTAGATTGGTAATAAATTAAACTTATTTCCCCAAATCAAGCCCGTTTTTCCCGTGACTGTAGCTTCTGAGTGTTTTCTCCCTGCCCTTATTTCGACCCACTAGCCTTTAGTTATTTTTTCTCTCCTCCAGATAGAGTGGGTTTGGTGGGAAGTGGGTCTCCAGGCAGGGTCAACCTACCACATGACTTACCTCAAAGTCAGCTGGGGTTCAGATTAAGGAAGGATGGATTTCATCTATGGGAAGTATATATGAAAGAACTTTAGGTCTTGCTTCCTTTAAATACTGAGTTCATATTTAAAAGTACCGAATATTTCAGTGTTTGTGTTAAATCCTCTTCACTTCTTTATTTCATAGCCACAGTCTTTCTATTTTCCATTTGCTAAAAAAAAAAGAAACTTTGCATTTAGGAAGAAATCCCTGCTATCCGGCACCATGCAATTAGCATATATGAATAGAAAATGAGTTCCCGCTGCTCTGGACCATTGTTAATCCATATTGATGGGCTAGAAAACATGACATCAACTGTAAAAATCCAAGAACATTCCTTAAAATATTCAAATACTGTACCTGGTCCTGTATTCACTCTGCATCTCAAATTCTCACTGACTTTGTGGGTGCCTGGAATGCAGGAGGAATGCAGGATGAGGTACACAGGCTACATGTGGTATACCTACCTTGACAGTGAAAACAGTTTTATATTCTGTCTGAAATTCTCTGAGACATATATTCAGGTCAAAGGAACTGGACAAAAAATACACACAAATTTTGCACAGCTGCTGTTTGTTCTGGGCCAGATGCCACCCTGAGCTCATTGGGGCTGTGTTTAACTGCTGCTGAAGTGGTGTATGCACACTGCTCTGTGCAGTGCTAGAGAACGTGGAGCTAAACACCTTTTGAAGTCCCTTATTAGACCCACACCTGCTTGTTCATTAGTCTCTCTTATTTTTTACAACTTTTATGCAAACTGGTAGCACATAAAATTTGTCTTTAATGATGGGAGAAAAATACCATCATAGTGATTGTTGAGACACTGAGCAATTTTGTATTTTCAGTTCACAATAATTAGTGCTGTGGAAGTGCCCTGAGAATTGTTGAGTAGAAAAGACTTAGGAGTCATCTCAAGTGGCATATATTAAAGCAGCCCTAAGGTTGATCTTAAATGCAGACAACCCCAAAATTAGCCCCAAAATGGCACTAAAGATAGAAGATGTCACAGTCACATTCACTTTCACCATTCTTCATCTTTTTTCATCCTCTCTGTGCAGAGAGAAGTGTCCCCTTTCAAGCCAACAAATTGTATCTGTATATCTCTGCCTCCATTAAAAAATGCACATAGAAATATCCTAATCCATAAAGAGATGCACCTCACTGAATTCAGATCTGTCTGGAAGACAATATCTGAGTATTCCTGGAGTCTCCAAAGAAATCTATCTACCTACCTAATGTCAGCCCACCCATAGTGTGGGCTGGCTCAAAGGCTTTCTCTCAAAGCCCATTTACTTAAATCGTTGTTCATAAATTGTTGGCCTTATCGAATTTAATGACATTTTCTGAACCATCATTACTGAGAAGGGAAGTGTGTGAGTCATTTCTCTCCCAACAAATAAAGGTTCAAAAGTTTCAAGCAGCAGCTAGACCTTTACTTTTCAGACAAATCTTTCTACCCCCAAAAGTCAAAGCCATTAGCCCATTTTAGAATTTGCAGGCTGTGAAATGTCATAAAAAGAACAACCTTTTTGAGATATTGGAGTACAAAAGGTGCCTTATAAAGGTATCACAGTACCATTGATAATAGCTTTGGCAAAGACCTTTCAGGTCACTTAGTCCAAACCCCAGCAAGGAACAGTTATGCTAACCTTTTGTACAAGCCTTGTTTTGAACACCTCAAAACCAATGCTACTCCAGGACTGAAGGCTTGGTTCCAGCACCAATTCCCTTCTCCTGTTATCCCCTAAAACTCACACTTTCTTTCTTTGGAGTTAGGCCTCCAGTCTCTCTCTCTCTCTCTCTCTCTCTCTCTCTCTCTCTTTTTTTTTTTTCTTTTTTAAACTTCAGCAGCACAAAATGTTTATTTTCAGAACGCTTGTCCATTTTTATCTTAGATGAGTAGGTCTAGTTTGGTATCAGTGAATCAGTGGGTTCCTCAATTTTTATGGGGCTGTTTTCACTCTCTTATCATTCTACTGGGCTTAATTTTTTTAAGCTGACATTTTCCAGCATCTAAGTGATTTCTTTGATGGTACAGAACTTAAGCTGAAGGATACAACAGTTTCCAAAACCAACAACAGGGAGAACATGATGTTAAGATAACTGGGTGGTGTTTTTTGGCAAAGGAATCTTAAAATACAGGAGAACTAGTTTTCTGTGGAAAATTATGTTTTTTAAAAGAAACCTGTTCATAATAGTATTGTGTTCTGTAAAAGCTGGAAAGAATAGGTTGGGACAGGCAAATCAACATGGACCATCTAAATATCCGTCAGCCTTTGGGCAATATGTCCTAACTGGGAAATGCTGCAGAAGAAATGCTGGCTCTGGAAAAAAACTAAGCTCATTAGTTCTCACTTTCTTGGGATACCAAACTAAGTCTCAAATAACTCTGCTGCAGAACAGTGAAAAGAAAATACCAAATCATTTCAAGGAGAACAAGAAAATCTTTAACTGGGAGTCTTCATTTTTAATGGACTTTTCTTGTGTAGTCTGGTGAATAAAGCATAGAGACTACAAATACTCACTGGATTATACTTCTAAAGCAATTATTTAGTTTGCTGCAATCACCACATTGCCAATCAACTAATTAATACTGAATTTCTTCTGAAACTTCAGAAGAATCAATTTTGTCATGATATTTCAGTGTTTCTTCTCATGCATCAGCCATTAAGTTGAGAAGCATCAAGTTTAATCCTACCTGAAGGATGGGACAGAGAGGTCAGTGGGTCAGCGAGCACCAAGATTCAGAGCCCCTCATGCAAAGGATGCCATGCCCCTAGAGGTAGGGTCACCTCCCAATCCTCATCTGCCAGACCCTGTGCCCTGCTTCCCTCCATCCCTCCAGGCAGGTGGGCAGGCAAAGGCAGGCTGGTGCTGTTGGTTTTCATCTGCCTATTTCCTCGTTGCTATGACAACCCACCAGAAAGTACATCAAGAGCTACATCATCAAATATCACAGGGCCAGTGACAGGAGGTGTGTGCCCCACAAGCCTTTGGCCAGGACTGTGTGTCCTGCTCCCATGGCCGTGGGGCAATAACACACACCACCCTGTTCAGAGCCAGCCTGGTAGCCCCTGATGGATGCACTAGCTGGCTCCTTGTGCTCCTAACTGTGGACAATAAAATGTCTTCATGCGGCTATGTTTTCTATGGGATGAAGCCTATGTAAAATGAGTATTTCCTTTTATTCCTTGCTCCTTCCCTGTACTAGAATATTCTCTCTCTCTCAGTGTTACCACTGGTGTCTTTCCTGCTTTCAAAACACAACTTAAATTGGATTATTTTTTTAAACTCTCACCAAGTTTTTGTCTAAATGAGGTGTCTTTGTTAGATATTGTATTCCCTACTTTGTGTACTTGCCTGTGCTTTGGAAGTGAAAGCACAGCCTACCTCTGTTTCTCAGTACTGTAAAAGATCAAAGCATTACAGAAGCTGTGTCACATAGTGTATTTTCTTGCAGTATATGTTATTCATTTTGTTTTTGTTAGCAAAGCTGTGTCATTTCAACTCAGGAAAGGAAGGGATAGCTTCTCCCTCCATGTGAGTAGGTGGCAAGGCTGCCATTGGTATATTAGACAATGGGGGAGTTTATCCCTCCCAGCCTTTGGGAAAATCTGGGGAAATGAAAGCCTCTGTAGTCATTGCCAGATATCAGCTCCTAATTTTAGCCACTCAGCAGTGTTTCTGAAGGTAGATGATTGCTTTGAAAGGCCATTGTGATGTTTCCTCAGCCTTTCAAAAGCAATGTATTATTTTTAACTTGGGGCATTTTACCATCTTCTCGAACACCAACCTGCCTGGATTTCTCCCTTATTATGACTCCTACACTGGAAACATTTTCTTCTCTCATTATTTGAAAAGCAGAAGTTTCCAAAGCTATATAAATAATTCATGAGAAAGCATGCCTGCCATGTGTGGGAATAAATTGTATGTGAGAGGAAGAGTTCAGGAAGTACAAAAATTGGAACAAACAAGTGCAGAAGATGCTAAAACTAGGCTGGATTAGTGGCTAATCTCTACCAGGCCAATAAAATGCAACAGAGAAAAAAACAGAGAAACTGGTCTTGAAGTGATGACCTAACCTGGAAGCAATTTGGGGCCAGGACAGCATGTTACATGTGTGTACAACATCTGAGTACACTCTCTGTGTAGAGGAGGAGTGTAAACTGTTGTCTGTATATGAACCATAATATGGCTAACCACACTCATTCACTACTAATGAAAACCAGCAAATTGTACCTTTTACCTCCCTCACAGTAAAAGGGATCATGCAAGAGGGTGGTGAGAGATGTTCTCATTTCAAAAATGAAAAATAAAACAAATCTTAAAAAAAAAAAAAGCTACTTTTAAAAAACCATTTTTTAAAAAAAGAAGCTACCTTGATTTGGGTACATTTTAACTGACTCAGGATGTGGGAAGCTTTACAGAGATGTTAGCCTTTGGAATAAGCATTTTCTCTTTTTTCATCCATCAATGCCACTAGAAGAAAAACAGTTGAGATATGGAAATTCATCCATTTCTAAAGCTGAGAAGAGGGCTCAGTGTTTTGTTTTGAGATCAGACTGAAGTGTGGGTGATGCAGTTCTTTCTTGACTAATTTCCTAATACATTCACTTCAAGAAAAAAATGTCAAAAGCCATAATTTACAAAGCATGTGTTGGATGCTGGGATTGTTGGCTCCCTTTTGCCTTTGCCATGAGTATTTTTGGCACAAGAACAGTGGAATACCCCCCTGCAGTGATGGGGACACCCAGCCCAATGAGTTGAGAGCTGCACTTGGTAGGTAAGTGACCGCTTGAGAGAAAGCTGTGTGTGACACTCCAGTCCCTCCCTAAGAAAAACTGCCTGACTCAGGACAGTGAAAAAACTCTGCAGAGTCCTTGGGCAGCAGAGGGTCCCACCTGTTTCTTGACCTGGTAGGGTGAGGTAGGTTTTAGGTCCTACAGTTAGTGATTAGGAATCTGCAGAATGGATTATGCATATTTCCCAGGGACATTTTAATGTGAAGTAATGAAACAAGGCTGAGAGCTGCCAGGCACTGACAGACTATCAACAGGACAGCCTCAAAAGGAGGCTCAAGGTGTGTCTGGGAGAGGCACAGGTACTCCTGCCTTCCTTTCCTCTACCTACCAGCTTCACCCTGTGTTGAGGACATACTTCTTGAGTCCTTCAGATAGACTAGGCCCCAGTGGAACTCCCTCACTTGATGAAGGAGCCCTTGACACCTCTGAAGGGATGGAGAGCCAGCTCCAACTCTTCAGGACAGCCCTTGGTATGGGGCTTGTCCCACAAGTATGCTGTGGCCAGTCACTGACAGCATCAGCTGAATTAGGTCCTCACAGGACCTAGGTGAAGAGAAAAATGAATTCTGTCTGGAGCAGCAGTGGAGTGCCAAGGGGTGCATGCTGAGAAGGAAACCTGAGGTTAATGGGTTAACTTCAGCCTGCCAGAGACAAATGTTTTGGATAATATCTGCCTGGGCTCCCACTATAGCCAGTGGAGATAACTGGAATAAAGCATGCCAGACAGACACCTGTTCTCCTTCCACTGACTATTGCCATTGCTTAGACAGCTTTCTTCAATGATATGTGACTTCTGGTTACTTCTAGATAGCTAAAATTAAAGCAACTGTATCCTCTTCCAGGAATCTGGTAGCAAAAGTAAAGGGAGGTACTGAGGCATTCCTCACCTATTCTAGGAATTATGTGGCCACTAGAAATAGGCTTTTTTGACTCCCAGCATTTGCTTTAAGCAAATAAGCCTATCCTGGCTAACTCTTGTTTCAAGCAAGGCAGTTGCTGTATTCACCTCCTGATGCTAGGTCAAAATACGTAAGGCAAAGTAAACACTGAAAATTTGGCTCACTAAGCTTTAAAAGAACTAGAGGTCTTGAAGAGCTAGTGGACTCAAGTGCAGAGGCATGTGGAATGTATTGCTAAAATGAGCTTAGCATATTCTTGTTATCAGTATGTATATCACCTTAGACATTGCTTGACAAAAACATGTCTTCTGAGACAAGCACGTTCCTTCTGCACAGCTCATAGAGATACAGAAACTGAAATTGTATTTTATGAATGGAAAATGAAATTAGCCAGAAATTACAGTGATAAATGTAGCTTTAGAAAATCTTAATTCACTTCAGTTGAGTGATTAACTTCTGCCATTCCACAGTGCTCAGTTATTGCAAAGTCATTTGGTGACATTAAACAATTAAACTTTAGACCTGGGAATAATTTTGCAAATCTTTATAGAACCATAAAGTTCATTATTGTTTTACATGCTTGCAATGAAATACAGTGCACAACTCCAGCTGTTTGCTCTAGCATAAAGCCAGCCTCTGGATAGAAAATGATAAGCTCTGGGCAAACTACCAACTCTCCATCAGTCCAGCTCTCCCAAATGGTTATTCTCTGCAGGGCAGAGACTTTATTTGTTTCTTGTAGCGAAAAGTTCCTGCAAAATACTTTCTGCTGTAATAGTCTGACCAGAATGATAACTGTGGGCAGCAGTGGTCAGAAACAATCCTGGTGCAAATGGGCTCTTGCTGGGGCCAGCTCTGCCCCAGTGAGCACTGGTTTCCCAGGTGGTGGTTTGGAGGCTTCAATTCACCTCACCTGGCATTCAAAGCACTGGAAATAGAGGTGTTTTAACTTCTCTTTGCAGTATTCAGCCTGGTGCCTTTCTTTGTGTCATTATTCCACCACAACAGGAACATTTTCATTGTAAATAGCCCTATTTCTGAGGAAGAAAACTGGGGCCCTTTAGGAAGAAAATTGTTGTTTTACTAAAAACACATGTGAAATGTCATGATTTCTCATTTTTTCACCACCAAATTACCATTTTGTGTGACACACAACAAAACCAGAACATATGTATGGGTGTGAAAATGGGTAATAACACAGCAGAAAAAATGTAGTGAATGTTCTCAGCGATTTTTCAAGACCCTGCTCTTTTTAACAGAGTAGCTCTAGTACACATTAAACTAATATGCAATATGTATTTGATTTCCATAACGTCCTTGTTGACAGAAAAGGCAGCTAATTAGTGTAATTGATATTTGTATTTAGTTGGCTGTTCTCTTGTGTACTTTTGGAGAACGGCTGCTCATGCTTGTTATCCAAGTGCTGGGTGTAAGGACCAACCATGACAGTGGCATTAGTGTTTTAGGGTTGAGCGTGGACCCCAGGAGGATTCAGTGAGCCTGCAAAGCCCTGGTTTGTCACTGTCACTGTCATGACAAATGGGGGCTTCATGGGCTCAAGCTCAAAATCTCCCATTGTCCACCCCAGCCACCAGCCCCACATGGCCCTACTTCATTCCTGTGGCCACTGTCCAGGGGCTGCAGCTTGGAAACTAATTTTTGAAGCCTGGAAATGCTCATTTCCAAGCAGATGCTTATTTCCCAACAGAAGCTTAATTTTCATTAATTTTTTTTTTTTCAGGTTCTGGCTACCAAATGTTATTTATAATGAGCTGCAAGGCTACAAAGGTGGTACCAGCAAGGCAACAAATCGCTGCATGACAGTACTACTTACTGTAGCAAGAAACAGCTTTTCTCTGTGACCACATTTCTAATTGGGCTGTAAGAAATAGCATTAGAGCAGTGGTGGATGAGAAGAATCATATTTGTATGAGGCTCATGGCTTGCTGTGGCTCATCCAGATACCACTTTACAACTTCAGTCATCAAATCAGCAGAACCACAACAGGCTCTGGTACAAGCCAAAGGGGGAAAGTGCCATTGTAAAACTGAATACAGCTGCTTCCATAATAGAACTAATTGCATATTGCATCGCAGAGCTAAATTAGTAGTGAAAACAGTTATAAAACCAACAGACAGTGAAACATGACTCACCAAGCAATTGCTGCCAGTTTGGCGAATTCTCATTGGCCCCAGTTCAACAGCCCACACCTGCATTTTCTGAATAGTAAATATATAATAAGGCATAATTACTAGAAAAATACGCAGCACTCCAAATGTGACAACACACTACTTGTTTATTGGGATAGTGAATAGTATATAATAAGTTTGACCCAAAGTACTTCTGAGCCACCTGGGGTCAGAGCACAGAGAGGAGACAGACAGCAAAATCCTGAACTGTGTGAGGCAGTAGAGGTTATCTATAACATAGCCGATGGCTGCTTCCAACTGAAGTGATACAAACCTCCCTGTGCTACTAAATCAAAGGAGAGTAAATAGGAAGAAAACATAAACAATAATCACTGTTTTAAAGAACCCAGATATTTATAGCCCGGCTTAAAAATTCAAGCTGCAATCACTTGGGATGTCTCAGCTGACTTTACTCACAGTTACAGCTCCCTCAATAAAAAACAGATGTAGAAAGTGAACTTCATCTGTTTCTTCTGCTTATGGTTCCTTTCTCCCCTCTCTTTCCAGGGGGTTTTGTGACTGTGCTGCCCACAGCTCTTTGTGAGAGGTGGGAATCAGGCCCAGGGCACGGGGAGTGAGGTGTGAGGTGTGTGAGGTGTGTGAGGAGTGTGAGGAGTGTGAGGATTGTGAGGAGTGTGAGGTGTGTGAGGAGTGTGAGGAGTGTGAGGTGTGTGAGGAGTGTGAGGAGTGTGAGGAGTGTGAGGTGTGTGAGGTGTGTGAAGTGTGTGAGGTGTGTGAGGTGTGTGAGGAGTGTGAAGTGTGAATTGTGACGTGTGAGGTGTGTGAGGTGTGTGAGGTGTGTGAGGTGTGTGAGG